>NC_139992.1:19317731-19515688 GCF_964263955.1 Coregonus lavaretus
TTATTGTTTTGTCGTTGTGTTTATTCATTTAATAAACATGTATGCATATCACGCTGCGCCTTGGTCTGACCCGTCTATGAACGAACGTGACATTCCCTCAGGAATTTCCCTGTATTTAGCGCCATTCATCATTCCTTTAATTCTGACCAGTTTCCCAGTCCCTGCCAATGAAAAACATCCCCACAGCATGATGCTGCCACCACCAGGGATGGTGGTCTCGAGGTGATAAGAGGTTTTGGGTTTGCGCCAGACATAGCATTTTCCTTGATGGCCAAAAAGCTCAATTTTAGTCTCATCTGAACAGAGTACCTTCATCCATATGTTTGGGGAGTCTCCCACATGTCTTTTGGTGAACACCAAACATGTTTGCTTATTTTTTTCTTTAAGCAATGGGTTTTTTTCTGGTCACTCTTCCGTTAAACGGCTTAAAGTGGTCCTATGGACAGATACTCCAATCTCCGCTGTGGAGCTTTGCAGCTCTTTCAGGGTTATCTTTTGTCTCTTTGTTGCCTCTCTGATTAATGCCCTCCTTGCCTGGTCCGTGAGTTTTGGTGGGCGGGCGGCCCTCTCTTGGCAGGTTTGTTGTGGTGCCATATTCTTTAAACATTTTTATAATGGATTTAATGGTGCTCCGTGGGATGTTAAAAGTTTCTGATATTTTTTTATAACCCAACCCTGATCTGTACTTCTCCACAAATGTGTACCTGACCTGGTTGGAGAGCTCCTTGGTCTTCATGGTGCCCCTTGCTTGGTGGTGCCCCTTGCTTAGTGGTGTTGGAGACTCTGGGGCCTTTCAGAACAGGTGTATATATACTGAGATCATGTGCCAGATCATGTGACACATACAGTGAGGGAAAAAAGTATTTGATCCCCTGCTAATTTTGTACGTTTGCCTACTGACAAAGACATGATCAGTCTATAATTTTAATGGTAGGTTTATTTGAACAGTGAGAGACAGAATAACAACAACAAAAATCCAGAAGAACGCATGTCAAAAATGTTATCAATTGATTTGCATTTTAATGAGGGAAATAAGTATTTGACCCCCTCTCAATCATAAAGATTTCTGGCTCCCAGGTGTCTTTTATACAGGTAACGAGCTGAGATTAGGAGCACACTTTTAAAGGGAGTGCTCCTAATCTCAACTTGTTACCTGTATAAAAGACACCTGTCCACAGAAGCAATCAATCAATCAGATTCCAAACTCTCCACCATGGCCAAGACCAAAGAGCTCTCCAAGGATGTCAAGGACAAGATTGTAGACCTACACAAGGCTGGAATGGGCTACAAGACCATCGCCAAGCAGCTTGGTGAGAAGGTGACAACAGTTGGTGCAATTATTCGCAAATGGAAGAAACACAAAAGAACTGTCAATCTCCCTCGGCCTGGGGCTCCATGCAAGATCTCACCTCGTGGAGTTGCAATGATCATGAGAACGGTGAGGAATCAGCCCAGAACTACACGGGAGGATCTTGTCAATGATCTCAAGGCAGCTGGGACCATAGTCACCAAGAAAACAATTGGTAACACACTATGCCGTGAAGGACTGAAATCCTGCAGCGCCCGCAAGGTCCCCCTGCTCAAGAAAGCACATATACAGGCCGGTCTGAAGTGTGCCAATGAACATCTGAATGATTCAGAGGAGAACTGGGTGAAAGTGTTGTGGTCAGATGAGACCAAAATCGACCTCTTTGGGATCAACTCAACTCGCCTTGTTTGGAGGAGGAGGAATGCTGCCTATGACCCCAAGAACACCATCCCGACCATCAAACATGGAGGTGGAAACATTATGCTTTGTGGGTGTTTTTCTGCTAAGGGGACAGGACAACTTCACCACATCAAAGGGACGATGGACGGGGCCATGTACCGTCAAATCTTGGGTGAGAACCTCCTTCCCTCAGCCAGGGCATTGAAAATGGGTTGTGGATGGGTATTCCAGCATGACAATGATCCAAAACACACGGCCAAGGCAACAAAGGAGTGGATCAAGAAGAAGCACATTAAGGTCCTGGAGTGGCCTAGCCAGTCTCCAGACCTTAATCTCATAGAAAATCTGTGGAGGGAGCTGAAGGTTCGAGTTGCCAAACGTCAGCCTCGAAACCTTAATGACTTGGAGAAGATCTGCAAAGAGGAGTGGGACAAAATCCCTCCTGAGATGTGTGCAAACCTGGTGGCCAACTACAAGAAACATCTGACCTCTGTGATTGCCAACAAGGGTTTTGCCACCAAATACTAAGTCATGTTTTGCAGAGGGGTCAAATACTTATTTCCCTCATTAAAATGCAAATCAATTTATAACATTTTTGACATGCATTTTTCTGGATTTTATTGTTGTTATTCTGTCTCTCACTGTTCAAATAAACCTACCATTAAAATGATAGACTGATCATGTCTTTGTCAGTGGGCAAACGTACAAAATCAGCAGGGGATCAAATACTTTTTTCCCTCACTGTAGATTGCACACAGGTGGACTTTATTTAACTAATTATGCGACTTCTGAAGGTAATTGGTTGCACCAGATCTTATTTAGGGCCTTCATAGCAAAGGGGGTGAATACATACAGTGGGGAAAAAAAGTATTTAGTCAGCCACCAATTGTGCAAGTTCTCCCACTTAAAAAGATGAGAGAGGCCTGTAATTTTCATCATAGATACACGTCAACTATGACAGACAAAATGAGAAAAAAAATCCAGAAAATCACATTGTAGGATTTTTAATGAATTTATTAGCTAATTATGGTGGAAAATAAGTATTTGGTCAATAACAAAAGTTGCTCAATACTTTGTTATATACCCTTTGTTGGCAATGACACAGGTCAAACGTTTTCTGTAAGTCTTCACAAGGTTTACACACACTGTTGCTGGTATTTTGGCCCATTCCCCCATGCAGATCTCCTCTAGAGCAGTGATGTTTTGGGGTTGTCGCTGGGCAACACGGACTTTCAACTCCCTCCAAAGATTTTCTATGGGGTTGAGATCTGGAGACTGGCTAGGCCACTCCAGGACCTTGAAATGCTTCTTACGAAGCCACTCCTTCGTTGCCCGGGCGGTGTGTTTGGGATCATTGTCATGCTGAAAGACCAAGCCACGTTTCAGGTTCAATGCCCTTGCTGATGGAAGGAGGTTTTCACTCAAAATCTCATGATACATGGCCCCATTCATTCTTTCCTTTACACGGATCAGTCGTCCTGGTCCCTTTGCAGAAAAACAGCCCCAAAGCATGATGTTTCCACCCCCATGCTTCACAGTAGGTATGGTGTTCTTTGGATGCAACTCAGCATTCATTGTTCTCCAAACACGACGAGTTGAGTTTTTACCAAAAAGTTATATTTTGGTTTTATCTGACCATATGACATTCTCCCAATCCTCTTCTGGATCATCCAAATGCACTCTAGCAAACTTCAGACGGGCCTGGACATGTACTGGCTTAAGCAGGGGGACACGTCTGGCACTGCAGGATTTGAGTCCCTTGCGGCGTAGTGTGTTACTGATGGTAGGCTTTGTTACTTTGGTCCCAGCTCTCTGCAGGTCATTCACTAGGTCCCCCCGTGTGGTTCTGGGATTTTTGCTCACCGTTCTTGTGATCATTTTGACCCCACGGGGTGAGATCTTGCGTGGAGCCCCAGATCGAGGGAGATTATCAGTGGTCTTGTATGTCTTCCATTTCCTAATAATTGCTCCCACAGTTGATTTCTTCAAACCAAGCTGCTTACCTATTGCAGATTCAGTCTTCCCAGCCTGGTGCAGGTCTACAATTTTGTTTCTGGTGTCCTTTGACAGCTCTTTGGTCTTGGCCATAGTGGAGTTTGGAGTGTGACTGTTTGAGGTTGTGGACAGGTGTATTTTATACTGATAACAAGTTCAAACAGGTGCCATTAATACAGGTAACGAGTGGAGGACAGAGGAGCCTCTTAAAGAAGAAGTTACAGGTCTGTGAGAGCCAGATATCTTGCTTGTTTGTAGGTGACCAAATACTTATTTTCCACCATAATTTGCAAATAAATTCATTAAAAATCCTACAATGCGATTTTCTGGATTTTTTTTTCTCAATTTCTCTGTCATAGTTGACGTGTACCTATGATGAAAATTACAGGCCTCTATCATATTTTTAAGTGGAAGAACTTGCACAATTGGTGGCTGACTAAATACTTTTTTCCCCACTGTATGCACGCACCACTTTTCCGTTATTTATTTTTTAGAATTTTTTGAAACAAGTTATTTTTTTCATTTCACTTCACCAATTTGGACTATTTTGTGTATGGCCATTATATGAAATCCAAATAAAAATCAATTTAAATTACAGGTTGTAATGCAACAAAATAGGAAAAACGCCAAGGGGGATGAATACTTTTGCAAGGCACTGTACTTTGGTCATCATACTTTGATCTGCTTTCCTTCAAATATCATCAAATTTCATGAAAAACATGATTTTGAATAGTCTTAAATAGTTACATTTTAATGATATCATATTCACTTAGGATCTCACTTGGTGAAGTCCACAGGGGGATTTTGCTGTGTAGAGGCAATTTGGGGCAGGCCTTTACGGAAAACAAATTATATTTGACTACAGGAGTCACCACGGTAGTCAACAACCACAGCCCGTGGCGGGCAGGCAGGCAGGCTAATACCTCATACCTCATACCTGGAACCGGGCCAGACACATTCCCCATTCCACCACAGAAAGACTGACTGACATCTCCAGGGCTCTGGTGTTAACTGGATGACTAAAGGTAAAACATAAAACAACTGTAACGGAGAGAGAAAATGATCACCCGGGGTGAGCAACACTAACCCGGGAGAACTACCCTGCTGCATTCAAACCCTTAACAAGAACACCTGATTCTACTAGATGCTCACCAATATATTGATTAGTTGAATCAAAAAAATCTAATCAAAGTTTATTGCTCGCATACACAGTTTAGCAGATGTTATAGTGGGCGCAGCGAAATGCTTGCATTATTAGATCCTAACAGTTCAGTAAAATGTCAAACATCAGGTGTGTTATAGCAAAAGCCTGCATACTCAGTAGCTGTCCAGGAGCAGGGTTGGCCATCCCTGGAGTGATGATACTGTGCAGCACAAGAGTCTTGAGGTCAGTGTTTTGAAAGCTAATATTCCTGTTCCCAGCTGGTCTGGATTGACTCACTGCATGACTTGAGTCTTGGAGTTTTCAATTCCCTCCTTCAATACAAGCTTGAGTCTTTATCAAGGGGGGATGTTTGGTTGACTGGCCAGTTTATACTAAGTCTGACAGACAAACTTCACAGTGGAGGTGTATAACTGTTTAACTGTATAACAGATGTTATTACAACTAAGTTATCAACTGTGAGGTGTCACACTACCTTTGTCCACTTGTGATATCAAATGTACATTCTGCTACTACATGGAGTTTAGTTCGATATCTTTGCTTTATATTGGGTAACATCATAGTGTCTATTCTGGATGATGTGCCATTGACGATATGCATTTAAAAATATATATTTTAGACATTTAGCAGACACTCTTATCCAGAGCGACTTGCAGGAGCAATTAGGGCTAAGTGCCTTGCTCAAGGGCACATCAACAGATTTTTCACCTAGCCGGCTCAGGGATTCGAACCAGCGATCTTTCAGTTACTGGCCCAGCGCTGTTAACTGCTAGGCTACAGTGATAAGGCTGTGCCTTGACAGAAGCACTAAAGGATGTGGAAACAAGAGTGCTAGTAGGCGCCAGAATGAAATCTACATCTGTGCTCCCATTTGCCCATGGTTATGATGCCCATCAAACAAGAGTGCTAGTAGGCGCCAGAATCGGATTGATGTTGAGTGTCACGGATTCTGCCGAGGCTGCTCCTCCTCCTTGCTCGGGCAGGCTTCGGCGTTCGCCGTCCCCGGAGTACTAGCTGCCACCGTTAGATGTTTCGATGTTTGATTGCTTTTGTCTGTCTATTGCACCTGTGTCCGTTTGTGTCTGATTATGTGTCCTATAAGTTGCCTGTCTTGTGTTGGTTAGTTTGTGTGTTGTTATTCGCCTGTCCGTTAGTGCCGCGTGTTTTCGCTGTTTGTTGTTTTGTAGTTTACGCACAGTTTGCGTAATCGCTCGCCTCTGTTTTATGTTGAGGCCGTTGATTGTATTTTGCCTTGTGTTGCACTAGTAAACTTTGTTGGACTAGCTTCGGTGTCCTGCGCCTGACTCCCACACCACATTAACCTCAGCCCTTGACATTGAGTCGACCATAATGACTGCTTGTGCGATACAGGAAATGATCTCTCTACTTCTCAGCACAACCACCACATCAAAACACACTGATGGAGAGATTAAAACAAAGTGACAGAAAGATAAAGATAGAGAAAGGTGTTCACTAAGATTAAAAATGAATGGTGCCAACAAACGGAGAGAAAGAGGATGGATTAATTAAGTTAGATGTTGGTATTATAATGTGTGCTTTATTATATCTCGATGTGGTCCAATTTGTAGCTACAACTCAGAGCAGTCTCCTTGAAAAACATATATCATTAGTAGGCCTACATCTGTGCTCCCATTTGCCCATGTTTCTTGGAGATCATTTGAATGGTAACATTTTATGATACTCAACTCATCCTGTGGTATAAGCACATTCATCCAGTATCTGTTTCATAACACCTCAAATTAATGTCACTATACTGAAGGTGTCTGTGCACACTTTGTAAAGCCATATGACATGGTTATGACGCTCATTATTTAATTAAATAATGTGACACAGAGGTTGGTAAATGACATAACATTTTATAACATCTGGTTATTTGTAGCATGTAATAACGTATGACATAAGTTGTCATGCAGACTGTGTAACAGTTGACATTAGAGCTTATGACAACAGTCCACAGTCATCTCCTTTTTCTTGATCACGTTGAGGGAGAGGTTGTTGTCCTGGCACCACACGGCCAGGTCTCTGACCTCCTCCCTATAGGCTGTCTCGTCGTTGTCGGTGATCAGGCCTACCACTGTTGTGTCATCGGCAAACTTAATGATGGTGTTGGAGTCTTGCCTGGCCATTCAGTCATGAGTGAACAGGGAGTACAGAAGGGGACTGAGCACGCACTCCTGAGGGACCCCCGTGTTGAGGATCAGCGATGTGTTGTTACCTACCCTTACCACCTGGGGTCGGCCCGTCAGGAAGTCCAGGATCCAGTTGCAGAGGGAAGTGTTTAGTCCCAGGGTCCTTAGCTTAGTGATGAGCTTTGAGGGCACTATAGTGTTGAACGCTGAACTGTAGTCAATGAATAGCATTCGCACATAGGTGTTCCTTTTGTCCAGGTGTGAAAGGGCAGTGTGGAGCGCAATAGAGATTGCATCATCTGTGGATCTGTTGGGGCGGTATGCAAATTGGAGTGGGTCTAGGGTTTCTGGAATAATGGTGTTGATGTGCGCCATGACCAGCCTTTCAAAGCACTTCATGGCTACAGACGTGAGTGCTATGGGTCGGTAGTCATTTAGGCAGGTCACGTTAGTGTTCTTGGGCACAGGGACTATGGTGGTCTGCTTGAAACATGTTGGTATTACAGACTCAGACAGGGAGAGGTTGAAAATGTCAGTGAAGACACTTGCCAGTTGGTCAGCGCATGCTCGGAGTACACGTCCTGGTAATCCGTCTGGCCCTGCGGCCTTGTGAATGTTGACCAGTTTAAAAAGTATTACTCACATCGGCTATGGAGAGCGTGATCACACAGTCATTCGGAACAGCTGATGCTCTCATGCATGTTTCAGTGTTGCTTGCCTCGAAGCGAGCATAGAAGTGATTTAGCTCGTCTGGTAGGCTCGTGTCACTGGGCAGCTCGCGGCTGTGCATCCCTTTGTAGTGGAGGGCATAGCGGGATTTCTTATAAGTTTCCGGGTTAGAGTTCTACTCCTTGAAAGCGGCTGCTCTACCCTTTAGCTCAGTGCGGATGTTGCCTGTAATCCATGGCTTCTGATTGGCGTATGTACGTACAGTCACTGTGGGGACGACGTCATCAATGCACTTATTGATGAAGCCAGTGACTGATGTGGTGTACTCCTCAATGCCATCGGAAGAATCCCGGAAGACATTCCAGTCTGTGCTAGCAAAATAGTCCTGTAGCTCAGCATCTGCTTCATCTGACCACTTTTTTATTGACAGAGTCACTGGTGCTTCCTGCTTTAGTTTTTGCTTGTATGCAGGAATCAGGAGGATATAGTTATGGTCAGATTTTCCAAATGGAGGGCGAGGCAGAGCTTTGTACGCGTCTCTGTGTGTGAAGTAAAGGTGGTCTTGAGTGTTTTCCCCTCTGGTTGCACATTTAACATGCTGGTAGAAATTAGGAAAAACTGATTTAAGTTTCCCTGCATTAACGTTCCCAGCCACTAGGAGCGCTGCCTCTGGATGAGCGTTTTCCTGTTTGCTTATGGCCGTATACAGTTAATTGAGTGCGGTCTTAGTGCCAGCATCGGTTTGTGGTGGTAAATAGACATCTACGAAGAATATAGATGAAAACTCTCTTGGTAGATAGTGTGGTCTACAGCTTATCATGAGATACTCTACCTCAGGCGAGCAAAACCTCGAGACTTCCTTCGATATCGTGCACCAGCTGTTGTTTACAAATATACATAGACCGCCACCCCTTGTCTTACCAGAGGCTGGTGTTCTATCCTGCCAATACAGTGTATAACACGCCAGCTGTATGTTATTCATGTCTTTGTTCAGCCACGACTTGGTGAAACATAAGATATTACAGTTTTTAATGTCCTGTTGGTAGGATATACGTGCCTGTAGTTCGTCCACTTTATTATCAAGCGATTGTAAATTGGCCAATAGTATCGCCGGCTCCTTACCAAGCACCCTCCTTCCGCGATATCTCCTTTTTTTCCTACTGCGAATGACGGGGATGAGGGCCCTGTCGGGTGTCTGGAGCGAATCCCTCTCAAAGACTCATTAAAGGAAAATGATTCATCCAGTTCAAGGTGAGTAATCGCTGTTCTGATGTCCAGAAGCTCTTTTCGGTCATATTATATGGTAGCAGCAACATTATGTACAAAATAAGTTACAAACAATGTTGTATTCGGCGCATGTGACAAATAACATTTCATTAGATTTTTTATTTGATATCATTTGAGTTTCAAAAAACACAAAATGTGAACTGACTGAACCCTAGTCAACACTTTACTCTGAAGTCAACCACACACACCACTACACAAGACTGGAAATTCCACTCCTGGGGTTGAAGGTTGACCTTTTAGTAGGTTACTCTTTAGTCATCATGCAAGGCCACAGCTCTGCACACTCTCTCTGTAACACGTGCATGGCCCACGCATTTTACACCATGATCATACAGAGTAGTAACCAGCAATAACTAACACATTCTTAACACTATAACACATGGTAAGACAGAAAACGTTAATATTTCTGTCACTTGCACACATAGCACAACTTCCTGACTGAGGAAAGGAGGAATTAATTTGTGGAGGGTGTCCAAACCTTCAAAACAATGCTCTCTAATTCCTGACTGTCAAACAACTCAATTTCCCCGATAATAAAAAAATAAAAAAATATTTGCTTGTAATACAATTCTTCAACCACTAGAAGTTGTGCGTACCCGTGGTCTGAGATTTGCGTGGTGATACGCGTACTTTCCTGTCAAGTTCAAATTTGAGAAACACATTTTTGCGGGAAAAGTGGTGCATGCAATGATTATAATATTTTTTGTGCATATGCACTTTGATAAATGAGGCACCAGGACAGTGAGTTCCTCAAAATCCTGAAACCTCAAAGAATATGGATTTTACAAGAAAATAATGGTTAAAGCTGGAATCCTTAGTTGCTACATCCATTTTTTGATGTATAAATTAATGATATACACCCATTGATTGTTGAAGAATAACTCAAATTAACTTTTAAGAAGGCACACCTGTTAATTGAACTGCATTCCAGGTGACTACCTCATGAAGCTGGTTGAGAGAATGCCAAGAGTGTGCAAAGCTGTCATCAAGGCAAAGGGTGGCTATTTGAATATATTTTGATTTGTTTAGCACTTTTTTGGTAACTACATGATTCCATGTGTGTTATTTCATAGTTTTGATATCTTCACTATTATTCTACAATGTAGAAAATAGTAAAAATAAAGAAAAACTCTGGAATGAGTAGGTGTGTCCAAACTTTTGACTGGTACTGTATATCAGTATATATAAAAAAATGTCATCCACGGGCCAAATTCGGCCAGCGGGCCGCCAGTTGGGGAACCATGATAAACACACACACACACACACACTACACTGACACACATAACACACACACACACCTATACCGACAACACAAACACACCTATACCGACACAACACAAACACACACACACACACACTTTCACACTCATTCTATGCTGCTGCTACTCTATTCTTTATTTTACTCTCTATCCTGATGCCTAGCCACTCTACTCTGTCTTCATGTAAATATCTACCTCAATTACCTCATACCCCTGCACATTGATCTGGTACCGGTACTCCCTGTGTATAGCTTCATTGTAGGGACCACAAACCTTACTATTAGCCTGTTACCAACCCTTAGTAAACTATTGGAAAAAAATTGTGTTTGACCGGATACAATTTTACTGTAAACAAATTGACAGCAAACTTTCAGCATGCTTATAGAGAAGGACGTTAGACTTTAGTGCAGCTTTTGACATTATCGATCATAGTCTGCTGCTGGAAAACGTATGGGTTATGGCTGTACACCCCCTGCTATAATGTGGATAAAGAGTTACTTGTCTAACAGAACACAGGAGGGTTTTCTTTAATGGAAGCCTTTCAAACAAAATCCAGGTAGGATCAGGAATTCCCCAGGGCAGCTTTCTAGACCCCTTGCTTTTTTCCATCTTTACTAACGACATGCCACTGGCTTTGAGTAAAGCCAGTGTGTCTATGTATGCGGATGACTGAACACTATACACGTCAGCTACTACAGCAACTGAAATAACTGCAACACTTAACAAAGAGTTGCAGTTAGTTTCGGAATGGGTGGCAAGGAATAAGTTAGTCCTGAATATTTCCAAAACTAAAAGCATTGTATTTGGGTCAAATCATTCACTAAACCCTAAACCTCAACTACATCTCATAATGAATAATGTGGAAATTGAGGTTACTAAACTGCTTGGAGTAACCCTGGATTGTAGACTGTCATGGTCAAAGCATATTGATACAACAGTATTTAAATGGGGAGAAGTATGTCCATAATTACGCGCTGCTCTGCCTTCTTAACAACATTATCAACAAGGCAGGTCCTACAGGCCCTAGTTTTGTCGCACCTAGACTAATGTTCAGTAGTGTGGTCAGGTGCCACAAAGAGGGACTTGGGAAAATTGCAGTTGGCTCAGAACAGGGCAGCAAGGCTGGCCCTTAAAAGTACACGGAGAGCTAACATTAATGACATGCATGTCAGTCTCTCCTGGCTCAGAGTGGAAGAGAGATTGACTTCATCACTGCTTGTTTTTGTAAGAGGTGTCGACAAGCTGAATGTACCGAGCTGTCTGTTTGGAATACTGGCACACAGCTCGGACACCCATGCATACCCCACAAGACATGCCACCAGAGTTCTCTTCACAGTCCCCAAGTCCAGAACAGACTATGGGAGGTGCACAGTACTGCATAGAGCCATGACTACATGGAACTCTATTCCACACTACATTTTAGCCATTTAGCAGACGCTCTTATATAATTGTTTTCACATCAGGTAACTGATGCAAAAAGTAGAATCCGATTTAAAAAAACAGGTACAAATAAACCTTATGGAACAACGGGGACTGTGAAGAGACACACACAAGGGTAGACACATGCATACGCAAACATTGTGATATTGTTGTATGGTGGTATTAAACATTTTGTATTGTAGATAGGTAGTGGTGTAATAATGTCATATGATGTACTGTTTTATATATAATGTAAATGCTTTAATATGTGTCGACCCCAGGAAGAGTAGGTGCTGCCTTGGCAGCAGCTAATGGGGATCCCTAATAAATACAAATACTACAGACAGTCTGTTGTGGTAGCCAGGTGGGCCTCATGACATAGCTGCTGGACCATTCTGGAAAACGTTTTACTCGATTATCAGAACTAACTTGAAACCTGCTGTTAATCCTTCCTAATGGCTACATACATAATAAGCACAAGTGTACCAACAGTTTGCAGTAACAATTGCAATACTTATATTAATTAATTTACCTTCTTAGAGATGATAAACCCAAGGTGCACCTCTTCACGCCGTGAGTATGGTTTCAGGCTCGCTGAAGTGTGATTTTAAGGAATACTATTCAGGTTGACAAGACAATGCGGTGGGTTGTTTTCTTGAGGTGTGAAACAGCTGGATTTGAGAATCCCCAGTCCTAACCAAGCAGAGGTACAGGAGTGAGTCAGAATATGCATGATACCCCTGCATTCTAGGGGCCCTGCCCTGCTTCTGTTCTGGAGCTAGGAAGTGGCTTCTCCCACAGAGATTCACAGTAACATAGAGGCACTTCTTGGAACCTATCGTGCAGTCACACAACCACAGGTGCACACAAACTCTTGCTCAAACACACAACGGTTAATACTCAGGTGGGGGGGGGGGTACTATGCAACCACCAACTTTCTCTTATTCGTCTCTCATTTTGGTTTGATTTTAGTCTTGCTGATCTCAAGGGAAATAGGTCAACTTAAATTTATGAAACCAACAATAAATAAGATACTACATGTAATGAATAGTCAGGGAGAAAAAGGGTGTAGATTCACGCGCAGAGCGCGGCAGGTGTTTATTTCGCCTTCACAAAAGGCAGGAATCATGTTCACAGGCAGGCAATGGTCATACACAGGTAGGCTAACAGGCAGGAGAATCCAAAATTAGGACTGAAGGCTATAACTGGTTGTCACAAACGAACTAGGAAAAGGTTTAGTAGAGTCAAAATGAACAATACCTCACAAGAAACAAACAGAATGAACTGAACTAAATAAGGAGCTAATGAGACCAGGTGAGTAACAAACACAGGTGAAATCAATGAACAAAAATGAAAGACAGGGCTATGTTCAAGAACACAGAGAAACATGGCTACATTCAAGAACAAAAGGTTGACTAAGAAAATAAATACAGAACCTTACACTACACAAATAAAGTTTGTATATGGGTGGTTCTGCAACTACTGGCACTTTTGGCTTTTTTTTTTTTTTTTTTTTTCTTGAAAGAAACTTGTATTTACATAAATAATGTTCTACTTTTGTCAGGAACCATAAACTGGTATTGACTGTGGCCATTTTATACAACAAGACATGGATTTATGTAACGGAGACGCAGGGAGAGAGGAAGCAGGTGCAGTAGTGAGTTTCATGATTAAGAACATGGACAGATCGAAAACAAGGGAAGCGTATGGACAAGAAAACATAACCAATACTGCCTGACCCGATGAGTGCTACAGTGCTTTGCAAAACTATTCATCCCCCTTGCCGTTTTTCCTGTTTTGTTGCATTACAACCTGTAATTTAATTGGATTTTTATTTGGATTTCATGTAATGGACAAAAGGCTGTAGTGGTCTAAGGCTGTGCCACTAGAGATCCTGGTTCGAATCCAGGCTCTGTCGTAGCCGGCCGTGACCGGGAGACCCATGGGGCGGCGCACAATTGGCCCAGCTTCGTCCAGGGTAGGGGAGGGAATGGCCGGCAGGGATGTAGCTCAGTTGGTAGAGCATGGCGTTTGCAACGCCAGGGTTGTGGGTTCGATTCCCACGGGGGGACAGTATGACATTTTTTTAATGTATGCACTCACTAACTGTAAGTCGCTCTGGATAAGAGCGTCTGCTAAATGACTAAAATGTCAAATGTAATACACAAAATAGTCCAAATTGGTGAAGTGAAATGAAAAAAAGAACTTCTTTCAGAAAATTCTAAAAATAAATAACGGAAAAGTGGTGCGTGCATATGTATTCACCCCCTTTGCTATTAAGCCCCTAAATAAGATCTGGTGCAACAAATTACCTTCAGAAGTCACATAATTAGTTAAATAAAGTCCACCTGCGTGCAATCTAAGTGTCACATGATCTGTCACATGATCTCAGTATATATACACCTATTCTGAAAGGCCCCAGAGTCTGCAACACCACTAACCAAAACTCACGGACCAGGCAAGGAGGGCATTAATCAGAGAGGCAACAAAGAGACCAAAGATAACCCTGAAGGAGCTGCAAAGCTCCACAGTGGAGATTGGAGTATCTGTCCATAGGACCACTTTAAGCCGTATACTTCACAGAGCTGGGCTTTACAGAAGAGTGGCCAGAAAAAAAGCCATTGCTTAAAGAAAAAAATAAGCAAACATGTTTGGTGTTCGCCAAAAGGCATGTGGGAGACTCCCCAAACATTACATTTACATTTTAGTCATTTAGCAGACGCTCTTATCCAGAGCAACTTACAGTTAGTGAGTGCAAACATTATTTATTTTTTATTTTTTTCATACTGGCCCACCGTTGGAATCGAACCCACAACCCTGGCATTGCAAACGCCATGCTCTACCAACTGAGCTACATCCCTGCCGGCCATTCCCTCCCCTACCCTGGACGACGCTGGGCCAATTGTGCACCTCCCCATGGGTCTCATGGTCGCGGCCGGCTACGACAGAGCCTGGATTCGAACCAGGATCTCTAGTGGCACAGCTAGCACTGCGATGCAGTGCCTTAGACCACTGCACCACTCGGGAGGTACTGCGCCACTCGGGAGGTACTCTGGTCAGATGAGACTAAAATTGAGCTCTTTGGCCATCAAGGAAAACGCTATGTCAGGCGCAAACCAACCACCTCTCATCACCCCAAGAACACCATCCCCACAGTGAAGCATGGTGGTGGCAGCATCATGCTGTGGGGATGTTTTTCTTCAGCAGGGACTTGGAAACTGGTCAGAATTGAAGGAATGATGGATGGCGCTAAATACAGGGACATTCTTGAGGGAAACCTGTTTCAGTCTTCTAGAGATTTGAGACTGGGATGGAGGTTCACATTCCAGGAGGACAATGACCCTAAGCATACTGCTAAAGCAACACTCGAGTGGTTTAAGGGCAAACATTTAAATGTCTTGGAATGGCCTAGTCAAAGCCCAGACCTCAATCCAATTGAGAATCTGTGGTATGACTTAAAGATTGTTGTACACCAGTGGAACTCATCCAACTTGAAGGATCTGGAGCAGTTTTGCCTTGAAGAATGGGCAAAGCTCCCAGGGGCTAGATGTGCCAAGCTTATAGAGACATACCCCAAGAGACTTGCAGCTGTAATTGCTGCAAAAGGTGGCTCTACAAAGTATTGACTTTGGGGGGGGGTGAATAGTTATGCACGCTCAAGTTTTCCGTTTTTTTTTTCTTCTTTCTTGTTCGTTTCACAAGAAAAAATATTTTTGCATCTTCAAAGTGGTAGGCATGTTGTGTAAATCAAATGATACAAACCCCCCAAAAACCCATTTTAATTCCAGTGTCACGACTTCATCCGAGGCTGCCCCCTCTCTTTGATCGGGCAGGCGTCGGTGTTCGTCGTCACCAGCCTTCTAGCCACTGCCGCTCCTCATCTCATCATTCTATTTTTTTCTTGTTTATTACACACACCTGGTTCATATCCCCTCATCAGTACCTGTATAAGTGTTCCCTCTGCCCCCTTGTATTTGTGTGTGATTGTTTATTGTGAGGATAGTGAAGCTCGTGGTACTCCTTGTATTTTGTATCAGATCCAGCCACCCACATCCCAGCACCCAGAGGGATCCATATATTCCGACCACGGGATTTAGACGGGACAGCTGCCAGGGACTCCTCCTACAACTGGAGCTATATTATTCTACCATCATCCCGGCCCCATCGGAGCGGGAGAAGGTGTCTGCCCTCGTCTCCTGCCTCTAGGGGAAAGCCCTGGAGTGGGCCAATGCAGTCTGGAGTGAAAGAGGAGCCTCGTTGGACAACTACGGGGAGTTCACTCGCCTCTTTCGGTCCGTCTTCGATCACCCGCCCGAAGGTAGTGAGGCGGGCAAGCGGCTGGTCCACCTGAGGCAGGGGACAAGGACCGCGCAGGACCCCGGCTGGGCCTGGGTGGAACGAGCAGGCCCTCATTGACCACTTCTGGTGCCATCTACGAGAGGATGTCCGAAGGGAGCTAGCCTGCCGGGACACCATGTTGTCCTTTAATCAACTGGTGGACATGGCCATCCGGTTGGACAACCTGCTGGCTGCTAGAGGACGTCCTGGAAGGGGCCTGCCCGTTCCACCCCCCCAACCCGGATCACGAGTTGATGGAGCTGGGTGGAGCGGCGATCCGGGAAAGCGGAGGATGACAGCCCCAGTGTCCCTCTAGTGGAACGAGAGGACTTTCTCCTGCACGCTGTCGTGGCGTTCTTTTGGGTCTTGAGGCGGCAGGCAGGGCACTCTCGCGTCACCCCAGGTATCGAAAACCCACACTCGTTCAGAGCCCTCTGCTGCACACTCTACCCTACCCATGCACTTTCCTGATTACATTGTAGTTCCCCAGTGTAAGGCGCTGGTCGATTCAGGCGCAGCTGAGAACTTTATGGACAGGTCATTTGCACATAGTCTAGGCATTACATTGGTTCCCCTATCCATTCCACTCCCCATCAGAGCACTTGACAGTCGACCACTAGGGTCCGGGTTCGTTAGGGAAGTTACAGCACCAGTCACTATGGTTACGCACAAGACCCATAGCGAGCAAGTCACCTTTTTTATTATTGAGTCTCCTGATTTCCCTGTTGTGTTAGGTCTTCCCTGGTTAGTACTACACAACCCCACCTTTTCATGGCTGCAGAGGGTTCTCACATGGTGGGCGTGAGAGTGTCAGGGTAGGTGTCTAGGTGTTTCCATTGGTGCAACCACGGTGGACAGTCCAGACACTACCTCCACTGTGCGCATTCCCCCCGAATACCTCGATTTGGCGTACGCATTTTCCAAAACGCAGGCGACCAAATTACCACCTCTTCGGGCGGGGGATTGCGCGGTAAACCTCCGGGTAGACGCTGTGCCTCCCAGGAGTCATGTGTATCCCCTGTCGCAGTCTGAAACGGAGGCGATGGAGACATACGTCTCCGAGTCCCTGCGTCAGGGGTTCATACGTCCCTCCACTTCGCCCGCCTCAAGTTTCTTTTTTGTGAAGAAGAAAGACGGAGGTCTGCGCTCTTGCCTTGATTACCGAGCACTGAACAAGGGGACTATACTTCATAGTTATCCTCTACCCCTCATTCCATCTATGATCGAGTCAATGCATGGGGCACGCTTCTTCACAAAATTAGATCTCCGGAGTGCGTACAACCTGGTGCGTGTCCGAGAGGGGGACGAGTGGAAGACAGCATTCAGCACAACCACGGGGCATTACGAATACCTGGTGATGCCGTACGGTTTGATGAATGCTCCATTTGTCTTCCAGTCCTTTGTGAACGAGGTGTTTCAGGACATGCTTGGTCGTGGTCTAGTTGTCTACATCAATGACATTCTGGTGTATTCCGATACGCGCAGCGAACATGTGTCCCTGGTTCGCAAAGTGCTGGCCCGACTGTTGGAACATGACCTTTATGCCAAGGCAGAACAGTGTCTGTTTTTCCAACAGTCCGTCTCCTTTATCGGATACTGCATTACCACCTCAGGTGTGGAGATGGAGGGAGATCGCATTTCAGCCGGGCGTATTTGGCAGACTCCAACCACGGTTAAGGAGGTGCAGCGCTTTATTGGCTTTGCCAACTACTATCGGAGGTTTATCCGGGGCTTTGGCAAAGTCGCAGCTCCGATTACATCTCTGTTGAAGAGTGGGCCGTCCCGACTCCGCTGGTCTGCTGAGGCTGAAAGGGCCTTCAGTAACCTGAGGGTTCTGTTCACCTCAGCCCCGGTACTGGCCCATCCCGAACTATCACTAACGTTGGTAGTGGAGGTGGATGCGTCCGAGGTTGGGATAGGCGCTGTCCTATCTCAACGCTCGGGCACGCCACCCAAGCTCCGCCCCTATGCCTTCTTCTCCAAGAAGCTCAGCCCGGCGGAGCAGAACTACGACGTTGGTGATCGGGAGCTGTTCGCTGTTGTCCGAGCCCTGAACGTGTGGAGGCACTGGCTCAAGGGGAGCGAAACACCCTTTCCTCGTCTGGACGGACCACCATAACCTGGAGTACATCTGGGCAGCGAGGAGGCTGAACCCTCGCCAGGCCAGGTGGGCCCTATTCTTCACCCGGTTTGATTTTACTCTATCATACATTCCGGGTACGAAGAACGTGAAGGCAGACGCACTGTCACGGCTGTACGACACAGAGGAGAGGCCCATAGACAACACCCCCATACTCCCGGCCTCCTGTATTGTGGCGCCGGTAGTATAGGTGATGGACGCGGACATAGAGCGGGCATTACACACAGAGCCATCTCCACCTCAGTGTCCAGCTGGGTTGCAGTACGTGCCTTCTCTTGTCCGTGACCGTCTGATCTATTGGGCACACACTACCCCCTCCTCTGGTCACCCAGGTATCGGTCATACAGTGCGCTGTCTGAACGGAAAGTACTTGTAGCCTACCTTGGCTAAGGACGTGATGGTGTATGTCTCCTCCTGCTCAGTGTGCGCCCAGTAAGGCACCTAGGCACCTCCCAGCAGGTAAGTTACAGCCCTTACCAGTTCCACAACGGCCATGGTCACACTTGTGTATTGACTTCCTTACTGATCTTCCCCTCTGTCAAATTAACACCACCATCCTGGTCGTTGTGGACCGCTTTTCCAAAGCCTGCCGCCTCCATCTGCTGCCCGGTCTCCCCACGGCCCTGCAGACTGCGGAGGCCCTGTTTACACACGTCTATCGGCACTATGGGGTTTCCAGAGGACATAGTGTCTGACCCGGGGTCCCCAGTTCACATCCAGGGTCTGGAAGGCGTTCATGGAACGTCTGGGGGTCTCAGTCAGCCTGACTTCCGGTTTTCACCCCGAGTCTAATGGGCAGGTGGAACGGGTGAACCAGGATGTGGGTAGGTCCTACTGCCTGGAGCGGCCAGGGGAGTGGTCGGTGTTCTTGCCATGGGCCGAATATGCCCAGAACTCTCTCCGCCACTCCTCCACTAACCTAATGCCATTTCAATGTGTTTTAGGTTATCAGCCGGTTCTGGCACCGTGGCATCAGAGCCAGACCGAGGCTCCTGCGGTGGATGACTGGTTTCTGCGCTTTGAGGGGACGTGGAACGCTGCTCATGTCCACCTCCAACTGTCACGACTTCCTCCGAGGCTGCCTCCTCTCCTTATTTGGGCAGGCTTCGGCGTTCGTCGTCACCGGCCTTCTAGCCACTGCCACTCCTCATCTCATCATTCCATTTGTTTTGTCTTGTTTATTACACAAAACTGGTTCATATCCCCTCATCAGTACCTGTACAAGTATTCCCTCTGCCCACTTGTCTTTGTGTGTGATTGTTTATTGTGAGGATAGTGAAGCTCGGTGGAGCTCCTTGTATTTTGTATCGCCAGGTTATTTTCCCCATGTGCCTTGTTGGTTCCAGTGCACCTGTTTTGCGCACAGGACAGTTTTGACGCTTTACTGTGTAACTCTGTATTCCGGAATAAATCCTGTTATTGTGTGATTTACCCTCCTGCGCCTGACTCCTTCAAATCACCCATCACATCCAGATTGTAAGGCAACAAAATAGGAAAAATGCCAAGGGGGGTGAATACTTTCGCAAGCCACTGTAGATAAATGGGGAGTAATCAAGGTAGTGATGAAGTCCAGGTGTGATGAAGTCCCCCCTGACGCGCGGTTCCAGCCACAGGGGGACGGCCCCGAGGGCGAGGAGCGGGCCGGTCCGGACAGCGAAGAAGGAAATATCTGATGATGTTGGGATCTAGAATGTCGTCCACCGGGACCCAACACCGCTCCTCTGGACTGTACCCCTCCCAGTCCACCAGGTACTGGAGCCGACCCCCACGACGTCGGGAGCCCAGGAGGGATTTGACGGCATAGGCGGGGCACCCCTCGAGGAATCGGGCCCACTCCCCCTGTCGGTCCTTTCGCGTATCGGTGGTGGGGGCTCCCATCTGATGGGCGAAATAGAGGGAGCACTGGAGTAGGAAGCCACGGCATTTAGATGGAGTCCCATCATATTTGTCCGGGAGGGACAATCGGACATCGTTGACCTGGGAGGACTGCTGGATGGGCTGGGGTGCTAGCTCGCTGGGTCGACTCGTGGTAGAGAATCCTCCGCTAGTTGGAGGTGACGCCCCTTGGGTAATGTCGAGGTGTTGAAGAACGCGGAGGACCTCATCTATAGTCGTCCCCAGTTGCGTCAGCTGGTCGTGGTGTTTGCAAAGTAGGCGTCCCTGTTCACCTACCATCTGGGAGATGTCTTACATTTACATTTACATTTTAGTCATTTAGCAGACGCTCTTATCCAGAGCGACTTACAGGAGCAATTAGGGTTAAGTGCCTTGCTCAAGGGCACATTTACGTCATTTAGCAGACGCTCTAGTCCAGAGCGACTCACAAATTGATGCATTCACCCTATAGCCAGTGGGATAACCACTTTACAAATTTTTTTTTTGGGGGGGGGGGTAGAAGGATTACTTTATCCTATCCCAGGTATTCCTTAAAGAGGTGGGGTTTCAAATGTCTTGATTACCTGCTGCTTCCATTTGTAGAGGCAGTATTCCGTAACGGAGACGCAGGGAGTCAGGAAACAGGTGCAGTAAGTGAGTTTAATGATAACGTACATGGAGAGATACAAAACAAATTTACTTGGTTAATATGATCAGTTATCATTTGATGAATTCCAAACACAACATGTTGAGACGTATTCTTTTAAATAGAAGCAATTCCAGATGAGTTATAGCCGTTGCGGTAATGACGCAGAATATTCTCTTATCTTGACATATTCAAAGTTACTTTTCTTGAAGGTGGTGATAAATCCAGCCTGGTCACCCGTCATACAAGTCAGTATTTGACGTCCCTCCATGTCTGAGGACATCAGGAGATGACGTGGAAACCGGCCACTAGGGGCAACCGTGAGCGCTGTTACCTTCAAGAGTCGGCTGGAGTGGTGTAAAGCTCACCTCCATTAGACTCTGAAGCAGTGGAATTGTGTTCTCTGGAGTGATGTGTCACGCTTCACCATCTGGCAGTCCGACAGACGAACGCTACCTGCCCCAATGCATAGTGTCCAACTGTAAAGTTTGGTGGAGGAGGAATAATATTCTGGGGCTGTTTTTCATGATTCGGGCTAGGCCCCTTAGTTCCAGTGAAGAGAAATCTTAACGCTAAAGCATACATTGACATTCTAGATGATTCTGTGCTTCCAACTTCGTGCAACTGAAGACAGTGTGTTGTGGTAGCCAGGTGGACCTCATGACATACAGTACATTCGTAAAGTATTCAGATCACTTGACTTTTTCCACATTTCGTTACATTACAGCCTTATTCTAAAATAGATTAAAATGTATTTTTAGAAAACAATAGAAAACATGAAAACATAGACAGTATAAAAAACATTAGCTGTAAGCAAAACATCATTCACATTAAACACCTTGCGTTTCTATAAAACACAAAGGGCATATTTTACTTGCCGTTGCAATAAGAAATAGATTTCACACGAAGTTATAGAAAATAAGTATTAACAGGTGTGATGATGATGACCCTTAGGATTCCTACCACATCCTGTATTAGGAGGAAACTCACAAAAAAATAATTGTCTGCAAGACAATAATATTCAATCATCCTATTGGCAAGGTAATCATTCAGAATCCTTTAAGAGTGACCAGCTGTTCCACACCGGTATCAGTCACACATAAATAACTGGATTCAATAATTTTTCATGAAAATGTGTTGAGAGAGTCAGGTACCAGAAGTCCTTTCATTCAACAGATTTCCTCGTTATGTCTAACACTGTCCTCTCCAAAGCCCATCCATCCCATCACAACTTCATCAGGCTGTTCTTCTCTGGTCACCTCGTCCTCGTGCCCCTCACTGGCATATAATACCTCAGTTCCTTCCAGAAGCGTGAGGACAAGGAAAGAGAGGGTGAGGAGAGAGGGGACGAAGCCAGCTCCCCTCTCTTCTCCTCCACCTCCTCCTCTTCTCCCCACCTCCCACACCTCAACCCTCTGCTACTCTTCCACCAGCAGACGGCGCCCTGGCGCTCCCGGAGGTGGCGCACCGACTCGGGGAAGAGGGTCAGCTGTGTGGGGGAGACCTCCTCCAGCTCCACAAGGACCACCTTAAGGGAGCCCTCCAACAGGGCACGGTGCATGGCCGTCTGCCTCTCGAAGCTCTGCCAGGCCTCCAGGACACCACTGCTGCTGTCACTGTGGCTTCCACTGCAGAACGTAGAGCCAGAGTAGACCAGGAGGAGACGCCGGCTTGCCAGCATGCTCTCCTCCACTGCATCTACTATGGCTAGAGAGGGAGGAGGGAGGAGAAGAGGGGGAAAGGGAGGAGGGAGGAGAAGAGGGGGAAAGGGAGGAGAGAGGAGGGAGGAGAAGAGGGGGAAAGGGAGGAGGGAGGAGAAGAGGGGGTCAGGGAGCAGGGAAAATTGTTATTAAAACATTGTTCTACCATTGAAATGGTTTCTGAAGGTCTTTATGATTTCAGAAAGGTTTCACATATTTCATCATCATGCTACTTATGTACTAATGCCAAGGCTAACTTAGTCTTCTGGAACCTGGAGCCTCAGGGTCGAGCTGAGATGTCATACCTTCCCCTGGTAGGCTGTCCCGGCCCAGTATGAACAGCCTGTAGCCACACCTCCCCTCCAGAACCTGGGGCAACATGTGGAGGGCAAACATCTCTGCCTCCCCACAGGCTCCGCCCCCATCCCCAAACAGACGGGGGTATGCCACGTACGCATCATACAACTTCCCATCAGAGTCTGCCACATGCAGGATAGGGACAGGTAAAACAAAATAGATGTGTTAGTGCTGGGCTAGAGCAAAAGCCTCCACAAACCTGCCTAACAGAGGAGGCTTGGTTATTTATGACACCATAGTTGCTTGTGTTTTATGGTTACATGGCCTATTTAGTGCCTTGTATCAAACTTCCTCTCTGTTTCCTCTGAGTCATGGAAAATGCTGTGCTTGCATAGCTGTGGGATGTGCTACAATACATTGCTACACTTGCTACTGATTTTACTTGTGGTCAGGTGGGGAGTGGGAAACAAGTGTTGGATTCTAGCTTGGAATATACTTATTCATGTTACCATATTAGAACCGGGTGTATGGAAAGTTACTGAGTGAGAAAGGGGAGTGCAGAGCTTACATTCTGTTGGAAAATTTTATTCTTAAATCTCATGTACCCTATGGAGAGAGGCAAAGGGCAACAGTCTGGTTTCAGTCACTGCTAAGGTAGGACAGCCGTGGAGTAGGGAGGAGTGAGGAATTCGGCCCGAGGTCAGGTCAGATGAAGTGAGGAGGAACAGTCAGTCCTGTCACACACATACAGTTGAAGTCGGAAGTTTACATACCCCTTAGCCAAATACATTTAAACTCAGTTTTTCACAATTCCTGACATTTAATCCTAGTAAAAATTCCCTGTTTTAGGTCAGTTAGGATCACCACTATATTTTAAGAATGTGAAATGTCAGAATAATAGTAAAGAGAATGATTTATTCAGCTTTTATTTATTTCATCACATTCCCAGTGGGTCAGAAGTTTACATACACTCAATTAGTATTTGGTAGCATTGCCTTTAAATTGTTTAACTTGGGTCAAA
Organism: Coregonus lavaretus; assembly: GCF_964263955.1. Taxonomy (NCBI): domain Eukaryota; kingdom Metazoa; phylum Chordata; class Actinopteri; order Salmoniformes; family Salmonidae; genus Coregonus; species Coregonus lavaretus. Next base: position 19,341,398 of record NC_139992.1, read on the forward strand.
CGTTTCGGGTAGCCTTCCACAAGCTTCCCACAATAAGTTGGATAACTTTTGGTCCATTCCTCCTGACAGAGCTGGTGTAAGAGGCCTCCTTGCTCGCACACGCTTTTTCAGTTCTGCCCATAATGTTCTATAGGATTGAGGTCAGGGCTTTGTGGTGGCCACTCCAATACCTTGACGTTGTTGTCCTTAAGCCATTTTGCCACAACTTTGGAAGTATGCTTGGGGTCATTGTCCATTTGGAAGACCCATTTGCGACCAAGCTTAAACTTCCTGACTGATGTCTTAAGATGTTGCTTCAATACATCCACATAATTTTCCTTCCTCATGATGCTATCTACTTTGTGAAGTGCACCAGTCCCTCCTGCAGCAAAGCACCCTCACAGCATGATGCTGCCACCCCCGTGCTTCACAGTTGGGATGGTGTTCTTCAGCTTGCAAGCCAACTTTAAAGGCACAGTCAACTTAGTGTATGTAGACTTCTGACCCACTGGAATTGCTGTGAATTATATGTGAAATAATCTGTCTGTAAACAATTGTTGGAAAAATTACTTGTGTCATGCACAAAGTAGATGTCCTAACCGACTTGCCAAAACTATAGTTTGTTAAAAAGAAATTTGTGGAGTGGTTGAAAAACAAGTTTTAATGACTGTATGTAAACTTCCAACTTCAACTGTATATTTCCATGCCCATGAAGGTTCTAGCAGGAGGCTACACCAATGAGAGGAACCAAATACGTTCCTGACTAGCAACAGAGATGTATTGGCTGTCTAGATATGCAAGGGGTTGACTCCGCCTAGTAGGAAGGTATAAATATATGTGATTGTGTAAACATCTTTGTCTTTGCAGCTGTATGACCCAGTGGGTGAATAAACTTTGTTTGAGCTTTTTCTAGTTGTCCGTTTGAGTTTTTACTCAGTTTGTTCAGAACCTAACACAAGCAATGCAACATGCGTGTGTGTGTGGGTTTAAGTGTGGGCCTGGGGGTTTGTGGGGAGACATGCTGTATGTGCATTTCTGTCTTTATCTGGTGTAGGAATGTATATTTATGTTAGTGCGAGTTTCCATTTCGTGAAAGCACAGTATGCAATGAGTCTGCAGATAGTGTGTGTGTGTGCATGAGTGTGTGCATGTCTGCGTGTGCGCGCTCAGGCATGTTTCTATTAATGTTTCCATGAGTGTGCTTGCGCAGTATATGTGCGGTAAAGTGTCTCTCATTGCGTACCTGTGTTTGTGTAGAGAAGCGGGAACATCCTCCTGAGCAACAGCACTAGTCAGTAGTACCCCAATAGGGAGCAGGTAGTTTGGATCTGTGCAGAAAAAGAGAGAAGATAGCATTTATAACAGTTTTTTCAAAAGTGGTGAGGTTGCAGTTGTTATAATACACTATCAAAACAAGGGTAAAGGGACAGGATAATATGTGTGTGATCTCTTTTGAAACACCTTTATGTTATCCTCCAGACAGTATTGTCTAACCTGTAGGCTGTAGTATGAAGAAGGCTAAAGAAATGCCTCTGTCACTGGAAACCAAACACGTGTAGTTGACGTAAAAGTCTTCCTCTTCCACCATCAAGAAATTCAAATGACGCTCCAACCATACACCCTCCTCCTCTTCTTCTCTCCACTCCCTGCTCTGGGGGGGGGAGACAGACAAGTTCCCCCTTGTGAACGCACAATCAAACCATCATGGCAACAGTTAACATAACATACACTTGTATTGGCGCCTGAGAGGATGGGTGCCGTTTACAGGCTCCTAACCAACTGTGCTGTTTTGTGTGGTTTTTTCCATTGTTTCTAAACTTTTTGTACATAATGTTGCTGCTACCGTCTCTTATGACCGAAAATAGTTTCTGGATATCAGAACAGTGATTATTCACCTCGAACTGCACAAAGATTTTTTTATTTAATGAGTCTTACAGAAGGGATATACTGTTTCTCCGAGACCAGGCCCAAATCCCGTCATTCGTGTGAAGAAAAGACAGAGGTACAGGGGGCGGAGATCGGGTGCCTTGTGAGAATTTTTCGGCGAGTGGGGAACCCGCCTCTACCATCCGTTCTATTGGCCAACGTGCAATCACTGGAGAATAAACTGGATGAGCTCCGTTCTAGACTATCCTACCAACGGGACATTAAAAACTGTAATAGCTTATGTTTCACCAAGTCGTGGCTGAACGACGACACGGATAATATACAGTTGGCTGGATTTCCGTGCATCGGCAGGACAGAAGCGGCGCTCCTAGTGGCCAGGAACTTTAATGCAGGCAAACTTAAATCCATTTTACCTAATTTCTACCAGCATATCACATCTGCAACCAGAGGGAAAAAAACCCTAGACCACTTTTACTCCACACACAGTGACGCATACAAAGCTCTCCTTCGCCCTCCATTTGGCAAATCTGACCATAATTCTATCCTGCTGATTCCTGCTTTCAAGCAAAAACTAAAGCAGGAAGCACCAGTGACTCTGTCAATAAAAAAGTGGTCAGATGAAGCAGATGCTAAGCTAGAGGACTATTTTGCTAGCACAGACTGGAATGTCTTCCTGGATTCTTCCGATGGCATTGAGGAGTACACCACATCAGTCACTGGCTGTCACTGTTTTGCTAGCACAGACTGAAAGAAATCCCGCTATGCCATCAGACGAACCATCAAACAGGCAAAGCGTCAATACAGGACTAGGATTGAATCCTACTACACCGGCTCTGATACTCGTCAGATGTGGCAGGGCTTGCAAACTATTACGGATTACAAAGGGAAACCCAGAAGCGAGCTGCCCAGTGACGCGAGCCTATTAGATGGGCTAAATGCCTTTTATGCTCGCTTCGGGGCAAGCAACACTGAAGCATGCATGAGAGCACCAGCTGTTCCAGACGACTGTGTGATCACGCTCTCCGTAGCCTTTAAACAGGTCAACATTCACAAGGCCACGGGGCCAGACGGATTACCAGGACGTGTACTCAGATCCTGCATGGACAAACTGGCAAGTGTCTTCACTGACATTTTCAACCTTTCCCTGAGCAAGTCTGTAACACCTACATGTTTCAAGCAAGCCACCATAGTCCCTGTGCCCAGAAAAGCGAAGGTAACCTGCCTAAATGACTACCGTCCCGTAGCACGTCGGTAGCCATGAAGTTCTTTGAAAGGCTGGTCATGGCTCACATCAACACCATCATCCCGGAAACCCTAGACCCACTCCAATTTGCATACCGCCCCCATGGATCAACAGATGACGCAATCTCAATCGCACTCCACACTGCCCTTTCCCACCTGGACAAAAGGAACACCTATGTGAGAATGCTGTTCATTGACTACAGTTCAGCGTTCAACACCATAGTGCCTACAAAGTTCATCACTAAGCTAAGGACCCTGGGACTAAACACCTCCCTCTGCAACTGGATCTTGGACTTCCTGACGGGCCGCCCCCAGGTGGTAAGGGTAGGCAACAACACATCTGCCAAGCTGATCCTCAACACTGGGGCCCCTCAGGGGTGCATGCTTAGTCCCCTCCTGTACTCCCTGTTCACCCATGACTGCGTGGCCAAGCACGACTCCAACACCATCATTAAGTTTGCTGACGACACAACAGTGGTAGGCCTGATCACCGACAACGATGAGACAGCCTAAAGGGAGGAGGTCAGAGACCTGGCAGTGTGGTGCCAGGACAACAACCTCTCCCTCAACGTGATCAAGACAAAGGAGCTATCGTGGACTACAGGAAAAGGAGGGCCAAACACGCTCCTATTCACATCGACAGGGCTGTAGTGGAGCTGGTCGAGAGTTTCAAGTTCCTTTGTGTCAACATTAATCAAATGGCCACCTGGACTATCTACATTGACACCCCCCTCCCTTTGTTTTTACACTGCTGCTTCTCGCTGTTTATTATCTATGCATAGTCACTTTACCCCTACCTACATGTACAAATTACTTCGACTAACCTGTACCCCCGCTGATTGACCTGGTACTGGTACACCCTGTATTTAGCCTCGTTATTGTTATTTTATTGTTACTTTTTATTTGATTTTTTACTTTATTTTATTTAGTAAATATTTTATTAACTCTATTTCTTCAACTGCATTGTTGGTTAAGGGCTTGTAAGTAAGCATTTCACGGTAAGGTCTACACCTGTTGTATTCGATGCATGTGACAAATAAAATGTGATTTGATTTGATTTTGTGAAGTTCCAAAGTTTCAAAGCAAGCACTATGTATTAAGGTATATGGAGCCTATCTTAATCTCAGTGGTATACCTGATACGATACCAACAGTTTAGATACTATACAGTAGAACATCCATCTGGATGACACAGAATACAGGCATATACAGTGCCGTGAAAAAGTATTTTCTCCTTTCTGATTTTCTCTATTTTTGCATATTTTTTATACTGAATGTTATCAGATCTTCAACCAAAACCTAATATTAGATAAAGGAACCTGAGTGTACAAATAACAAACCCCAAAATTATACTTATTTTATTTATTTAATTAACAAAGTTATGCAAGTGTGAAAAAGTAACTGCCCCCTTACACTCAATAACTGGTTGTGCCACCTTTAGCTGCAATGACTGCAACCAAATGCTTCCTGTAGTTGTTGATCAGTCTCTCACATCACTGTGGAGGAATTTGGCCCACTCTTGCATGCAACATTTTTGGGTTGTCAAGCATGAACTGCTAGTTTCAAGTCCTACCACAACATCTCAATTGGAATTAGGTCTGGACTTTGACTAGTAAATTACAAAACTTAAAATGTGTTGCTTTTTAACCATTTTCAAGTAAACTTGAATATGTGTTTTGGATCATTGTCTTGCTGCATGACCCAGCTGTGCTTCAGCTTCAGCTCACAGACAGATGGCCTTACATTCTCCTGTAGAACGTAATGGGACCCATGTCGTCCAAAAAGTTATACTTTTGACTCATCTGTCCATAGAACATTCTTCAAAGAGTCTTGATGATTCAGGTGCTTTTTGGCAAACTTGAGTCAACTTTTTGGATGAGATGGGTCCCATTATGTCTGGCGAAAAGCAAACACTGCATTACACAGTAAGAACCTCATACTGTAAGTCAAGCATGGTGGTGGTATTGTGATGGTTTGGGGATGCTTTGCTGCCTCAGGACCTGGACGACTTGCCTTAATAGAAGGAACCATGAATTCTGCTCTGTATCAGAGAATTCTACAGGAGAATGTCATGCCATCCGTCTGTGAGCTGAAGCTGAAGCGCAGCTGGGTCATGCAGCAAGACAATGATCCAAAACACACTTATCTCCCTCACTAACTTTAAGCATCAGTTGTCAGAGCACCTTACCGATCACTGCACCTGAACACAACCCATCTGAAATTAGCCCGCCCAACTACCTCATCCCTATATTGTTATTTATTTTGCTCATTTGTACCCCAGTATCTCTATTTGCACATCATCTCTTGCACATCTATCATTCCAGTGTTAATACTAATTGTAATTATTTTGCACTATAGCCTATTTATTGCCTTACCTCCATAACTTGCTACATTTGCACACACTGTATATGTATTTATTTCTGTTGTATTTTTGACTTTGTTTTGTTTTACCCCATATGGAACTCTGTGTTGTTGTTTTTATCGCACTGCTTTGCTTTATCTTGGCCAGGTCGCAGTTGTAAATGAGAACTTGTTCTCAACTGGTTTACCTGGTTAAATAAAGGTGAAAAAAAAAAAAAAAAAAAAAACACAATCAAGTCTACATGAAAATGGTTAAAAAGCAACACATTTGTAGAATACTTACAGTGTGTATTGCGATACTGTTGTGTTGTCTCAACCTACCTTTGTGATTCCTGAAAGATGCGCTCTGAAACAATTTTGGAAATGGAGTTATTGCTAGCTTTCCAATTCAAATCCGTGCAACATTTATTCCCCACACTCGGCACAAACACCCGACACATCTTACTGAAGGAAGAACCTAGTGGGCAAACATTGAATTCTTTATTTGGATCATGAATGAAAATAAATAATAAACTCACGCACGCGCACACACACACACACACACACACACACACACACACACACACACACACACACACACACACACACACACACACACACACACGTTCTCTAGTGGTTTACTCACCCAGATCTGCTTTGATGATCTCATTGGCAGGTTCAACCACTTTGGGCTCCAGGCAATACTGCACTGAAATTATGACAATGATTCATAAACATCATAGAAAGACACAGAAATATTCATTTACCTGACCCTATAGAAAACAACCCTTTCTAAGCTCTCAAAGAGCAAAGTTTCAAAGCAGCCTCTATGAACTCATAACCTCTGATTCAGGGTCATATACGGTGCCTTCAGAAAGTATTCACACCCCTTGACTTTTTCCACGTTTTGTTGTGTTACAGCTTGAATTTGAAATTGATGCAATTTAGATTTTTGTATCAATGGCCTACACACAATACCCCATAATGTCAAAGTGGAATGTTTTTAGAAATGTTTACAAATTAATTAAAAATGATGAAATGTCTTGAGTCAAGAAGTATTCAATGCCTTAGTAATGGCAGGCCTAAACAAGTTCAGGAGTAAAATGTTGCTTAACAAGTCACATTATAAGTTGCATGGACTCACTCTGTGTCACGCCCTGGCTCTAGGGACTCTTTTATGTTGAGCCAGGGTGTGTAGAGTCTATGTTTTGTGTTCATTGTTTCAGTATCTAGTTCATGTGTTTCTGTGTTGGCCGGGGTGGTTCTCAATCAGAGGCAACGAGAATCAGCTGTTGCTTGTTGTCTTTGATTGGGAACCATACTTAGGCAGCCGTTTGGCAGTTGTGTTTTGTGGGATCTTGTTCCGTGTTGGTTTGTGTTTGTTACCAAGGACTTCACGTATTGTTTTGTTGTTTTTGTTCGTGTGGTGAATATAAATAAAGTATGTTTGCATTGCACGCTGCGCCTTGGTCCACTCCTTTTGACGATCGTGACACTCTGTGTGCAATAACAGTGTTTCAAATGATTTTTGAATGACTACCTCATGTCTGTACCCCACACATACAGTACAATTATATGTAAGGCCCCTAAGTCAAGCAGTGAATTTCAAACACAGATTCAACAACGAAGACCAGGGAGGAAAACCTGGTTCCGTCTGCTTTCCACCAGGTACTGGGAGATGAATTCACCATTCAGCAGGTCAACAACCTTAAACACAAGGCCAAATCTACACTGAAGTTGCTTACGAAGAATACAGTGAATGTTCCTGAGTGGCCGAGTTACAGTTTAGACTTAAATCTGCTTGAAAATCTATGGCAAGACCTGAAAATGGTTGTCTAGCAATGATCAACAACCAACTTGACAGACCTTGAAGAATTTTGAAAAGAATAATGGGGAAATGTTGCACAATCCAGGTGTGGAAAGCTCTTAGACACTTACCCAGAAATACTCACAGCTGTAATCTCTGCCAAAGGTGATTCTAACATATATTGACTCAGGGAGTTGAATACTTATGTAATCAGATATATTAGTGTTCTATTTTTTTCTTTTTTTAATGTTAGACTTTTTCTTACACTTTGACATTACAGGGTATTTTGTGTAGATTGTTAACAAAAAATGACTATTAAATCCCTTTTAATCCCACTATGTAACACAACAAGATGTGGAGAAAGTCAACTGGTGTGAATACTTTCTGAAGGCACTGTATCTCTGTAATGGCTGTGGTAAGGATTGGGAGTATATGGTAATAATCTGTGGTTAGGGACAACCTTTATGAGCTGTGCCAACAAAACTCACCGTCCACCATACCGTTGATGGTCTCTGAGATCCTGCCGCTGAGCCCTTCCAAGTTAAAGGTCATGGTGCAGGTGTAGAACGCATGGTCCTCAGGAATGACCGCTTCTACTCGGAGTAACTCCGTAACACTGTTATTGACATAGCTAAACCTGTTCCACAATGGGTCATCTTTCACAATGGGTTCACAGCCCTGAAAGGTTTAAAGTAGAAATCCACACTGAAAGGTAGTGGTAATGGAATGGAATATCATAGTAATGGAATATGGCTAATAAAACAAAATGAATACACAATTACAGATAAGTTGTGATAATGTCTTACCTTAGAATACCTACTCTCAGAACAATTCAATGCAGTACAATGTGTGAGAGCAATGAACAATGTAAAGAGTATATACCGTATCTGATGGAACATTGTTCAAATGTAGTCACTAGTAGTAATAACCCCACATTCCTATAGTTTTAAACACAAATTAAGAATACATAGAGACAGACTGAATGACTGAAAAGAAAGAGTTCAAACAGGCTTTCCAGCACTGTCAGGCAGGGGCAGACTGGGACCAGAAATCTGCCATGGCATTTCTGACACACCAGACCATTTTTCCCTTGAGGACCCGAAATTGGCCCATTTTCTTTCCTTGAGGCCCCCAAAAGGCCCATTTTTGTCACTGTGGACCCCGTTATTACATTTACATTTTTTACATTTTAGTCATTTAGCAGATGCTCTTATCCAGAGTGACTTACAGTTAGTGAGTGCATACATTTTCATACTGGCCCCCCGTGGGAAACGAACCCACAACCCTGGCGTTGCAAGCGCCATGCTCTACCAACTGAGCTACAGGGGACTACATCATGTCCAAATGTATCTCAAATTGATTTGAACATGATTACATTTTACGTTTTAGTCATTTAGCAGACGCTCTTATCCAGAGCGACTTACAGTTAGTGAGTGCATAAATGTTTCATACTGATGCTTGACAAATGCCAATATCGGTCAAATGACTTGAATGAGATTTGTGCCACAAATGCCAAAATGCTTCCATGTGACAACAGTGCAAGGGAAAGCAAACCAAAGCACGTTGTTGTTATACCTTGTCCATAGACTGGCCTACAGGGTAAGGAAACCAATGTCATTGTAATTTGGGTGAACTTTGGGTGAACTAATTTGGTTATTAGCCAGATAATTATAATTATGTAAAAAAAAAAAAAAAATATGACAATCCCATTGGGCTAAAAATGTATCAGCCCATCCGGCATGGCCAGTCCACCCCTGCTGTCAGGCGTTCCCTCTCAACACTCTCCCATTGCACTGCACTGTCTGTTTACCCCATAGGACTCACCTTGTACCACTGAATGGAGTAATTGTCCACTTCCCTGATATGGTCACTCAATGGGCAGTTCAGAAAACCGGTGGCTTTGTTGGTCAGGACCTGGTCGGCCTTTTCTGGTCGACCGCATTCTTCTGGGTTGGTGTGGTTCACAATCAGTAAGGCCGGTTTCTTATAGCACTGGGAGGGTAGTCTGTTTATCAAAGGTAACAGAAAATATTTACAGCACACACACACACACACACACACACACACACACACACACAGCAGACAAAAGTATTGCCCCTACCTCACAACACACTCATAGTTTCCAGCATCCTCCATCGCGATGTTAAAAATCCACAGTGTCTTTCCCCGCGGCAGAGTCTTTCTTGTCTCCCTGGTCAGCTCTCTCCCAGTCCTTGGGTCATACCATGAGATGTTATAGGGGATGCTGCGGTAGTCAGACATATTGAGGTCCACCAGGGTGGATGTTAACATGGCAGCATCACCGGAAACTGAAAACACCCGCTCAACCTCTCGTCCTTTGTCCTCACAGAGATCTGCACACAAAGAGTATATAAAGTAAAGTAAAGACAAACATGCGGCACAGGGACTGTTTGCGGACCACCATCTTTTTTATTGAGGCCACCTCTTAAAGAAAAACACGTTGGAGAAATGATGCACGGCAAAGAAATTATGCAATTATTACGCGTGTCATGTAGTATGCATAGACAGAGTTTTTACAGAGATGGTCCATTCAAAATATATCTCTTCACAACAAATTCTCCACAAAAAATTAATTAAATAAAAGAACACTGATGGTGTTAAATCAATACTGAAAGTGTTGAGTCTGTGGACCCATATAGACACCAGAACAGTGTTAAATTAACACACTGATTAGTGTAAAGCCTTTTTCAAATATTCCCACAGTGCCTTTCAAGCAAATTGTAGAGTTACCACCATTGTATTTGTTAGTGACAGAGAGATGGTTGTTGCATTCATCAATTTTTGGTCCTACGGACTTCGAAAAGTGAGATCCTAAGTGAATATGTTGTCATAAAAAAAATATATATATATTTAACACTATGCCATACAGTGCATTCGGAAAGTATTCAGACCCCTTCACTTGTTCCACATTTTGTTACGTTACAGCCTTAAATAAATGTGTTTTTTTCCTTATCAATCTACACACAATACCCCATATTGACAAAGCAAAAACAGGTTTTACATTTTTTTTGCAAATCAATTAAAAACTGAAATATCACATTTACATAAATATTCAGACCTTTACTCAGTACTTTGTTGAAGCACCTTTGGCAGCGATTACAGCCTCGAGTCTTCTTGGGTATGGCGCCACAAGCTTGGCACACCTGTATTTGGGGAGTTTCTCCCATTCTTCTCTGCAGATCTTCTCAAGCTCTGTAAGGTTGAATGGGGAGCATCACTGCAAAGATATTTTCAAGTCTCTCCAGAGATGTTCGATCGGGTTCATGTCCGGGCTCTAGCTGGGCCACTCAAGAACATTCAGAGGCCTGTCCCGAAGCCACTCCTGCGTTGTTTTGGCTGTGTGCTTAGGGTCATTGTCCTGTTGGAAGGTGAACCTTCGCCCCAGTCTGAGGTCCTGAGCGCTCTGGAGCAGGTTTTCATCAAGGATCTCTCTGTACTTTGCTCCGTTCACCTTTCCTTCGATCCTGACTAGTCTATAAGTCCCTGCCGCCGAAAAACATCCCCACATCAAGATGCTGCCACCACCATGCTTCACCGTAGGGATGGTATTGGCCAGGTGATGAGTGTTGCCTGGTTTCCTCCAGACGGGACGCTTGGCATTCAGGCCAAAGAGTTCAATCTTGGTTTCATTAGACCTGAGAATCTTGTTTCTCATGGTCTGAGAGTCCTTAGGTGCCTTTTGGCAAACTCCAAGCGGGCTGTCATGTGCCTTTTACTGAGGAGTGGCTTCCGTCTGGCCACTCTACCATAAAGGCCTGATTGGTGGAGTGCTGCTGGAAGGTTCTCCCATCTCCATAGAGGACCTCTGGAGCTCTGTCAGAGTGACCATCAGGTTCTTGGTCACCTCCCTAACCAAGAACTTTCTCCCCCGATTGCTCAGTTTGGCAAGGCTGCAAGCTCTGGTAAGAGTATTGGTGGTTCCAAACGTCTTCCATTTAAGAATGATGGAGGCCACTGTGTTCTTGGGGACCTTCAACGCTGCAGAAAGGTTTTGGTACCCTTCTCCATATCTGTGCCTCGACACAATCCTTTCTTGGAGCTCAACGGACAATTCCTTTGACCTCATGGCTTGGTTTTTGCCCTGACATGCACTGTCAACTGTGGGACAGGCGTGTGCCTTTCCAAATCATGTCCAATCAATTGAATTTACCACAGGTGGACTCCAATCAAGTTGTAGAAACATCTCAAGGATGATCAATGGAAACAGCATGCACCTGAGCTCAATTTCGAGTCTCATAGCAAAGGGTCTGAATATTTATGTAAATACTTGTTTCTTTTTTTTTGGTAAACATTTCTAAAAACCTGTTTTCGCTTTGTCATTATGGGGTATTGTGTGTGGATTGATGAGGAAAAATGTGCATTTAATCAATTTTAGAATAAGGCTGTAACGTAACAAAATGTGGAAAAGGTGAAGGGGTCTGAATAGTTTCCGAGTGCACTGTATTTATTTCATAAGGCTTTATTTTGTGGGCATAGTTTTAACCTAATAAAGGAGCCTGAAACTCATACACGTCACATTGAACTAAAACCATGCCCATCATCATTATATTTCACAGCTTGCTCTATCGCAGGATGATTGTTTTTAGAATTGTTTGTTTCAATATCTATATTTGTGCAGGTGCATTGATTGATTGATTAATCTTATGCTACACAAAGACAAATAAGTGTTTGTATCCCTTTAGTCACAAATGTAAACCTTTTATTCTGAGAGTGTAACACAAGGGCCTGAAACCCATGGTTTACACGCCATATCAGGCCTGCAAGTCACATTATGCTAGCTTGCAAGGTGATATGTAATTCCTATTGGAATCCAATCAGTGGGTGGAGATCCAACAGTTGGAATAATTATTCACCTGAAACCTGCATTCAGAATGACTGCCTGTCTTTTTCAACTTCCTGATTTGAACTAACTGATTGGATTAGTTTAGAAAAATGTATGTCATTTATCTTTGTGTAGCATAAGATTAATCAGTCAATCAATGTACGTGCACAAACATAGATATTTTAACAAACAATTCTGAAATATCAACCTGCAATAGAGCATGCTGGGAAATATGATAATAATGACGTGGTTTTGGTTCAAAGTGATATGTATGAGTTTCAGGCCCCTATAAAAGGGTAAAACTTGGCCCCCAAAATGACGTGTGGTATTGTGTTAAACATATATATTTTTAATGATAACATTCACTTAGGATCTCACCTAATACTGGGTGAAGTCCATAGGACCGAAAATGGATGAATACATCAACCATGTCTCTGTCAATAACATATATAGTCATTGGTGATAACTCTACAATTTACTCAAAAGGCAAGGCACTCTGGGAAATATTTGAATAAGGCTTTACACTAATCTGTAAATTAATTTAACACTGTTCCGGTGTTTATATGGGGTCCATAGACAACACTTTCAGTGTTGATTTAAAGGTCATGAATAGTTAAAATGTTGTTTTTCATGAAATGTGATGATATTTGAAGGAAACCAGATCAAAGTATGATGACTAAAGTATGATAAGTTATACATTGATAAAGTTTGATCATAAAGTTACTGGTCCCCTCCCCCATGTCAAATACTTGGATTCATTATTTAGGGGACAACGTGACATCACCTTAACTCTCATTTTAATACACCACTGGTACTGTAACATGATATTCTCTTACCTAATTTAAATAAGTACCGCCATTTAACCAACATCGGGGCAGAGGGGCGTGGTTTATACATCTAGATAGCTACTCTACTGGCGCCAAAATGTGACTGAATGGTGTCAGCAAATATAATTACAAGTTTACCCTATCAATCTATGGCAAATATTCTTATATGTTTCCCATTTCATCTGTGTCTGGTGTTAGCTAGTTACTGGCTAGCGAGGTCTTCATCCAGCATGGAACAAAAGGGGGGGAAGGGTCATTCAAAACTCTGACTCAGTTGTCATGTCAACACATCCGTCAGTGCTGCTGTGAAACACATCACAAAAGACATGCCAAACGGGAGATGTATATATATATATACACTGCTCAAAAAAATAAAGGGAACACTAAAATAACACACCCTAGATCTGAATGAATGAAATAATCGTATTAAATACTTTTTTCTTTACATAGTTGAATGTGCTGACAACAAAATCACACAAAAATTATCAATGGAAATCAAATGTATCAACCCATGGAGGTCTGGATTTAGAGTCACCCTCAAAATTAAAGTGGAAAACCACACTACAGGCTGATCTAACTTTGATGTAATGTCCTTAAAACAAGTCAAAATGAGGCTCAGTAGTGTGTGTGGCCTCCACATGCCTGTATGTCCTCCCTACAACGCCTGGGCATGCTCCTGATGAGGTGGCGGATGGTCTCCTGAGGGATCTCCTCCCAGACCTGGACTAAAGCATCCGCCAACTCCTGGACAGTCTGTGGTGCAATGTGGCGTTGGTGGATGGAGCGAGACATTATGTCCCAGATGTGCTCAATTGGATTCAGGTCTGGGGAACAGGCGGGCCAGTCCATAGCATCAATGCCTTCCTCTTGCAGGAACTGCTGACACACTCCAGCCACATGAGGTCTAGCATTGTCTTGCATTAGGAGGAACCCAGGGCCAACCGCACCAGCATATGGTCTCACAAGGGGTCTGAGGATCTCATCTCGGTACCTAATGGCAGTCAGGCTACCTCTGGCGAGCACATGGAGGGCTGTGCGGCCCCCCAAAGAAATGCCACCCCACACCATGACTGACCCACCGCCAAACCGGTCATGCTGGAGGATGTTGCAGGCAGCAGAACGTTCTCCACGGCATCTCCAGACTCTGTCACGTCTGTCACATGTGCTCAGTGTGAACCTGCTTTCATCTGTGAAGAGCACAGGGCGCCAGTGGCGAATTTGCCAATCTTGGTGTTCTCTGGCAAAAGCCAAACATCCTACACGGTGTTGGACTGTAAGCACAACCCCCACCTGTGGACGTCGGGTCCTCATACCACCCTCATGGAGTCTGTTTCTGACCGTTTGAGCAGACACATGCACATTTGTGGCCTGCTGGAGGTCATTTTGCAGGGCTCTGGCAGTGCTCCTCCTGCTCCTCCTTGCACAAAGGCGGCGGTAGCAGTCCTGCTGCTGGGTTGTTGCCCTCCTATGGCCTCCTCCACGTCTCCTGATGTACTGGCCTGTCTCCTGGTAGCGCCTCCATGCTCTGGACACTACGCTGACAGACACAGCAAACCTTCTTGCCACAGCTCGCATTGATGTGCCATACTGGATGAGCTGCACTACCTGAGCCACTTGTGTGGGTTGTAGACTCCGTCTCATGCTACCACTAGAGTGAGAGAACCGCCAGCATTCAAAAGTGACCAAAACATCAGCCAGGTAGCATAGGAACTGAGAAGTGTTCTGTGGTCACCAACTGCAAAACCAGTCCTTTATTGGGGGTGTCTTGCTAATTGCCTATAATTTCCACCTGTTGTCTATCCCATTTGCACAACAGCATGTGACATTTATTGTCAATCAGTGTTGCTTCCTAAGTGGATAATTTGATTTCACAGAAGTGTGATTGACTTGGAGTTACATTGTGTTGTTTAAGTGTTCCCTTTATTTTCTTGAGCAGTGTATATATACACAGTGGGGAGAACAAGTATTTGATACACTGCCGATTTTGCAGGTTTTCCTACTTACAAAGCATGTAGAGGTCTGTAATTTTTATCATAGGTACACTTCAACTGTGAGAGACGGAATCTAAAACAAAAATCCAGAAAATCACATTGTATGATTTTTAAGTAATTAATTTGCATTTTATTGCATGACATAAGTATTTGATCACCTACCAACCAGTAAGAATTCCAGCTCACACAGACCTGTTAGTTTTTCTTTAAGAAGCCCTCCTGTTCTCCACTCATTACCTGTATTAACTGCACCTGTTTGAACTCGTTACCTGTATAAAAGACACCTGTCCACACACTCAATCAAACAGACTCCAACCTCTCCACAATGGCCAAGACCAGAGAGCTGTGTAAGGACATCAGGGATAAAATTGTAGACCTGCACAAGGCTGGGATGGGCTACAGGACAATAGGCAAGCAGCTTGGTGAGAAGGCAACAACTGTTGGCGCAATTATTAGAAAATGGAAGAAGTTCAAGATCAATCACCCTCGGTCTGGGGCTCCATGCAAGATCTCACCTCGTGGGGCATCAATGATCATGAGGAAGGTGAGGGATCAGCCCAGAACTACACAGCAGGACCTGGTCAATGACCTGAAGAGAGCTGGGACCACAGTCTCAAAGAAAACCATTAGTAACACACTACGTGTCATGGATTAAAATCCTGCAGCGCACGCAAGGTCCCCCTGCTCAAGCCAGTGCATGTCCAGGCCCGTCTGAAGTTTGCCAATGACCATCTGGATGATCCAGAGGAGAAATGGGAGAAGGTCATGTGGTCTGATGAGACAAAAATAGAGCTTTTTGGTCTAAACTCCACTCGCCGTGTTTGGAGGAAGAAGAAGGATGAGTACAACCCCAAGAACACCATCCCAACCGTGAAGCATGGAGGTGGAAACATCATTCTTTGGGGATGCTTTTCTGCAAAGTGGACAGGACGACTGCACCGTATTGAGGGGAGGATGGATGGGGCCATGTATCGCAAGATCTTGGCCAACAACCTCCTTCCCTCAGTAAGAGCATTGAAGATGGGTCGTGGCTGGGTCTTCCAGCATGACAACGACCCTAAACACACAGCCAGGGCAACTAAGGAGTGGCTCCATAAGAAGCATCTCAAGGTCCTGGAGTGGCCTAGCCAGTCTCCAGACCTGAACCCAATAGAAAATATTTGAAGGGAGCTGAAAGTCTGTATTGCCTAGCGACAGCCCCGAAACCTGAAGGATCTGGAGAAGGTCTGTATAGAGGAGTGGGCCAAAATCCCTGATGTAGTGTGTGCAAACCTGGTCAAGACCTACAGGAAATGTATGATCTCTGTAATTGCAAACAAAGGTTTCTGTACCAAATATTAAGTTCTGCTTTTCTGATGTATCAAATACTTATGTCATGCATGATTTTCTGGATTTTTGTTTTAGATTCCGGCTCTCACAGTTGAAGTGTACCTATGATAAAAATTACAGACCTCTACATGCTTTGTAAGTAGGAAAACCTGCAAAATCGCCAATCAAATACTTATTCTCCCCACTGTGTATATATATATATATATATATATAAATAAATAAAAATGACATCATTGATGCAATTTCAATGTTGTTTGAGTTGCTTTTTGTGTCACCAAATTTGCTTGAGATGATTTTACTGCAACACTGCTCACTGCATCCAAGTTGCTTGACATAGGCGTTTCAAAGAGCTGTCAGTCAAGGCGAACTAATTAATATAAGCTCACCACCCACTCAGCCTGTCTTTTTCAACTTCCTGGTAGTTAGCCATGAGAGAAAAAGTACTTTTCAGAATGACTGTTCAGGACCTTTAAAACTATTTTTTTTAAAACATCAACACCCACCAGAGGTCAGAGTTAAGTCATGACAAAGTGAAGGTTATGTTTCTGCCTATAGAGCTATTAAATTGATACAGTTTAATTCAATCAGTACTTCTAGCTGTCCTCGTAACATGATTGATTGATTGATTGATAAATTAATGGCTGATGAATTCTGTTGGTAAAGTTCATGCTACTGACCTCCTACTGCCTTGGCGCTGCCAGTGAGACAGAGGAGTGAGAAGAGTGAGAGCTGCAACATCTGACTCATTTACATTTTAGTAATTTAGCAGACGCTCTTATCCAGAGCGACTTACAGGAGCAATTAGGGTTAAGTGCCTTGCTCAAGGGCACATTTACGTCATTTAGCAGACGCTCTTATCCAGAGCGACTTACAAATTGGTGCATTCACCCTATAGCCAGCCATAGCTGAAACAAAGAGACACACAGAATCACTTGTGAGTTTTAGTCAGGCATTGCCATAATACGCTCAAACAAACTATCAGAATCAAGGGTCAAAACACTGTCCAAAATCTTCAGCAAGCGAAATGATCTCACACACAAAAGTATCATGCTTTCTTCTGACCATCCACTGAATCCCTTACACACCCCAGAGCTACACAGAAAATTATCCAGTGTTAAATCAGCACTGAGTGTTAAATTAACACTGAAAGTGTGGACCCCTATAGACACTGGAAAGTGTTCAATTAGCACACTGCTTGGTATAAGAATATATATATATTTTTTTTTTATTGTATTATTTGTTTCCCAGAGTGCCTTGCCTTTCAAGTGAATTGTAGAGTTACAGTACTATCCATGACTGTATTTGTTAGAGACAGTGACATGGTTGTTGCATTCATCAATTTTTAGTCCTAGGGACTTCAACAAGTGAGATCCTGAGCGAATATGTTATCATTAATAGTTTATTATTTAACACAATGCAATATGTATTTCATATGGCCTAATGTTAAGGGCCTACACTCTGACCAAAACAAATGTTGAATTAACACTCATTGTTAATGTTAATAACCAGAGTTGAAACAAAACCACGCCCATCATAATCATATTTCAAAGCGTGCTCTATTTCAGGTTGATTTTAGGAATTTTTGTTTCAATATCTATGTTTTTGAATTGAATTGATTAATTAATGTTATGCTTCTCAAATATAAATGTCATACATTTTCTAAACTAATTCGGTACGTTACTTGTATTTATTGCACCCGTTACTGAAATGGTTGTTCCAGTTTAGATGCTTCAGGTAGTCTCATAATATTATTAAAGTTTTCCCAATCCTGGCAGTCATTCTGAATGCAGGTTGCGGGTGATATAAAATTCAGAAGGTTGGATATCCCCATTCCGGCTGGATTTCTATCGGAATTAGACATAATTCTGCAAGCCAGCATAATGTGACAGGTTGCGTGAATAACCCAACATGTTGGATATTTTGGATTATCCAAACATGGTTTAATTTATCCATCATTTGGGTGTTTATTCACTTTCTTTTTGGGTTGACCAAGCAGCTTGGTCTTTTTAATATAATCCATAGGTTATTTTCAGGGGGTGTGGCTTTTAGATAGTTATTTTTGGCCATCTGTGAGAGTAAGTATAATTCCTGTTGATCATGTTAATTCTGTACACTGCAATGTTACATTTCCATTTAATATTATTGCACATCACATATTCTAATACATTATTATTTACGTATTGCACTATAGTGGTTACTATCCCATTGGGGACATCGCATTATGATTTGCATAGGCTTTTAAGGAGCTCATATTCTTCTGCAGGCATAATTAAAGCTACAAAAAAGTCAGCGTTCAACCGTAATATGTGCTAACAATTCAACAGAACAGATTAACATAATTTACATTTACTCTCACGGGTGGCCAAAAATAACTTCCTGAAAGCCACGCCCCTACTGCGCCATGCCTCCATCATTCTGATTTGACCCACTGGGTCATATCTCAATAACCCAGCATCACCAAACAAACCTTGCTCTTTTAAAAAAACAACCAAACTAAGTGACCCAATGCCTGCAACCCAATAGTTTGGTCATCCAAACAACCCTGAGTGTACGGGGAGCTTATAGTCATGAGCTCGCCTTGACTGACAGATCTGTGAAACTTCTATGTCAAGCAACTTCGATGCAGTGAGCAGTGTTGCAGTAAAATCATCTCAAGCAAATTTGGTGATACACTCAAACAACATTGAAATTGTGTCAATGATATCAACATTTTTTTTTATACATGTCCCGTTTGGCATGTCTCTTGTGACGCAGTTCACAAGAGCACTGATGGATGAGTTGACTTGACAACTGCGTCAGAGCTTTGAACGACCCTTCCCCTCATTTTGTTCCATGCTGGCTGAAGACCTAGCTAGTCAGTAACTAGCTAACACCAGACAGAGATGAAATGGGAAACATAAAAGTATCTTTGCCATAATTATATTTGCTGACACCCAACAGTCAAATTTTGGTACCAGTAGAGTAGCTGTCTAGCTATATAAACCACGTCCCTATGCAAATGTAGCCGGCGCGGTCTGCTCGTTGCCGACTACTGCGTTGTGTTCCGGTGCACTGAAGACAACACACTGGCGTACTTGAAGGCACTTTATTGTGTACAACTCTCTCAATCTGTTCAACATCAAAGAGAGAAAATGTTCAAAACTCTACCCTCGACCAGAATCCGCCTCTCCCAGCCGAGTACAATGCAGACTCAATATAATCACATTCCAAAATACAAGGAATAAAATACAACATAATTGGAAAATAAACATTGCATCTGGTGTATATCTTATGTATGTGTCATATTGCATGTTATCTCTGCCAAAAACTCTGAGCTTTTAGCCTTTACATTAATACTGTGCAACATGACATAAACCATCTTTCAAATAGGTAATACATACAGTAATATGCACGAAGCAACATGTAATCCTTCACATTTGAGCTTTTCAGTGCCATTAAACACTAATCAATACATGAAAACATTTTAAATGAACACATATTTTTAACCTGATATAGGGAATACATACCTGTTCAACATCAAACAGAGAAAATGTTCAAAACTCTACCCTCGACCAGAATCCGCCTAACATAAAAAGAACAACGTGGGCTTCGTCACAAGAGGATAGACGATTGCTAACTTACAGCTAAACAAAACACGAGGTTAGCTAAGTTAGCAATTTCTCAAACTCTCAAAAATAGCTAAATTCACGACACAGCTTGATTAAATGTACGTACACTCATCATATAATATACATACAAGTTACTATGTGCACTGAAACGTTTTAGTTTTAACAGGTATATCAAGTTTATGTCACGCCGAAGTGAACACATACCTCTCCCAGCCGAGTACAATGCAGACTGAGAAAAGCATGACACCCCTCCGCATATAACCAAACCAACTCTAGAGGGCGCACTTACACAACTAACTCTCCCAATATCTGTAGACTACACGAAATGCTGAACAATACAATATTTTGGTGAAATCAACTCACAAAATAAAATAAAAAATAGAAAATGAACGGTTGCAAAAATCAGTAATTCTTTGACCTGTTACATTCACCCCTCTTTAATTTCACCAAAATCCTTCACATTTCGAGGGTGGAAAATAACCAAAAACATATAGAATAAAACTCTTGTCCACTTGGTCCAAGATAGCCCTGGGACTCCATTTCCCATATACAGCGTATAAAGCTACTTACAAAGTAAGTTAAAAGAAAACAGCAGTTGATCAGGCTACTGCCCCTTCTAGTGAATATGATGCCTTATACATCATATGAAATCTTGGAACACTTTCCCTCCATTATGAACATCTCATGACCCAGGTCATACTACTGGTAATAAAGAAAAATATCTTAATCTCAAAAATGTATCTAAAATAAAGAACGGAAAGGCAGTGACCTTCTGACTCCTGTAACAAAACCCTTGGTGAGTGGTTTTTGCACCATGTTCTCTATCAAGCGATCGACTGCCTTAACAACCCTGCCAGTACGTGTTCTGACAACCTGACTTTCAAACCCTTGTACTTGGGAGGGTATCTGACTATCAATCAGTGTAACAGGTGAATTGACGTCCGAAGACCCTGTCTCATCTAAGTCAGGAACATCAATTGGGGCAACAGAGTCAGTGTCAGTCATGTGCAATTCAGGGGGGTCACTGGAATCCGACAAGTCTCTCACAGGTGAGTATTCATTTTCCCCTTGGCCTCTGACCTCTTTAGACTGGGCTCTCGTGGGTGTCAGTTGAACAGACTTCCTGGACAGAGAGTGGGGCATCTCATTCTTCATCTCAGACTCATCAGCTTCTCCAATAGACTCAGAGTCAGAGGATGCGTTTAACCACGAACATGTACGGTCCTCAGAAGCATCTACTGCTAGGCCACTCAAAGCATCAACAGAAGGAGGCTGAAACTCACTGGCCACATCCGAGGCAGCTCCATTCGTCTCTTCATCGCTTAGTTCTGGCATGGGCAAGAAGCTCACGTCCAACATCAAATTCTGATGAACAACTTTTGTTTTCCCACTTTCGTCTCTGACTTTGTAAACGTGAGTCTGAGGGTTCCGGTCTATGATGGTATACATAGTGGCTTCCCACTTATCCGCTAACTTCCTCTTCCCTCTCTCTGCTTTATTAGCTAACAAAACTCGGTCGCCAACGTTCAAGTGGGTTCCACGAACTCTCTTGTTGTAGCCATCAGCTTGATGTTGCTGTCCTTTCCTCGCTTGCTGCTGAGCTATGTCGGCAGCCACATGGAGGTTCGCCATCAGTTTCTCTGCATAGGTCTAATAATTCACCACGACTGGATCCCTCAAGACTTGTTTGAAGACCATGTCTACTGGGAGTCTGGGGACTCGACCATACATCAAATAGAATGGAGGATATCCAGTTGTTTCATGAGTGGTGGCATTATACGCAAAAGTCAAAGTCTGTATCTGTTGGACCCAGTGTTGCTTAGCTGTCAGGGGTAGGGCGCGCAACATACTGCCAAGTGTCCTATTGAACCTTTCGGTTTGCCCATTTCCCATGGGATGGTATGCTGTTGTGTGTGTTTTCATAATCCCTGTGAGGCTGAGGAGTTCAGCTATGAGTTTGCTTTCAAAATTGGCCCCTTGATCAGAATGTATTCGCTCTGGGAAACCGTAGATGCAGAATACGTTATCCCATAACTTCTTTGCTATTTGCTTTGCAGTTTGGTTTACGCAGGGAAAGTCATGAGCCAATTTTGTAAAGTGGTCTGTTATGACTAACACATCGACAGATCTTTGCTTACAGTCCTCAGCACTCCAAAAATCAATGCACACCAGCTCCATGGGTGCCGAAGTGCGAATGCTCTCCAAGGGAGCTCGGGCAGCTGGTTCAGGGGTCTTTGCAAGGATACAGCGTTGGCAGCATTTCACATATTCCTTGATGTCTCTTCCCATTTGCGGCCAGAAGAAACGCTGTCGGGCGAGGTGTGCTGTTCTAGCCTGCCCTTGATGCCCAGAGAAATCATGCACACCAGCGAGAGCTTTGGCCTTCAAGCTAGCAGGCAGCACAAACTGATACCTCTTCTCTCTGCTTAATGGGTCTTTGGTTACCCTATATAGGACTCCGTCCTGGACTTTTAGATGATGCCACTGCTTGCACAGTGTCTGGGTCGTAAGAGCTAACCTCCTCCTCCCTCGCCTAGGTGGTGGCTCACGCCTCTGAATGAGTGGCAGGACTTCCCTGATAACTGGATCTATTCCTGGCTGTGCCTCAGCTCGCCGATGGAGAGGGCTGGAAATGTGTCTTGTTCTGAGGGCACCGCCTGGGGAAGAGCATTGAGAAACTGTGTTGCTCTTATCTCTGCTCCCCTTTCCCACTCTACATGAGCTTCACAAGCAGATTTCACATGAGACGGTTCTTGACTGCCGGCCAGCCTGTCTTGAGTGGGGTCCATAGTTACACAGCACCCTGCATCATGTGCCTGGAGACACTGGGTCTTACTCCGGAAGAGATCTTGGACTTTCTCCTCTTTGGTTCCCTCCGCCTCGGCCAAAAGACTTCCATAGGGCTCACTGATCAACCTTTGGCTCACTGATTTAGCAAACGGATCTCTACTCAGGGCATCTGCCACAATGTTCTTTACCCCAGGAATGTGTTTGATACTGAAGGTGTAGCGGGAAAGCTTTGCCACCCACCTCTGTTCGCAAGCGTCAAGTTTTGGTTTGGTCATTATATAGGTCAAAGGATTATTGTCGGTCCACACTGTAAAAGTGTGGCCTTTCAACCAGTGGCTGAATTTTTCACAAACGCTCCATTTGAGCGCCAAGAACTCCAGTCGGTGAGCAGGATACCTCTTTTGTGAGCCAGTGAGGGTCTTGCTGGCAAAGGCGATCGGGCGTGCCTTCGTTTCTCCTTCTGGTATCTGGGACAGAACTGCCCCAAGGCCATCAAGAGACGCATCAATGGACAGAACCAAGGGCTTAGAAAAGTCTGGATGGCTAAGGACCACACAATTCAGGAGCTTCCCCTTAAGGCCGGCGAAAGCGGAATCGCAGTCAAGGGTCCAATCCGCAGGTTTGAGCTTTCTGTAGACTCCCGCATTCTGACTGTACTTCCCGGCCTTTCCTCTCCGTTTCTGGCCAGCTGTGAGAGCAAACAGGGGTTTTGCGATGGAGGAGCAATTTGGTATGTAGTGTTGGTAATAAAATACCATCCCCAGGAACGACTTCACTCTGTGAACTGAAGGAGTGCAGCCATCATCTTCCATCAAGTCCCTCTTTGACATTTTGGTGATGACCTCGACCTTCTCTGGGTCAACAGCAACACCGTCACTGTCAACGATGTGTCCGAGAAAATTCACAGATCTCCGCAACAGATGGCATTTTTTTGGACTCAACTTTAGATTGTGCTCCCGTAGCCTCTGGAAAACAACCTCTAATCTGCTGAGGGCCTGCTGTTCATTGGGGGCAAATATCAAGAGATCATCTAGGTAGCACAAGAGACTGCTGAAGTTAAGATCGCCAAAGATACTCAGCATCATCCTCATGAAGGACGCTGGACTGTTGCAAAGCCCCTGTGGCATTCTGTTATACTCGTGCAGGCCTAATGGTGTTGTGAAGGTGGTATACTTTTTGTCCTCCTCATGCATGGGCAAGTTATAAAATCCAGACGTGAGGTCCATGGTGCTGAAGACAGCATTACCGCCAAGGGCAGCCAAGCAGTCCGATTGATGGGGCAAAGGATGAGCATCCTTGATAGTTCTTGCATTCAGCCATCGAAAGTCTGTGCATATCCGGATGTCGCCATTTTTCTTCCAAACCATCACGAGTGGAGAAGCATATTCACTCATTGATTTCCGCATGATTTCCTGTTCCTCCATCTCGGTGAGAACTTGGCGCAGCTTTTGATAGTGGGCTGGCGGCACTCTGGATATGGAAGACGGAAGGGACGGTCGTCAGTGAGGCGGATCCTATGGGCAAAGCCCTTGGCTTCTCCACAGTCAAGATGATGCTTTGAAAATATATCCTGATATTTCTCCAGCAATGTCACAAGTTGGAGCTTGGTGGAGGGGCTCGCTTCACAATGATCAATGTCGACATTTCCTAGACCAGACTTCTGCAGTCTGTCTTTCAGGTCACCGTTGTCGTCCTGTTCCACATGAGTCACTCTAACAGAGCCAGCATCACTCTGACAGGAACCCTGGAACAGTGTGAGATCTTCAGCTGCAACACAAGTAGAGACGTCCGCAAGCTTGCTGTTCCTTTTCAGTGTGAGTGGTTTGTCTGAGATATTAGTGATTTTCATGGGAGTCCAGCCATCTCCCCATAGCGGTGTTACCACTCTCCCCACCATAATGCCCCGAGGCATGCACCTGGAGGTTGTAGGCTCCACCATAACTGTACTCCCAGGTGACTTGGGTATATTACTTGGCAGTCTTCCCCACAGCAGGTACTCTTGTTTGGGAAGGAGAGTCACCGCCTGAGTTAGCTTCACTGTCCCTACTTTTCCTGGGACATCTTCACCCCTCCATCTTGTGAGACTGGTCATCATTTCTAGAAACTGTTCGCCATCTGGAGACCCTTTTGTGTTGCTCGAGATAAGTGTCCAATAACTGTTCTCGTTTTTCAGCTGATGCAGTACACGTTTCAACATGTTGGTGCCTACTATTATGTCGTCTTTCTGACCAGTGATCACCAGAACTGGGACCATGCACTTTACCCCATACAGACTTAGTTCCATGTCATACATGCACTTGGGGCGCACTTGTACTCCTCCACAGCCAACAAGGATGATATGCTGTGAGAGTTCTTGATGTGGGGTCAAGACGCTATCCGATAGTAGTCTCTGCTCTGCCTCTTCACTTATCGTGCAGGCCATTGAGCCTGTATCGAGGAGCCCTTGCAACTGAGCACAGCCATTAACTGTCACCGGTGCGTGAAATAAGACACTGAACGTCTCAACTCTGTGAATATTCTGAACAATTACCGTGCAATTATCAGACATTTCTTTACAGACATTGACATACATCTCCTTCAATTCTTCACTTTCTTCAAGGGTTGAATCTTCAACGCTCACACATCCCCTTTCCGTATGTGAGCTATCTAGTTTAAACTGGCTCCACCTTGCTCAGAGTTAGGTGGTGTGTGCGCTAACTGTGGCTGAGCGTTAATTCTTGGCCGGCGCTGTTGGCATTCTCTCTTCCAGTGGCCGGGCTTGTAACAGCCCATACAGAGGTTCGCCTGTCTACAGTGTGCAGTAGTTGAATGTTCGGCAGACTGACAGACTTTACATTTACTCTGAACAATGGCTGCTGGCCCCCTGCTTCGTGGCACGACTGCTGTTGTGTGTGCCGTCTGCTCTAGCACATGGTTCAGCAAGCCAATGAGAGACTGCATGCAGATGCTCTCTGTCTGAGGAGAGGATGGAAGCCCCATTGCCTTTGGGTAACCAGTAAGGTCTGTTGGGTTTTCAGCAGCGACTGTTTCTGTGGTTAATGCCTGAGCATGTGCACCAATGTTCTTTGGCCGATAAGATGTGGCTTGACACATTGTTCTAGCCTCTCTCTGATGTTCAACGAGGTGTTCCTGAATCTCATTTGCTGTCCACTTTTCAGCTGTTTTGCACTTTAGGACACTTGCAAGAGCAGGGTCGGGACAGTGTTTCACCAGCATCATTGTGACTTCGTGAGAGGGGTCCTCAATGTTTCGCCCCTGCCTTCTCAGACACTCATCTGCGACATCCACAGCCTTGTTCAAGCGTATCCAATAGTCCATGGGACTTTCTCCGGCCAGAGGAAGTGTGTTATAGAAATCTGCTAAAGGCATAGAGGAGTAGGTTAACTCACTGAAATGTTGTTTCAGAATATTAAAGACGAGCTTGGAGTTCTCAGCTGGCTGCAGCGATGGCATACTGCGCAGGGTAACTTTAACAATGTCTCTAGCCTTTCCCATTAGTCTTGACATTATCTCCTGGGAGTGCTCTTGCGGGTGTACACCCCTCTTATTCAGGTAAACGCTCATAATCTCTTCCCACTCATGCACTGTGTGTTTGTCTGTTCCATCACCCCTGAAGTACGGCGGCTCTTTGACATCTGTCTTCATGACTAACTTTACTCCTGTCATGTTCAAATCAGACTGTCCATATCCTAAGTTCAGGCTAGGCGTAGGCAGTGGCGGGTCCTGAAAAAATTCTCAGGGGGGGCAATTTTTCTGATGATTTAGGTGACCTACACACATTTTTAAAAAGATATGTCCAGCAACAACATGAAGACAGGGGCAGCATATAAGTCAATACCAGAAGCATTTATTGACTGATCTCAAAAGTGTTGGCTTACAAAATCAAAATAAGTTATCACAGTAAAAATAATCAAGGGTGTTCTTTCACATTCCTCAACACTGCATAAACAATATGCATTTCCATAAACAAATGAAATATCAGCTGAAAATACAGCATCTTGGTATTTGTTCAGATTGCAGGATCAACAAGAGCTTTTACCACATTTTTTGCCTCATGGTTGAATTGGAAATATGTGCACCTGAGCATAATTCACAACAAGCAAGCAGGAGCTTTTGATAGAGGCTACTGAAAACATTGATGCAAGTTATTGGTAATAAGACATTTTTATAGACTTCCATATTCTGCCCTCTTGTATAGATTTGTGAAAATGAACAGTGATAGACATTTTGCTTGAAAACAGAATTTGAAAGTAATTTCTAGAAAAGGTAAACACAGCTATCTGTATGGCTTTGTAAAAATGAACAACCATATTCTGGCCAATTGTATAGATTTGTAAATATGAACAACCATATTCTGGCCAATTGTATAGATTTGTAAAAATGAACATGAACAGATTTTTTTTTTTTTTTTTACTTTTTTTTAAAATGAAAAATAACTATTTTAAACAACATCAACTGTGAACTGATTTGGGCGTGTGTGTGTTAAAGAGACAGGGAGGGAGGGACAAAGAGAGAGAGAGGCTACATTACTTGTACTGAAACTGTTCTCTTCTCTGTTTCAATACAGCAAAGCGTTCAATGACTTTCTCATTGAAATCAGGCATGCTGAGGACTAGTTCCCTCTCCATGGAAAGCATGGCCAGTGCATTCAGACGTTCCTGGCCCATTGAATTTCGCAGGAATGTCTTAACTCGTGTCAAAGTTGAGAAACATCTCTCAGCTTCAGCTGTTGTCATGGGAGTAGTTATGAGGATGTTCAACAGAGTCACAGTCTCAGAGAACGTCTCCTGGAGGTTGTAGCTCATGAGAACCTGGTACAGTGCCAGTGCACCACAGCCTCCCTTGAATTCAGGATTCTCATAGATCAGAGATAGTTCTGTCTTGAGCTTTGCCTTGCTCAGCATGGGGTATGCATTCACAGTGGCATTCAGAGCCTCATCAGGAAATGAATGGCAGTACCTTTCAAACATGTCTGCTTGCAGTAAGGTAGCACTCACAAGGTGGCCAGAGAAAGAGAACCTTTCTTTGGTGTGATCCAGGATGGTGTTGCAGACCTCTTCAGACAGCCTCTGCTTCTCCTCTTCTCTCAAAGCTGTTCTGGGTCTTTTGGCTCCTGTTGCTTCTTGCAGCTGCTGTTGAGAGGAGTCCCTGAAGGCAAACAGACCAATGTGTTTGTTGGCTTTGTACAGTATTGTTGTCTATGTGATGCACAGGTATATGCAATGTATCCATGATGTATAGTACAAATACTTCAGTTCCACTTAAAATGGGCAGGGATGCATAAAGTCTTTAGTGTTTAAGTTAGCCTTTGTATCTCACATAGCCTGGATGTTCAGCACAGTATACAGTGGTGCTCATAAGCTTATGATCCCATGCTAAAGTTGACTAAAAAGAGGAATAAAAAAGAAAAGAAAATTGGTGTCCATAAAGGTTGGATTTTCCAACTTTTTTAATTAAGTCATTAAGATAAATTTCCAAAAGATGATTTTTTTATTTTTTTATTCCTCTTTTTAGTCAACTTTAGAATGTGTTCATACACTTATGAGCACCACTGCACAGTACACATAGTATATAAAATAAAATAGATTACACCACTGGCCATATATAATGAGAATAATGTAATTTCAAACACAAATGCAGTCTCCTTTCATGCATACATTTTCAAATAAAGCTCTGCTTTGAGAAAGATCGAATGATATTGTTTAATCTTACCTTATGGCCTGCACACTGCTTGTGAAGCTGTCGAGGGCACTTTTGATAAAGACAGCATCGATGTCCTTCTTCTGTAGCTTCTGGTACAGAATGTCGACGTGGGGCATGATTTTGTGAAAAAGCCGCAGGAAAAAAAATTAATCTTCATCATGCAGCATCCTCACGTAGCCAGATGCCTCTCTCACTGTGCCCTGGTCAAATGAACCCAATGAACCCGTCCGGATGGCTTCAAAACATTCTATGAGGTCGTCTCGATTCTCGTAGACAGTGTTCACGACTCTGCTGTTGAAGTTCCACCGTGTGGATGAAGGTCTGGGCAGTCTTCGTGCAACAGTCTGGTCAAGAATGCTGGTGCGTTTGGGTGACCGGGAAAAAAAAGTTGTAATCCCGCTCAGATCGGAAAAGAAAATGTTCACTTTTTTGATGCGAGAAGTAGCTTGCTGCATGATCAAATTCAGCTGATGCGCATAGCAATGCACGTAATGGGCATTCTTGAAATGCTCACGCACCTTTTTCTGCACACCAGCCTTCTCTCCCCTCATCACACTGGCTCCATCGTAAGCTTGCGCAATGAGTTTGACTTTCTCGTCATCGGCAAAAAGACAGTTCAGTCTCTCCAAAAGTACACTGGCGATTGAGACTGAGGTTGATTCCGAAATGGGAAGGAACTCAAAAAAGCGCTCCTGCACTTTGTGCTTGCTATCTATGTACCTCAGCACAAGCACCAACTGTGTCTGTGTAGAAACGTCCGTGGTCTCGTCAGCTTGGATAGCTACGAAGTTCGCAGACTTCACCTCCTCCACAATATGTTCCCTCGTGACCGCTAGCATACACTCCAGTAGCTCGTTTTGAATGGTCTTTGATGTGCCCTTGAAAACTTTAGCATTTTTAAGATGGTCATCAAACACCTCATCTAATTGTGCCACAAAGTTGACAAGTCCAAGAAAAATACCAGGGTTGGTGGAGCCCTCAGTTTCATCTTTGCCTCGCAAAGCTAACTCAAACACGCCGCAAAACTTCACACACTGGATTAGCCGGCTGAGGATATGGCGGTTCTTGCTAACCTCATCGTTGTGGCGGCGGACAGCTAGCCTGTATCCCTCATCCAGTTGAGTGGCAATATTCACTCTCCCCAAAGCAGAAATTCTCAAACAGCTATCCATGTGGGTCTTTGACAGCTCATGTTTCTTAATCTTTTCTGAAAGATGGTGCATGTCGGTTACACCAGTCGCTGTCCAAGCGGTGCTGTCTGAAGTGCCGCCTTCAGGGTGAATGAGTAAGCAGGGGTAGCAGAAAACTGCATTAGCTACATCGCAGCCTGCTAGCCAGGTTTTTCGTTCATACCAATTTTTGGAAAATCCTCGGGTGTAGGACTTCCCCCCTTTAGTAGAAACCTGTTGAATTATTAAATTTGGTCTGGGAGGTCCTAATTGTTTCGTTGCCAATTTATCTTCATTTGTTCGCCGACAAAAAGGAACTTCTTTCAAAGACACAATTGAGTTGCACTGAAGCCTAGCCATGTTGATAGTAGTAGTGAATTGATTGAGGCTGCTACCCTCTCTTTTCTTAGTTACGTTCATGTGACGAAAGCGCGTAAGTGCAAGCCCTCAGACACCCATAGAGATTGTATTGAAGGCTCTGAAATGTGAAAAAAATAGATTTTACATGGGAGTCTATGACAGAAGTTCTGGGCGATTTTCAATCTGACTGAAATCGCCCCAAAAGGGGGGGGAGCCATTTGAAGCACGACTTTAGCCTGATTCGACATTTAGTGGCAGTGTGGCACTGTGGCAGATCAGACGTATAGATTACAACACTGATAACTACTGTTGCCGTGATATAATTGATTAGAAAAAAAATCCCTTCCTTTTCCCGTTTGGCAGTGCGTCGCCCATATCGCCCTATTGAACAGGCCGCCCCTGGGCGTAGGAGTGGTTTGGTTATCGGCACTACCAACAGATCTCTGTAATTGGCTAGCAATGTTCTCTCCTATTTCATGAGCTAACTGTGTGATGAGACTCCCTAGGTCTGCAGAACTCACATGTGAACTAGACACTGGCTGACGTGGAGAATGTTCATCTGTTTGGGTGTGAGTGTATGAAAATGCAGGACGGCCCACTGAACTAACGCTGCTTGCAATGTCTGGAGCATCTCTTAAGCTACTCATGTGTGGTGCGGGGGAATATTCATCAGTGCGTAAGCGTGTGGACGAGAGTACAGGTCTGCCTAGTATACCAGCACCCCTAACCGGCGTGCTCTCCACCCTACTCATAAACCTGCCCCTCCCCAGGCTTACCCCTGCAGCATCTCCAACACTAAATGGTGTCTGCGCATCCTTACCATCAGTCATTTTTTTAAAAAAAATTGAAAGTTGTAATAGACTATGGTAATGATATGTGAATCACCAGAACATGTGAATATGAAAAAATTTTTTGTAAAATGATAGAAGTAGCTGAGGTAAGCAATTAAGAGCTACAATTTACACATTAATGTTTGCCCTTATACTTGTCAACGTCCCGAAGAGGTTCCTACTCGTCACAGCAACCACCGGCGATCACCCTGGCGATGATCTGAAGCGAAGATATCCGGGTCACGGCACCAATGTAGCCGGCGCGGTCTGCTCGTTGCCGACTACTGCGTTGTGTTCCGGTGCACTGAAGACAACACACTGGCGTACTTGAAGGCACTTTATTGTGTACAACTCTCTCAATCTGTTCAACATCAAAGAGAGAAAATGTTCAAAACTCTACCCTCGACCAGAATCCGCCTCTCCCAGCCGAGTACAATGCAGACTCAATATAATCACATTCAAAAATACAAGGAATAAAATACAACATAATTGGAAAATAAACATTGCATCTGGTGTATATCTTATGTATGTGTCATATTGCATGTTATCTCTGCCAAAAACTCTGAGCTTTTAGCCTTTACATTAATACTGTGCAACATGACATAAACCATCTTTCAAATAGGTAATACATACAGTAATATGCACGAAGCAACATGTAATCCTTCACATTTGAGCTTTTCAGTGCCATTAAACACTAATCAATACATGAAAACATTTTAAATGAACACATATTTTTAACCTGATATAGGGAATACATACCTGTTCAACATCAAAGAGAGAAAATGTTCAAAACTCTACCCTCGACCAGAATCCGCCTCTCCCAGCCGAGTACAATGCAGACTGAGAAAAGCATGACACCCCTCCGCATATAACCAAACCAACTCTAGAGGGCGCACTTACACAACTAACTCTCCCAATATCTGTAGACTACACGAAATGCTGAACAATGCAATATTTTGGTGAAATCAACTCACAAAATAAAATAAAAAATAGAAAATGAACGGTTGCAAAAATCAGTAATTCTTTGACCTGTTACACAAACATACCTTCTCCGATGTTGGTTACAAGGCGGTCCTTAAATTAGGTAAGATAATATCATGTTGCCATTGGTGTGTTAAAATGGGAGATAAGGAGATGTCAACTTGTCCCGTTAATAATGAATCCAAGCGTTTGACATGGGGCACGAGTCCAGTAACTTTATGATCAAACGTAATCAATGTAGAATCTACAGTCATTTTTCATACTTTGGTCATCATAGTTTGATCTGGTTTACTTCAAATATCATCAAATTTCATGAATAACATGATTTTGACTGTTCATGACCTTTAAATAGTTACATTTGAATGATAACATGTTCACTTAGGATCTCACTTGGTGAAGTCCATAGGGGAATTTGCTGTGTAGAGGCAATTTGGGTAAGGCCTTTACGGAAAACAAATAATATTTGACTACAGGAGTCACCACGGTAGTCAACAACCACAGCCAGTGGCGGGCAGGCAGGCAGGCTAATACCTCATACCTCATACCTGGAACAGGGCCAGACACATTCCCCATTCCACCACAGGAAGACTGACTGACTGACTGACTGACTGGTAACATCTCCAGGGCTCTGCTGTTAAATGGATAACTAAAGCTAAGACATAGAACAACTCTAACGGAGAGAGAAAATGATCACCAGGGGTGAGCAACCCTAACCCTGGAGAACAACCCTGCTGCACTCAAACCCTTAATAAGAACACCTGATTCTACTTGCTGCTCACCAGGACGTTGATTAGTTGAATCAAAAATCAAATCAAAGTTTATTGGTCGCATTTACAGTTTAGCAAATGTTATAAAGTCATGAGGTCAGGATTGTGAAAGCTACGTTTCCTGTTTCCAGCTAGTCTGGATTGACTTGAGTCTAGGACTTTTCAATTCCCTCCTTCAATACAAGCTTCACTCTTTATCAAGGGGGGATGTTTGGTTGACTGGCCAGTTTATACTAAGTCTGACAGACACACTTCACAGTGGAGGTGTATACCTGTTTAACTGTATAACAGTTGTTATTACTAAGTTATCAACTGTGAGGTGTCACACTGTCACACTTATGTCAACTTGTAATGAGAGTGATATCAAATGTACATTCTGGAGTTTGTCTGAAGTTTAGTTCGATATCTTTGCTTTATATTATGTAACAGCATAGTGTCTATTTCTGGATGGTGTACCATTGGCGATACGCATTTACATTTCTGTCATTTAGCAGACGCTCTTATCCAGAGCGATTTACAGGAGCAATTAGAGTTAACTGCCTTGCTCAAGGGAACAAACCGATTTTTCACCTAGTCGGCTCAGGGATTCGAACCAGTGATCTTTTAGTAACTGGCCCGTGCTGTTAACCGCTAGGCTACAGTGATAAGGCTGTGCCTTGACAGAAGCACTACAAAATGTTGAGACAAAAGTGCTAGTAGGCACCAGAATCGAATCTACATCTGTGCTCCCATTTGTCCATGTTTCTTAGAAATCATTTGTATGGTAACATTTTGTGATACTCAACTCATCCTGTGGTATAAGCACATTCATACAGTAACTGTTTCATAACACCTCAAATTAATGTCAATATACTGAAGGTGTCTGTGCACACTTTAGAAGGCCATATGACACGGTTATGCCGCTCATTATTCAATTAAATAATGGGACACAGAGGTTGGTAAATGACATAACATGTTATAACATCTGGTATGTAGACTCTTTTGTAGCATGTAATAACATATGATATAAGTTGTCATGCAGACTGTATAATAGCAGTTGTTATTAACAGTTGACATTAGAGAATATGACAACAGGATGAACAGTTATAACTCGTTTTATATCATCTTATGCCGTTACTCATTACTATTTATAACTACTTATGACAGCTTATGACAAATGGTATAATGTGTAATATAGCTGTTATAAAGGCTTTATGAATAAGGACACCTACAGTAAAGTGTTAACCGAAATGGCCACTTAACGGTTTTAGTCAACCAGCTACAGTAACAATGTCTACCCATTGAAATGGATGGTGGAAAAGCTCTCTGGTGAGAGAAGTAGATTATTAAGATGGTTATAGTAAGTAATTTAATTAGTGGACGATCGCCACATCCGGCATAGGGGAAAATGATTGAAAGTTACTTTCCCACACTGTGTCAATGTAATTACTCATATCTGACATGATTGACCTCTCACAATGAACCTGATAACTGATGTTAGAGACGTGAATGATTGAGCCAAAACAAAGAGAAGATTTGGAGTGAAAAACTCTGCAGAGTGCAAAACAAGATAATGCAACTCACAAAAGAACTTAACAGAGAAGAACATCAAGACAGTACAAAATATACAATTCAAAAAACTCAAAATGTCAACTAACTGAATGAACCTTTGTCAACACTTTACTCCGAAGTCAACACCACACAACACTACACAAGACTG
Source organism: Coregonus lavaretus (assembly GCF_964263955.1). Taxonomy (NCBI): domain Eukaryota; kingdom Metazoa; phylum Chordata; class Actinopteri; order Salmoniformes; family Salmonidae; genus Coregonus; species Coregonus lavaretus. The sequence goes on from NC_139992.1 coordinate 19,375,549, forward strand.
GAAATTCCACTCCTGGGGTCAACAGTTGACCTTTTAGCAGGTTACTCTTTAGTCATCATGCAAGGCCGCAGCTCTGCACACTCTCTCTGTAACACGTGCATGGCCCATGCATTTTACACCATGATCATACAGAGTACTAACCAGCAACAACTAACACATTCTTAGCACTATAGCAATGCACATGGTAAGACAGATAAGGTTAATCATTCTGTCACTTGCACACATAGCACAACTTCCTGACTGAGGAAAAGAGGAATTCATTTGTCGTCGTTTCAAAGCCTTCAACACAATTCTCTCCAAGCATATACATGACAACAGGAAGTGTGCTGTTTGTGATAAGAGTTTCAACACCAGGAGAGGGAGTTCCTCAAAATCATGAAACCTCAAATAATGGATCTTACAAGAAGCTAATGGTTAAATCTGGAACCCTTAGTTGCTACATCCATTTTTGGACTTATAAATTAGTGATATACTGTATACCCATTGATTCAGTGCTTGCATCCATAGCTCTGGCTATGAATTTGAGCACTTACATTTCTCCAGGTCCATCCCTCAGGCGGCGTGACCACTTTGTTATTGTTTCAAATAAGGATTCTAGCTTTAAAGATACTTCTCTAGTTATCACTGGTTAAAGGTGCTACACATAGGATTTTCTTTGTATTTTAATTTGAGAAAATGTCCATAATATATCTACTGTAATAGTGGAATGATAGTGTTTCACAGTATTACTTACCCGCCAGTGTTGTGATTGGCTGTGAAATTCGCTTATTGTTTTCTCCAGCCGGAGCGGCATCAGTTGTCAAAATGGGAAAGCTGTTCTGACTTGGTGGCTGTGTTATCTAGTGGAAATGCCTCTGTCATTTCCTGGTTGCAAAAATCATACACTGTTCGCTCAATTTCTGTTCATGTGAGAAAACAAGCACTGAATAGTGTAGGGAATCTATAGGTATCTACTAGCATGCTAACAGATACCCATAGACTACCTCTAGCTTCCTTCATACTGGACACATAAAAATGGTATCCACAAGTTCATCTGACTAGGGAAGTAGATAAAGGGCCTCATTGCCAAAATTCCAAAGTATCCTTTTAAGGCCTGCAGTATGACAAGGCCTTAGAGAGCCTCCAGGCAGAGCTGCATGGTGGGGACTAGTTAATGAGCCAGTGCAATTGAGACACAACATGAGCCCCATGGTGAAGGTGCTTCTCCGTGGGGACCACAAACCTTACCGAAGACAGTGTGTTGTGGTAGCCAGGTGGACCTCATGACTTAGCTGCTGGACCATTCACAAATCTACAACGTTTTACTCTTTTATCATAACTAACTTAAAACCTTCTGTTAATCCTTCCTAATGGCTACCTTCATGCTACATAATAAGCCCAATTGTACCAACAGTTTGCAGTAACAATTACAATACTTACATGAATCCATGTACCTTCTTAGAGACGATAAACCCAAGGTGCTCCTCTTCTCTTCGTTTCACACTGAGTGTGGTTTCAGGCTCCCTGAAGAGTGATTTTAAGGAAGATACTTCAGGTTGACAAGACGATGCTGCAGAAGGTTTTCTTGAGGTGTAAAACAACCTCAGCTGGATGTGAGAATCCCCAGTCCTAACCACACTTTATTTTAAATGGCTTATCTTATGATCCCATTGGATTACAGTAAAGCAGGTTACCAGTCACAGCTATAGTCCTACCTGTATGTAAGCTAGCCATAACAAAAGAGCTAGCAAGCAACCACCTTCTGGAATGTGCTTTAATAAATAATATAAGGTATTTGTTAATAGCCAGCTCACCACTTATAAAACATTTAATATCAAATGTCAGAAAGCTGTTCATAAATACTTTGGCCTATTAATTAATAACTGCGTTCATAAATATTAGTTTAAACACTTATAGTTTATCTCAATGTATGATTAACAAATCAAATAAAAACATTATATCAACAATCCTGAATAAATAAAGGAACATTTTGGAGGGATTTTTTAGAAAGTAGACAAACAAAGACAACAAATACATTGTATAGAATGTACTGGGCACTCTTTATTAAAGCTCTTTCACAGATGTGGTGTGAATGTACAACATGGTGGTAAATTGTGTGTGTGTGTGTGTGTGTGTGTGTGCGTGCGTGTGTGTGTGTGTGAGTGGCTCTGCCAATATGTTCAGAATGAATACACTGTTTACTGTGCATTTTCCCACCTCAAATAAATCTCACAGCAGAAGATCAGTCCTCCAAAGTCTGATTCAATAATTTTTCATGAAAATGTGTTGAGAGAGTCAGGTACCAGAAGTCATTCAACAGATTTCCTCGTTATGTCTAACACTGTCCTCTCCAAAGCCCATCCATCCCATCACAACTTCATCAGGCTGTTCTTCTCTGGTCACCTCGTCCTCGTGCCCCTCACTGGCATATAATACCTCAGTTCCTTCCAGAAGCGTGAGGACAAGGAAAGAGAGGGTGAGGAGAGAGGGGACGAAGCCAGCTCCCCTCTCTTCTCCTCCACCTCCTCCTCTTCTCCCCACCTCCCACACCTCAACCCTCTGCTACTCTTCCACCAGCAGACGGCGCCCTGGCGCTCCCGGAGGTGGCGCACCGACTCGGGGAAGAGGGTCAGCTGTGTGGGGGAGACCTCCTCCAGCTCCACAAGGACCACCTTAAGGGAGCCCTCCAACAGGGCACGGTGCATGGCCGTCTGCCTCTCGAAGCTCTGCCAGGCCTCCAGGACACCACTGCTGCTGTCACTGTGGCTTCCACTGCAGAACGTAGAGCCAGAGTAGACCAGGAGGAGACGCCGGCTTGCCAGCATGCTCTCCTCCACTGCATCTACTATGGCTAGAGAGGGAGGAGGGAGGAGAAGAGGGGGAAAGGGAGGAGGGAGGAGAAGAGGGGGAAAGGGAGGAGAGAGGAGGGAGGAGAAGAGGGGGAAAGGGAGGAGGGAGGAGAAGAGGGGGTCAGGGAGCAGGGGAAATTGTTATTAAAACATTGTTCTACCATTGAAATGGTTTCTGAAGGTCTTTATGATTTCAGAAAGGTTTCACATATTTCATCATCATGCTACTTATGTACTAATGCCAAGGCTAACTTAGTCTTCTGGAACCTGGAGCCTCAGGGTCGAGCTGAGATGTCATACCTTCCCCTGGTAGGCTGTCCCGGCCCAGTATGAACAGCCTGTAGCCACACCTCCCCTCCAGAACCTGGGGCAACATGTGGAGGGCAAACATCTCTGCCTCCCCACAGGCTCCGCCCCCATCCCCAAACAGACGGGGGTATGCCACGTACGCATCATACAACTTCCCATCAGAGTCTGCCACATGCAGGATAGGGACAGGTAAAACAAAATAGATGTGTTAGTGCTGGGCTAGAGCAAAAGCCTCCACAAACCTGCCTAACAGAGGAGGCTTGGTTATTTATGACACCATAGTTGCTTGTGTTTTATGGTTACATGGCCTATTTAGTGCCTTGTATCAAACTTCCTCTCTGTTTCCTCTGAGTCATGGAAAATGCTGTGCTTGCATAGCTGTGGGATGTGCTACAATACATTGCTACACTTGCTACTGATTTTACTTGTGGTCAGGTGGGGAGTGGGAAACAAGTGTTGGATTCTAGCTTGGAATATACTTATTCATGTTACCATATTAGAACCGGGTGTATGGAAAGTTACTGAGTGAGAAAGGGGAGTGCAGAGCTTACATTCTGTTGGGAAATGTTATTCTTAAATCTCATGTACCCTATGGAGAGAGGCAAAGGGCAACAGTCTGGTTTCAGTCACTGCTAAGGTAGGACAGCCGTGGAGTAAGGAGGAGTGAGGAATTCGGCCCGAGGTCAGGTCAGATGAAGTGAGGAGGAACAGTCAGTCCTGTCACACACATACAGTTGAAGTCGGAAGTTTACATACCCCTTAGCCAAATACATTTAAACTCAGTTTTTCACAATTCCTGACATTTAATCCTAGTAAAAATTCCCTGTCTTAGGTCAGTTAGGATCACCACTTTATTTTAAGAATGTGAAATGTCAGAATAATAGTAAAGAGAATGATTTATTCCGCTTTTATTTATTTCATCACATTCCCAGTGGGTCAGAAGTTTACATACACTCAATTAGTATTTGGTAGCATTGCCTTTAAATTGTTTAACTTGGGTCAAACGTTTCGGGTAGCCTTCCACAAGCTTCCCACAATAAGTTGGATGACTTTTGGTCCATTCCTCCTGACAGAGCTGGTGTAAGAGGCCTCCTTGCTCGCACACGCTTTTTCAGTTCTGCCCATAATGTTCTATAGGATTGAGGTCAGGGCTTTGTGGTGGCCACTCCAATACCTTGACGTTGTTGTCCTTAAGCCATTTTGCCACAACTTTGGAAGTATGCTTGGGGTCATTGTCCATTTGGAAGACCCATTTGCGACCAAGCTTAAACTTCCTGACTGATGTCTTAAGATGTTGCTTCAATACATCAACATAATTTTCCTTCCTCATGATGCTATCTACTTTGTGAAGTGCACCAGTCCCTCCTGCAGCAAAGCACCCTCACAGCATGATGCTGCCACCCCCGTGCTTCACAGTTGGGATGGTGTTCTTCAGCTTGCAAGCCAACTTTAAAGGCACAGTCAACTTAGTGTATGTAGACTTCTGACCCACTGGAATTGCTGTGAATTATATGTGAAATAATCTGTCTGTAAACAATTGTTGGAAAAATTACTTGTGTCATGCACAAAGTAGATGTCCTAACCGACTTGCCAAAACTATAGTTTGTTAAAAAGAAATTTGTGGAGTGGTTGAAAAACAAGTTTTAATGACTGTATGTAAACTTCCAACTTCAACTGTATATTTCCATGCCCATGAAGGTTCTAGCAGGAGGCTACACCAATGAGAGGAACCAAATACGTTCCTGACTAGCAACAGAGATGTATTGGCTGTCTAGATATGCAAGGGGTTGACTCCGCCTAGTAGGAAGGTATAAATATATGTGATTGTGTAAACATCTTTGTCTTTGCAGCTATATGACCCAGTGGGTGAATAAACTTTGTTTGAGCTTTTTCTAGTTGTCCGTTTGAGTTTTTACTCAGTTTGTTCAGAACCTAACACAAGCAATGCAACATGCGTGTGTGTGTGGGTTTAAGTGTGGGCCTGGGGGTTTGTGGGGAGACATGCTGTATGTGCATTTCTGTCTGTATCTGGTGTAGGAATGTATATTTATGTTAGTGCGAGTTTCCATTTCGTGAAAGCACAGTATGCAATGAGTCTGCAGATAGTGTGTGTGTGTGCATGAGTGTGTGCATGTCTACGTGTGCGCGCTCAGGCATGTTTCTATTAATGTTTCCATGAGTGTGCTTGCGCAGTATATGTGCGGTAAAGTGTCTCTCATTGCGTACCTGTGTTTGTGTAGAGAAGCGGGAACATCCTCCTGAGCGACAGCACGATGTCGATCTTGAAGCGATGGTAAATAACAACACTAACAGTAAACACCAATACCAGACTGGTCAGTAGTACCCCAATAGGGAGCAGATAGTTTGGATCTGTGCAGAAAAAGAGAGAAGATAGCATTTATAACAGTTTTTTCAAAAGTGGTGAGGTTGCAGTTGTTATAATACACTATCAAAACAACGGTAAAGGGACAGGATAATATGTGTGTGATCTCTTTTGAAACACCTTTATGTTATCCTCCAGACAGTATTGTCTAACCTGTAGGCTGTAGTATGAAGAAGGCTAAAGAAATGCCTCTGTCACTGGAAACCAAACATGTGTAGTTGATGTAAAAGTCTTCCTCTTCCACCATCAAGAAATTCAAATGACGCTCCAACCATACACCCTTCTCCTCTTCTTCTCTCCACTCCCTGGTTTGGGGGGGGGGGGGGGGGGGGGGGGAAGACAGACAAGTTCCCCCTTGTGAACGCACAATCAAACCATCATGGCAACAGTTAACATAACATACACTGTTATTGGCGCCTGAGGGGATGGGTGCCGTTTTACAGGCTCCTAACCAACTGTGCTATTTTGTGTGTTTTTTTGCATTGTTTGTAACCTTTTTTGTACATAATGTTGCTGCTACCGTCTCTTATGACCGAAAATAGTTTCTGGATATCAGAACAGTGATTATTCACCTCAAACTGCACAAATATTTTTTTTTTAATGAGTCTTACAGAAGGGATATACTGTTTCTCCGAGACCAGGCCCAAATCCCGTCATTCGTGTGAAGAAAAGACAGAGGTACAGGGGGCGGAGATCGGGTGCCTTGTGAGAATTATTCGGCGAGTGGGGAACCCGCCTCTACCTTCCGTTCTATTGGCCAACGTGCAATCACTGGAGAATAAACTGGATGAGCTCCGTTCTAGACTATCCTACCAACGGGACATTAAAAACTGTAATAGCTTATGTTTCACCAAGTCGTGGCTGAACGACGACACGGATAATATACAGTTGGCTGGATTTCCGTGCATCGGCAGGACAGAAGCGGCGCTCCTAGTGGCCAGGAACTTTAATGCAGGCAAACTTAAATCCATTTTACCTCATTTCTACCAGCATATCACATCTGCAACCAGAGGGAAAAAACCCTAGACCACTTTTACTCCACACACAGTGATGCAAACAAAGCTCTCCTTCGCCCTCCATTTGGCAAATCTGACCATAATGCTATCCTGCTGATTCCTGCTTTCAAGCAAAAACTAAAGCAGGAAGTACCAGTGACTCGCTCAATATCAGAAGACGCGGATGCTACGCTGCAGGACTGTTTTGCTAGCACAGACTGGAAGAAATCCCGCTATGCCATCAGACTAACCATCAAACAGGCAAAGCGTCAATACAGGACTAGGATTGAATCCTACTACACCGGCTCTGATACTCGTCAGATGTGGCAGGGCTTGCAAACTATTACGGATTACAAAGGGAAACCCAGCAGCGAGCTGCCCAGTGACGCGAGCCTATTAGATGGGCTAAATGCCTTTTATGCTCGCTTCGGGGCAAGCAACACTGAAGCATGCATGAGAGCACCAGCTGTTCCGGACGACTGTGTGATCACGCTCTCCGTAGCCTTTAAACAGGTCAACATTCACAAGGCCGCGGGGCCAGACGGATTACCAGGACGTGTACTCAGATCCTGCGTGGACAAACTGGCAAGTGTCTTCACTGACATTTTCAACCTTTACCTGAGCAAGTCTGTAACACCTACATGTTTCAAGCAGACCACCATAGTCCCTGTGCCCAGAAAAGCGAAGGTAACCTGCCTAAATGACTACCGTCCCGTAGCACGTCGGTAGCCATGATGTTCTTTGAAAGGCTGGTCATGGCTCACATCAACACCATCATCCCGGAAACCCTAGACCCACTCAAATTTGCATCCCGCCCCCATGGATCCACAGATGACGCAATCTCAATCGCACTCCACACTGCCCTTTCCCACCTGGACAAAAGGAACACCTATGTGAGAATGCTGTTCATTGACTACAGTTCAGCGTTCAACACCATAGTGCCTACAAAGTTCATCACTAAGCTAAGGACCCTGGGACTAAACACCTCCCTCTGCAACTGGATCTTGGACTTCCTGACGGGCCGCCCCCAGGTGGTAAGGGTAGGCAACAACACATCTGCCAAGCTGATCCTCAACACTGGGGCCCCTCAGGGGTGCATGCTTAGTCCCCTCCTGTACTCCCTGTTCACCCATGACTGCGTGGCCAAGCACGACTCCAACACCATCATTAAGTTTGCTGACGACACAACAGTGGTAGGCCTGATCACCGACAACGATGAGACAGCCTAAAGGGAGGAGGTCAGAGACCTGGCATTGTGGTGCCAGGACAACAACCTCTCCCTCAACATGATCAAGACAAAGGAGCTATCGTGGACTACAGGAAAAGGAGGGCCAAACATGCTCCTATTCACATCGACAGGGCTGTAGTGGAGCTGGTCGAGAGTTTCAAGTTCATTTGTGTCAACATTAATCAAATGGCCACCTGGACTATCTACATTGACACCCCCCTCCCTTTGTTTTTACACTGCTGCTACTCGCTGTTTATTATCTATGCATAGTCACTTTACCCCTACCTACATGTACAAATTACTTCGACTAACCTGTACCCCCGCACATTGACTCGGTACCGGTACACCCTGTATTTAGCCTCGTTATTGTTATTTTATTGTGTTACTTGTTATTTGATTTTTTACTTTATTTTATTTAGTAAATATTTTCTTAACTCTATTTCTTGAACTGCATTGTTGGTTAAGGGCCTGTAAGTAAGCATTTCACGGTAAGGTCTACACCTGTTGTATTCGACGCATGTGACAAATAAAATGTGATTTGATTAGATTTTGTGAAGTTCCAAAGTTTCAAAGCAAGCACTATGTATTAAGGTATATGGAGCCTATCTTAATCTCAGTAGTATACCTGATACGATACCAACAGTTTAGATACTATACAGTAGAACATCCATCTGGATGACACAGAATACAGGCATATACAGTGCCGTGAAAAAGTATTTTCTCCTTTCTGATTTTCTCTATTTTTGCATATTTTTTATACTGAATGTTATCAGATCTTCAACCAAAACCTAATATTAGATAAAGGAACCTGAGTGTACAAATAACAAACCCAAAAATTATACTTATTTTATTTATTTAATTAACAAAGTTATGCAAGTGTGAAAAAGTAACTGCCCCCTTACACTCAACAACTGGTTGTGCCACCTTTAGCTGCAATGACTGCAACCAAATGCTTCCTGTAGTTGTTGATCAGTCTCTCACATCGCTGTGGAGGAATTTGGCCAACTCTTGCATGCAACATTTTTGGGTTTTCAAGCATGAACTGCTAGTTTCAAGTCCTACCACAACATCTCAATTGGAATTGGGTCTGGACTTTGACTAGTAAATTACAAAACTTCAAATGTGTTGCTTTTTAACCATTTTCAAGTAAACTTGATTATGTGTTTTGGATCATTGTCTTGCTACATGACCCAGCTGTGCTTCAGCTTCAGCTCACAGACAGATGGCCTTACATTCTCCTGTAGAACGTAATGGGACCCATGACGTCCAAAAAGCTATACTTTTGACTCATCTGTCCATAGAACATTCTTCAAATAGTCTTGATGATTCAGGTGCTTTTTGGCAAACTTGAGTCAACTTTTTGGATGAGATGGGTCCCATTATGTCTGGCGAAAAGCTAACACTGCATTACACAGTAAGAACTTCATACTGTAAGTCAAGCATGGTGGTGGTATTGTGATGGTTTGGGGATGCTTTGCTGCCTCAGGACCTGGACGACTTGCCTTAATAGAAGGAACCATGAATTCTGCTCTGTATCAGAGAATTCTACAGGAGAATGTCATGCCATCCGTCTGTGAGCTGAAGCTGAAGCGCAGCTGGGTCATGCAGCAAGACAATGATCCAAAACACACAATCAAGTCTACATGAAAATGGTTAAAAAGCAACACATTTGTAGAATTCTTACAGTGTGTATTGCGATACTGTTGTGTTGTCTCAACCTACCTTTGTGATTCCTGAAAGATGCGTTCTGAGACAATTTTGGAAATTGAGTTTTTGCTAGCTTTCCAATTCAAATCCGTGCAACTTTTATTCCCCACACTCGGCACAAACACCCGACACATCTTACTGAAGGAAGAACCTAGGGGGCAAACATTGAATTCTTTATTTGGATCATGAATGAAAATAAATAATAAACTCACGCACGCACGCGCACACACACACACACACACACACACACACACACATTCTCTAGTGGTTTACTCACCCAGATCTGCTTTGATGATCTCATTGGCAGGTTCAACCACTTTGGGCTCCAGGCAATACTGCACTGAAATTATGACAATGATTCATAAACATCATAGAAAGACACAGAAATATTCAGTCACCTGACCCTATAGAAAACAACCCTTTCTAAGCTCTCAAAGAGCAAAGTTTCAAAGCAGCCTCTATGAACTCATAACCTCTGATTCAGGGTCATATACAGTGCCTTCAGAAAGTATTCACACTCCTTGACTTTTTCCACGTTTTGTTGTGTTACAGCTTGAATTTGAAATTGATGCAATTTAGATTTTTGTATCAATGGCCTACACACAATACCCCATAATGTCAAAGTGGAATGTTTTTAGAAATGTTTACAAATTAATTAAAAATGATGAAATGTCTTGAGTCAAGAAGTATTCAATGCCTTAGTTATGGCAGGCCTAAATAAGTTCAGGAGTAAAATGTTGCTTAACAAGTCACATAAGTTGCATGGACTCACTCTGTGTCACGCCCTGGCTCTAGGGACTCTTTTATGTTGAGCCAGGGTGTGTAGAGTCTATGTTTTGTGTTCATTGTTTCAGTATCTAGTTCATGTGTTTCTGTGTTGGCCGGGGTGGTTCTCAATCAGAGGCAACGGGAATCAGCTGTTGCTTGTTGTCTCTGATTGGGACCCATACATAGGCAGCCGTTTGGCAGTTGTGTTTTGTGGGATCTTGTTCCGTGTTGGTTTGTGTTTGTTACCAAGGACTTCACGTATCGTTTTGTTGTTTTTGTTCGTGTGGTGAATATAAATAAAGTATGTTCGCATTCCACGCTGCACCTTGGTCCGCTCCTTTTGACGATCGTGACAGAAGATCTCACCATAACAGGACCAAGCAGCGTGTCCAGGAGCAGACAGCCTGGACTTGGGAGGAGATCCAGGCCGGTATGGATCGCCGTCCGTGGGAGGAGACGGTGGAGGCGCGCCGTAGAGAGTAGCAGCGGCGCCAACCGGGCCGACGTCGGACACGCAAGAGGCAACCCCAATACATTTTTAGGGGGGGGGGGGCACACGGCATGGACGACGGGGCTGCTGGAGGCAGCTACAGGGCGAGGTTGGGGATTAGGAGAGGAGGCCACCGGGTTTGGGGGGCCGGAAGGGAGGTTGGCGGAAACTAGAGGTAGAGCAGAGCCAACTCCCCGTACTCAGGCTAGGCAGTGTGAGACAGGGCAGGTTCCGAGATATGCGGAGCTGCGTACTGTGCCGCGAGTGGTCCGGCACAGTCCGGTTCGTCCTGTGCGAGCACCACGCACGTGTCGTGCTAAGGTGGGCATGCAGCCAGGACGGAGTGTGCCGGCTCAACGCTCGTGGCCTCCAGTACCCCTCCTCGGTCCCGGATATCCTGCGCCAGTGTCACGTGTTGTTGTGCCAGTACGTGTACACAGCCCTGTACGTCCTGTGCTGATGCCTCACACAGAGTGTGTTAAGATAGGCATTCAGCCAGGACGGGTTGTGTCAGCTCTTCGCTCCAGACCTCCAGTCCGTCTCCACAGCCCGGTCCGGCCTGTTCCTGCCCCTCGTACCAAGACTGTGGTGCGCGTCGCTAGCCCGGCCCGGCCCATTCCTGCTCCCCGCACCAAGTCAGTGGTGCGCGTCGTCAGCCCGGCCCGGCCGGTTCCTGCTCCCCGCACCAAGCCAATGGTGCGCGTTGCCAGCCCGGCCCGGCCTGTTCCTGCCCCTCGCACCAAGCCTATGGTGCGCGCCGCCAGCCCGGTCCGGCCTGTTCCTGCTCCCCGCACCAAGCCTATGGTGCGCGTCGCCAGCCCGGCCCGGCCCGTTCCTGCTCCCCGCACCAAGTCAGTGGTGCGCGTCGTCAGCCCGGCCCGGCCGGTTCCTGCTCCCCGCACCAAGCCAATGGTGCGCGTTGCCAGCCCGGCCCGGCCTGTTCCTGCCCCTCGCACCAAGCCTATGGTGCGCGCCGCCAGCCCGGTCCGGCCTGTTCCTGCTCCCCGCACCAAGCCTATGGTGCGCGTCGCCAGCCCGGCCCGGCCCGTTCCTGCTCCCCGCACCAAGACAGTGGTGCGCGTCGTCAGCCCGGCCCGGCCCGTTCCTGCTCCCCGCACCAAGCCAGTGGTGCGCTTCGTCAGCCCGGCCCGGCCCGTTCCTGCTCCCCGCACCAAGCCTGTGGTGCGCATCGTCAGCCCGGTCCGGCCCGTTCCTGCTCCCCGCACCAAGCCAGGGGTGCGCGTCATCAGCCCGGTCCGGCCCGTTCCTGCTCCCCGCACCAAGACAGGGGTGCGCGTCGTCAGCCCTGTCCGGCCCATTCCTGCTCCCCGCACCAAGCCTGTGGTGCGCGTCGTCAGTCCGGCACAGCCCGTGCCCGTTTCACCGGTGCCTGGTCAGGTACCGGTCAGCTGCTCCACACCGGAGCCTAAGCAATCCGCTCCACCGATGTCCAGTCCAGCTCCAGCCAGCGGGGCCAGACCAGACCAGGGGCACTACGGGGGGGTTATTAGAGGGTGGTGGTCACGCCTGGAGCCGGATCCGCCTCCGAGGAGGAATGCCCACCCGGCCCTCCCCTGTTCGGTTTATGTTGGCGCGGTCGCAGTCCGCGCCTTTGGGGGGGGGTACTGTCACGCCCTGGCTCTAGGGACTCTTTTATGTTGAGCCAGGGTGTGTAGAGTCTATGTTTTGTGTTCATTGTTTCAGTATCTAGTTCATGTGTTTCTGTGTTGGCCGGGGTGGTTCTCAATCAGAGGCAACGAGAATCAGCTGTTGCTTGTTGTCTCTGATTGGGAACCATACTTAGGCAGCCGTTTGGCAGTTGTGTTTTGTGGGATCTTGTTCCGTGTTGGTTTGTGTTTGTTACCAAGGACTTCACGTATCGTTTTGTTGTTTTTGTTCGTGTGGTGAATATAAATAAAGTATGTTCGCATTCCACGCTGCGCCTTGGTCCGCTCCTTTTGACGATCGTGACACTCTGTGTGCAATAACAGTGTTTCAAATGATTTTTGAATGACTACCTCATGTCTGTACCCCACACATACAGTACAATTATATGTAAGGTCCCTAAGTCAAGCAGTGAATTTCAAACACAGATTCAACCACGAAGACCAGGGAGGAAAACCTGGTTCCGTCTGCTTTCCACCAGGCACTGGGAGATGAATTCACCATTCAGCAGGTCAACAACCTTAAACACAAGGCCAAATCTACACTGAAGTTGCTTACGAAGAATACAGTGAATGTTCCTGAGTGGCCGAGTTACAGTTTAGACTTAAATCTGCTTGAAAATCTATGGCAAGACCTGAAAATGGTTGTCTAGCAATGATCAACAACCAACTTGACAGACCTTGAAGAATTTTGAAAAGAATAATGGGGAAATGTTGCACAATCCAGGTGTGGAAAGCTCTTATACACTTACCCAGAAATACTCACAGCTGTAATCTCTGCCAAAGGTGATTCTAACATATATTGACTCAGGGAGTTGAATACTTATGTAATCAGATATATTAGTGTTCTATTTTTCTATTTTTTTCTATTTTTAATGTTAGACTTTTTCTTACACTTTGACATTACAGGGTATTTTGTGTAGATTGTTAACAAAAAATGACTATTAAATCCCTTTTAATCCCACTATGTAACACAACAAGATGTGGAGAAAGTCACCGGGTGTGAATACTTTCTGAAGGCACTGTATCTCTGTAATGGCTGTGGTAAGGATTGGGGGTATATGGTAATAATCTGTGGTTAGGGACAACTTTTATGAGCTGTGCCAACAAAACTCACCGTCCACCATACCGTTGATGGTCTCTGAGATCCTGCCGCTGAGCCCTTCCAAGTTAAAGGTCATGGTGCAGGTGTAGAACGCATGGTCCTCAGGGATGACCGCTTTTACTAGGAGTAACTCCGTAACACTGTTATTGACATAGCTAAACCTGTTCCACAATGGGTCATCTTTCACAATGGGTTCACAGCCCTGAAAGGTTTAAAGTAGAAATCCACACTGAAAGGTAGTGGTAATGGAATGGAATATCATAGTAATGGAATATGGCTAATAAAACAAAATGAATACACAATTACAGATAAGTTGTGATAATGTCTTACCTTAGAAGACCTACTCTCAGAACAATTCAATGCAGTACAATGTGTGAGAGCAATGAACAATGTAAAGAGTATATACCGTATCTGATGGAACATTGTTCAAATGTAGTCACTAGTAGTAATAACCCCACATTCCTATAGTTTTAAACAGAAATTAAGAATACATAGAGACAGACTGAATGACTGAAAAGAAAGAGTTCAAACAGGCTTTCCAGCACTGTCAGGCAGGGGCAGACTGGGACCAGAAATCCGCCCTGGCATTTCTGACACACCAGACCATTTTTCCCTTGAGGCCCCGACATTGGCCCATTTTCTTTCCTTGAGGCCCCCAAAAGGCCCATTTTTGTCACTGTGGACCCCGTTATTACATTTAAATTTTTTACATTTTAGTCATTTAGCAGACGCTCTTATCCAGAGTGACTTACAGTTAGTGAGTGCATACATTTTCATACTGGCCCCCCGTGGGGAACGAACCCACAACCCTGGCGTTGCAAGCGCCATGCTCTACCAACTGAGCTACAGGGGACTACATCATGTCCAAATGTATCTCAAATTGATTTGAACATGATTACATTTTACGTTTTAGTCATTTAGCAGACGCTCTTATCCAGAGCGACTTACAGTTAGTGAGTGCATACATTTTTCATACTGATGCGCGACAAATGCCAATATCGGTCAAATGACTTGAATGAGATTTGTGCCACAAATGCCAAAACGCTTCCATGTGACAACAGTGCAAGGGAAACCAAACCAAAGCACGTTGTTGTTATACCTTGTCCATAGACTGGCCTACAGGGTAAGGAAACCAATGTCATTGTAATTTGGGTGAACTTTGGGTGAACTAATTTGGTTATTAGCCAGATAATTATAATTATGTAAAAAAAAAAAAAAAATGACAATCCCATTGGGCTAAAAATGTATCAGCCCATCCGGCATGGCCAGTCCACCCCTGCTGTCAGGCGTTCCCTCTCAACACTCTCCCATTGCACTGCACTGTCTGTTTACCCCATAGGACTCACCTTGTACCACTGAATGGAGTAATTGTCCACTTCCCTGATATGGTCACTCAATGGGCAGTTCAGAAAACCGGTGTCTTTGTTGGTCAGGACCTGGTCGGCCTTTTCTGGTCGACCGCATTCTTCTGGGTTGGTGTGGTTCACAATCAGTAAGGCCGATTTCTTATAGCACTGGGAGGGTAGTCTGTTTATCAAAGGTAACAGGAAAGATTTACAGCACACGCACACACACACACACACACACACACACAGCAGACAAAAGTATTGCCCCTACCTCACAACACACTCATAGTTTCCAGCATCCTCCATCGCGATGTTAAAAATCCACAGTGTCTTTCCCCGCGGCAGAGTCTTTCTTGTCTCCCTGGTCAGCTCTCTTCCAGTCCTTGGGTCATACCATGAGATGTTATAGGGGATGCTGCGGTAGTCAAACACATTGAGGTCCACCAGGGTGGATGTTAACATGGCAGCATCACCGGAAACTGAAAACACCCGCTCAACCTCTCGTCCTTTGTCCTCACAGAGATCTGAACACAAAGAGTATATAAAGTAAAGTAAAGACAAACATGCGGCACAGGGACTGTTTGCGGACCACCATCTTTTTTATTGAGGCCACCTCTTAAAGAAAAACACATGTTGGAGAAATGATGCACGGCAAAGAAATTATGCAATTATTCCGCGTGTCATGTAGTATGCATAGACAGAGTCTTTACAGAGATGGTCCCTTCAAAATATATCTCTTCACAACAAATTCTCCAGTAAAACAAATAATAACTAAGAACACTGATGGTGTTAAATCAATACTGAAAGTGTTGAGTCTGTGGACCCATATAGACACCAGAACAGTGTTAAATTAACACACTGATTAGTGTAAAGCCTTTTCCAAATATTCCCACAGTGCCTTGCCTTTCAAGCAAATTGTAGAGTTACCACCACTGTAAGTGACAGAGACATGGTTGTTGCATTCATCCATTTTTGGACCTACGGACTTCAAAAAGTGAGATCCTAAATGAATATGTTGTCATAAAATATATATATATATATATACAGTGGGGAGAACAAGTATTTGATACACTGCCGATTTTGCAGGTTTTCCTACTTACAAAGCATGTAGAGGTCTGTAATTTCTATCACAGGTACACTTCAACTGTGAGAGATGGAATCTAAAACAACAATCCAGAAAATCACATTGTATGATTTTTAAGTAATTAATTTGCATTTTATTGCATGACATAAGTATTTGATCACCTACCAACCAGTAAGCATTCCGGCTCTCACAGACCTGTTTGTTTTTCTTTAAGAAGCCCTCCTGTTCTCCACTCATTACCTGTATTAACTGCACCTGTTTGAACTCGTTACCTGTATAAAAGACACCTGTCCACACACTCAATCAAACAGACTCCAACCTCTCCACAATGGCCAAGACCAGAGAGCTGTGTAAGGACATCAGGGATAAAATTGTAGACCTGCACAAGGCTGGTATGGGCTACAGGACAATAGGCAAGCATCTTGGTGAGAAGGCAACAACTGTTGGCGCAATTATTAGAAAATGGAAGAAGTTCAAGATGACGGTCAATCACCCTCGGTCTGGGGCTCCATGCAAGATCTCACCTCGTGGGGCATCAATGATTGAGAGGAAGGTGAGGGATCAGCCCAGAACTACACGGCAGGACCTGGTCAATGACCTGAAGAGAGCTGGGACCACAGTCTCAAAGAAAACCATTAGTAACACACTACGCCGTCATGGATTAAAATCCTGCAGCGCACGCAAGGTCCCCCTGCTCAAGCCAGTGCATGTCCAGGCCCGTCTAAAGTTTGCCAATGACCATCTGGATGATCCAGAAGAGGAATGGGAGAAGGTCATGTGGTCTGATGAGACAAAAATAGAGCTTTTTGGTCTAAACTCCACTCGCCGTGTTTGGAGGAAGAAGAAGAATGAGTACAACCCCAAGAACACCATCCCAACCGTGAAGCATGGAGGTGGAAACATCATTCTTTGGGGATGCTTTTCTGCAAAGGGGACAGGATGACTGCACCGTATTGAGGGGAGGATGGATGGGGCCATGTATCGCGAGATCTTGGCCAACAACCTCCTTCCCTCAGTAAGAGCATTGAAGATGGGTCGTGGCTGGGTCTTCCAGCATGACAACGACCCGAAACACACAGCCAGGGCAACTAAGGAATGGCTCCGTAAGAAGCATCTCAAGGTCCTGGAGTGGCCTAGCCAGTCTCCAGACCTGAACCCAATAGAAAATCTTTGGAGGGAGCTGAAAGTCCGAATTGCCCAGCGACAGCCCCGAAACCTGAAGGATCTGGAGAAGGTCTGTATGGAGGAGTGGGCCAAAATCCCTGCTGCAGTGTGTACAAACCTGGTGAAGACCTACAGGAAACGTATGATCTCTGTAATTGCAAACAAAGGTTTCTGTACCAAATATTAAGTTCTGCTTTTCTGATGTATCAAATACTTATGTCATGCAATAAAATGCAAATTAATTACTTAAAAATCATACAATGTGATTTTCTGGATTTTTGTTTTAGATTCCGTCTCTCACAGTTGAAGTGTACCTATGATAAAAATGACAGACCTCTACATGCTTTGTAAGTAGGAAAACCTGCAAAATCGGCAGTGTATCAAATACTTGTTCTCCCCACTGTATATATATATATATATATATATATATATATATTTAACACAATGCCATACAGTGCATTCGGAAAGTATTCAGACCCCTTCACTTGTTCCACATTTTGTTACATTACAGCCTTAAATAAATGTGTTTTTTTCCTTATCAATCTACACAAAATACCCCATATTGACAAAGCAAAAACAGGTTTTACATTTTTTTTGCAAATCAATTAAAAATTAAAAACGGAAATATCACATTTACATAAATATTCAGACCCTTTACTCAGTACTTTGTTGAAGCACCTTTGGCAGCGATTACAGCCTCAAATCTTCTTGGGTATGATGCCACAAGCTTGGCACACCTGTATTTGGGGAGTTTCTCCCATTCCTCTCTGCAGATCCTGTCAAGCTCTGTAAGGTTACATGGGGAGCATCGCTGCACAGCTATTTTCAGGTCTCTCCAGAGCTGTTCGATCGAATTCATGTCCGGGCTCTGGCTGGGCCACTCAAGGACATTCAGAGGCCTGTCCCGAAGCCACTCCTGCGTTGTCTTGGCTGTGTGCTTAGGGTCGTTGTCCTGTTGGAAGGTGAACCATCGCCCCAGTCTGAGGTCTGGAGCAGGTTTTCATCAAGGATCTCTCTTCTGTACTTTGCTCCGTTCACCTTTCCACATCAAGATGCTGCCACCACCATGCTTCACCGTAGGGATGGTATTGGCCAGGTGATGAGTGGTGCCTGGTTTCCTCCAGACGGGACGCTTGGCATTCAGGCCAAAGAGTTCAATCTTGGTTTCATTAGACCAGAGAATCTTGTTTCTCTTGGTCTGTGAGTCCTTAGGTGCCTTTTGGCAAACTCCCGAGTGGCGCAGTGGTCTAAGGCACTGCATCGCAGTGCTAGCTGTGCCACTAGAGATCCTGGTTTGAATCCAGGCTCTGTCGTAGCCGGCCGCGACCGGGAGACCCATGGGGCGGCGCACAATTGGCCCAGCGTCGTGCAGGGTAGGGGAGGGAATGGCCGGCAGGGATGTAGCTCAGTTGGTAGAGCATGGCGTTTGCAACGCCAGGGTTGTGGGATTGATTCCCACGGGGGGCCAGTATTATTATATATTTTTATTATTAACTGTAAGTCGCTCTGGCTAAGAGCGTCTGCTAAATGACTAAAATGTAAAATGTAAACGTAAGCGGGCTGTCATGTGCCTTTTACTGAGGAGTGGCTTCCGTCTGGCATCTCTACCATAAAGGCCTGATTGGTGGAGTGCTGCAGAGATGGTTGTCCTTCTGGAAGGTTCTCCCATCTCCATAGAGGACCTCTGGAGCTCTGTCAGAGTGACCATCAGGTTCTTGGTCACCTCCCTAACCAAGAACCTTCTCTCCTGATTGCTCAGTTTGGCCAGGCTGCAAGCTATAGTAAGAGTCTTGGTGGTTCCAAACTTCTTCCATTTAAGAATGATGGAGGGCACTGTGTTCTTGGGGACCTTCAATGCTGCAGAAAGGTTTTGGTACCCTTCTCCATATCTGTGCCTCGACACAATCCTTTCTTGGAGCTCAACGGACAATTCCTTTGACCTCATGGCTTGGTTTTTGCTCTGACATGCACTGTCAACTGTGGGACAGGTGTGTGCCTTTCCAAATCATGTCCAATCAATTGAATTTACCACAGGTGGACTCCAATCAAGTTGTAGAAACATCTCAAGGATGATCAATGGAAATAGGATGCACCTGAGCTCAATTTCGAGTCTCATAGCAAAGGGTCTGAATATTTATGTAAATACTTGTTTATTTTTTTGGGTAAACATTTCTAAAAACCTGTTTTCTCACTTTGTCTTTATGGGGTATTTTGTGTAGATTGATGAGGAAAAATTTGCATTTAATCAATTTTAGAATAAGGCTGTAACGTAACAAAATGTGGAAAAGGTGAAGGGGTCTGAATAGTTGTGCACTGTATTTATTTCATAAGGCTTTATTTTGTGGGCATAGTTTTAACCAAATAAAGGAGCCTGAAACTCATGCACGTCACTTTGAACTAAAACCATGCCCATCATTATCATATTTCCCAGCTTGCTCTATCGCAGGATGATTGTTTTTAGAATTGTTTGTTTCAATATCTATATTTGTGCAGGTGCATTGATTGATTGATTAATATTATGCTACACAAAGATAAATAAGTGTTTGTCTCCCTTTAGTCACAAATGTAAACCTTTTATTCTGAGATTGTAACACAAGGGCCTGAAACCCATGGTTTACAAGCCACATCAGGCCTGCAAGTCACATTATGCTAGCTTGCAAGGTGACATGTAATTCCTATTGGAATCCAATCAGTGGGTGGAGATCCAACAGTTGGAATAATTATTCACCTGAAATCTGCATTCAGAATGACTGCCTGGGTTAGGAACATTAGGAACTAACTGATTTGAACTAACTAATTGGATTAGTTTATAAAAATGTATGTCATTTATCTTTGTGTAGCACAAGATTAATCAGTCAATCAATGTATGTGCACAAACATAGATATTGAAACAAACAATTCTGAAATATCAACCTGCAATAGAGCCTGCTGGGAAATATGATAATAATGACGTGGTTTTAGTTCAAAGTTATATGTATGAGTTTCAGGCCCCTAAAAAAGGGTAAAACTAGGCCCTCAAAATGGCGTGTGGTATTGTGTTAAACATATATATTTTTAATGATAACATTCACTTAGGATCTCACTTAATACTGGGTGAAGTCCATAGGACCGAAAATGGATGAATACATCAACCATGTCTTTGTCAATAACAAATATAGTCATTGGTGATAACTCTACAATTTACTCAAAAGGCAAGGCACTCTGGGAAATATTTGAATAAGGCTTTACACTAATCCGTAAGTTAATTTAACACTGTTCCGGTGTTTATATGGGGTCCATAGACAACACTTTCAGTGTTGATTTAAAGGTCATGAATAGTTAAAATGATGTTTTTCATGAAATGTGATGATATTTGAAGGAAACCAGATCAAAGTATGATGACTAAAGTATGATAAGTTATACATTGATAAAGTTTGATCATAAAGTTACTGGTCCCCTCCCCCATGTCAAACACTTGGATTCATTATTTAGGGGACAACGTGACATCACCTTAACTCTCATTTTAACACACCACTGGTACTGTAACATGATATTCTCTTACCTAACTTAAATAAGTACCGCCTTTTAACCAACATCGGGGCAGAGGGGCGTGGTTTATACATCTAGATAGCTACTCTACTGGCGCCAAAATGTGACTGAATGGTGTCAGCAAATATAATTACAAGTTTACCCTATCAATCTATGGCAAATATTCTTATATGTTTCCCCTTTCATCTGTGTCTGGTGTTAGCTAGTTACTGGCTAGCGAGGTCTTCAGCCAGCATGGAACAAAAGGGGGAGAAGGGTCATTCAAAACTCTGACTCAGTTGTCATGTCAACACATCCGTCAGTGCTGCTGTGAAACACATCACAAAAGACATGCCAAACGGGAGATATATATATATATAAATGACATCAATGATGCAATTTCAATGTTGTTTGAGTTGCTTTTTGTGTCACCAAATTTGCTTAAGATGATTTTACTGCAACACTGCTCACTGCATCCAAGTTGCTTGACATAGGTGTTTCAAAGAGCTGTCAGTCAAGGCAAACTAATTAATATAAGCTCACCACCCACTCAGCCTGTCTTTTTCAACTTCCTGGTAGTTACCCATGAGAGAAAAAGTACTTTTCAGAATGACTGTTCAGGACCTTTAAAACTCTGTTTTTTTTAAACTGGAGAATTTGCTGTGTGCTTAACCTTTCAGAACAACAAGAAACATAGATATTTGCAGGGCTGCTGTTTCAAAGGATTTAATTCCATCAACACCCACCAGAGGTCAGAGTTAAGTCATGACAAAGTGAAGGACCATGTTTCTGCCTATAGAGCTGTTCAATTGATACAGTTTAATTCAATCTGTACTTCTAGCTGTCCTCGTAACATGATTGATTGATTGATTGATTAATTAATGGCTGATGAATTATGTTGGTAAAGTCCATGCTACTTACCTCCTACTGCCTTGGCGCTGCCAGTGAGACAGAGGAGTGAGAAGAGTGAGAGCTGCAACATCTGACTCCAATCCATAGCTGAAACAAAGAGAAACACAGAATCACTTGTGAGTTTTAGTCAGGCATTGCCATAATAGGCTCAAACAAACTATCAGAATCAAGGGTCACATCACACTATCCAAAATCTTCAGCAAAAGAAATGATCTCACACACACAAACGTATCATGCTTCTTTCTGACCATCCACTGAATCCCTTACTTGTCAACTGAATGTCTGTTTCCCACACAAACACACACACCAGAGCTACACAGCAAATTATAGACTGAGAGTTTTAAATTAACACTGAAAGTGTGGACCCCTATAGACACTGGAAAGTGTTCAATTAACACACTGCTTGGTGTAAAGCCTTATTTTGTAGACTGCAATGTCAAATTTTCCTTGAAAATTATTGCACGTCACATAATCTAATACAAAAATATGAACATTATTATTTACATATTACACTAAAGTGGTTACTATACCATTGGGGATATCACATTATGATTTGCATAGGCTTTTAAGGAACTCATATACTTTTTTTTTTTTTTTTGGTATACTTCTGTAGGCTTAATTATAACTACAAATATGTAAGTGTTCAACCGTGACATGTGCTAACAATTCAACAGAACAGATTAACCCGAATTACATTTACTCCCATGGGTGGACAAAAATAACTTCCTGAAAGCCACGCCCCTACTACGCCAAGCCTCCAGTCTTATTATGATTTGACCCCCTCTGTAAAATCACAATAACCCAGCATCACCAAACCAACCTTGCTCTTTTTAAAAAACAACCAAACTAAGTGACCCAACGCCTGCAACCCAGCAGTTGGGTCATCCAAACAACCCAGGATGTTTTAGAGTGTAAGCCCTCATGAGGCCTTAAGAAATACATATTGTATTGTGTTAAAGGTATTGAACAGTAATTCTGAAAAGTACTTTTTCTGTCATGGCTAACTACCAGGAAGTTTGAAAAGAGGCTGAGTGTGCAGGGAGCTTATATTCATGATCTCGCCTTGACTGACAGCTCTTTGAAACTCCCATGTCAAGCAACTTGGATGCAGTGAGCAGTGTTGCAGCAAAATCATCTCAAGCAAATTTGGTGATACACAAAGCAACTCAAACACTGAAATTGCATCAATGATATCAATTATTTTTTATACATCTCTTGTTTGGCATGTCTCTTGTGACGCAGTTCACAAGAGCACTGATGGATGTGTTGACTTGACAACTGCGTCAGCGTTTTGAATGACCCTTCCCCCCTTTGTTTCATGCTGGCTGAAGACCTAGCTAGCCAGTAGCAAGCTAACACCAGTCACAGATGAAAGGGGAAACATATAAGTATCTTTGCCATAGATAAACAGGGAAAACTTTTATTTATATTTGATGACACCCTAAAGTCAAATTTGGCACCAGTAGAGTAGCTTTCTGGCTATATAAACCACGTCCCTATGCAAAGATGCCTTCACTCCGGAGCCAGAGCAATCCGCTTCACCGGGGTCCAGTCCAGCTCCGGTCAGCGGCTCCACTCCGGAGCCAGAGCAGTCCGCTCCACCGGTGCCTGATCCAGCTCCGGTCAGCGGCTCCAGTCCGGAGCCTGAGCAGTCCGCTCCACCGGTGCCCGGTCCAGCTCCGGTCAGCGGCTCCAGTCCAGACCCAGACGTCAGCCCCTCTCCAGGTTCGGGGTCTCCCACACCAGGGTCCAGACAGGGCTTGGAGTGTAGTGGGAGGAAGGAGAGGGGAAGCAACGCGCCGAGGTCTAGACCAGACCAGGGGCGCAACTGGGAGGCGAAGAGTGAGAGGTCGTCATGGCCTGAGCCGGATCCGCCTCTGAGGCAGAATGCCCACCCGGCCCCTACCCTGTTATGTTTATGTTGTGCGGTCGGAGTCCGCACCTTTGGGGGGGGGTACTGTCACGCCCTGACTCAGGGGACGCTTATATGTTGAGTCAGGGTGTGTATATTCCTTGTTGTGTTTGTTCTATGTTGTAGGATCTAGTATGTCTAGATCTATGTTGGCAGGTGTGGTTCCCAATCAGAGGCAGCTGTCGCTCATTGTCTCTGATTGGGGACCATACTTAGGCAGCCTATTGGCACTAGTGGGTTGTGGGATCTTGTTCCGTGTGAGGTTTGTTGTGTGTACCGTAGAACGTCACGTATCGTTGGTTTATTGTTTTGTCGTTGTGTTTATTCATTTAATAAACATGTATGCATATCACGCTGCGCCTTGGTCTGACCCGTCTATGAACGAACGTGACATTCCCTCAGGAATTTCCCTGTATTTAGCGCCATTCATCATTCCTTTAATTCTGACCAGTTTCCCAGTCCCTGCCAATGAAAAACATCCCCACAGCATGATGCTGCCACCACCAGGGATGGTGGTCTCGAGGTGATAAGAGGTTTTGGGTTTGCGCCAGACATAGCATTTTCTTTGATGGCCAAAAAGCTCAATTTTAGTCTCAACTGAACAGAGTACCTTCATCCATATGTTTGGGGAGTCTCCCACATGTCTTTTGGTGAACACCAAACATGTTTGCTTATTTTTTTCTTTAAGCAATGGGTTTTTTTCTGGTCACTCTTCCGTAAAAAGCCCAGCTCTGTGGAGTGTACGGCTTAAAGTGGTCCTATGGACAGATACTCCAATCTCCGCTGTGGAGCTTTGCAGCTCTTTCAGGGTTATCTTTGGTCTCTTTGTTGCCTCTCTGATTAATGCCCTCCTTGCCTGGTCTGTGAGTTTTGGTGGGCGGGCGGCCCTCTCTTGGCAGGTTTGTTGTGGTGCCATATTCTTTAAACATTTTTATAATGGATTTAATGGTGCTCCGTGGGATGTTAAAAGTTTCTGATATTTTTTTATAACCCAACCCTGATCTGTACTTCTCCACAAATGTGTACCTGACCTGTTTGGAGAGCTCCTTGGTCTTCATGGTACCCCTTGCTTGGTGGTGCCCCTTGCTTAGTGGTGTTGCAGACGCTGGGGCCTTTCAGAACAGGTGTATATATACTGAGATCATGTGCCAGATCATGTGACACATACAGTGAGGGAAAAAAGTATTTGATCCCCTGCTAATTTTGTACGTTTGCCCACTGACAAAGACATGATCAGTCTATAATTTTAATGGTAGGTTTATTTGAACAGTGAGAGACAGAATAACCAAAAAAAAATCCAGAAGAACGCATGTCAAAAATGTTATAAATTGATTTGCATTTTAATGAGGGAAATAAGTATTTGACCCCCTCTCAATCAGAAAGATTTCTGGCTCCCAGGTGTCTTTTATACAGGTAACGAGCTGAGATTAGGACCACACTCTTAAAGGGAGTGCTCCTAATCTCAGCTTGTTACCTGTATAAAAGACACCTGTCCACAGAAGCAATCAATCAATCAGATTCCAAACTCTCCACCATGGCCAAGACCAAAGAGCTCTCCAAGGATGTCAAGGACAAGATTGTAGACCTACACAAGGCTGGAATGGGCTACAAGACCATCGCCAAGCAGCTTGGTGAGAAGGTGACAACAGTTGGTGCAATTATTCGCAAATGGAAGAAACACAAAAGAACTGTAAATCTCCCTCGGCCCGGGGCTCCATGCAAAATCTCACCTCGTGGAGTTGCAATGATCATGAGAACGGTGAGGAATCAGCCCAGAACTACACGGGAGGATCTTGTCAATGATCTCAAGGCAGCTGGGACCATAGTCACCAAGAAAACAATTGGTAACACACTATGCCGTGAAGGACTGAAATCCTGCAGCGCCCGCAAGGTCCCCCTGCTCAAGAAAGCACATATACAGGCCGGTCTGAAGTGTGCCAATGAACATCTGAATGATTCAGAGGAGAACTGGGTGAAAGTGTTGTGGTCAGATGAGACCAAAATCGAGCTCTTTGGGATCAACTCAACTCGCCTTGTTTGGAGGAGGAGGAATGCTGCCTATGACCCCAAGAACACCATCCCGACCGTCAAACATGGAGGTGGAAACATTATGCTTTCTGGGTGTTTTTCTGCTAAGTGTCACGGATTCTGCCGAGGCTGCTCCTCCTCCTTGCTCGGCAGGCTTCGGCGTTCGTCGTCCCCGGAGTACTAGCTACCACCGTTAGATGTTTCGGTGTTTGATTGGTTTGGTCTGTCTGTTGCACCTGTGTCCGTTTGTGTCTGATTATGTGTCCTATAAGTTTCCTGCTTTGTGTTTGTTAGTTTGTGTGTTATTTTCCGCCTGTCAGTTGGTGTCGCTTGTGCTGTACTCTGGACTTTGTGTATAGTGACGCACTGTATTTGCGTTGTCGCTCGCCTCCTTGTTGTTGAGGTCCTTTATTTTGTATTGTTATACAGTTAGTAAAGTCTTGTTTGACTCAGCCTATGCGTCCTGCGTCTGACTCCTCAACCGCATCCACATCAACGCTGACGGAATAACACACCTGCTGTGGAGTCAGCAGGAGCAGCGGCGGCACCCAAGTCGCTGGAGGAACGGATCAGCGATCAAGACACCATGATCCGGCAACTTGGGGCCGCCATGAACGAGGTGTCCAACACTCTGCGCCGTTTGGTCATTGGAGAGGTGCCCACACCTTACCATCACCATCGGCCAGTCCTCCTCTCCCAGCACCGGAACCCAGTGGCATTCGGCTCTCGCTCCCGAGGGCATATGATGGTACCGCAGCCGGGTGTCAGGGGTTCCTCCTGCAGGTGGAACTCTACCTGGCCACCATACACCCGGCGCCCTCGGGATACGAGAGCGTCTCCGCCCTCATCTCCTGTCTATCCGGCAAGGCGTTGGAGTGGGCCAACGCCGAATGGAGGGGAATAGACGCCGCCACCATCACCTACGCGTTCTCCCGCCGCTTCAGGGCTGTGTTCGATCATCCACCTGAGGGGAAGGCGGCGGGGGAGCGTCTGTTCCACCTCCGACAGGGGAAGAGGAGTGCACAGGAGTTCGCCCTGGAGTTCCGGACTTTAGCGGCGGATGCGGGGTGGAATGAGAGTTGATCGGGAATTTTGTTTTAGGTTAGGAATTCCCCTTCGGCCGGTGGAAGCCCCCTTCCCTGTTCATGCTCTAGACAGCCGGCCGCTGGGGTCGGGGTTGATTAGAGAAGTCACAGCACCACTTAAGATGACTACGCAGGGGGGTCATGAGGAGATCATTCAGTTTTATCTGATCGAATCTCCTGCGTATCCCATGGTGCTGGGGCTTCCCTGGTTAAGCGCCCATGATCCTACCATTGCGTGGCAACAGAGGGCTCTTATGGAGTGGTCTGCCCAGTGTGTGGGGAGATGTCTAGGTGTTTCCTTAGGGGCGACCTCGGTGGAGAGTCCGAACCAAGTGCCCGCAATGCGCATTCCCCCTGAATATGAGGATTTAGCACTTGTGTTCAGCAAGACTAGGGCAACACGGCTGCCACCTCATAGACAGGGGGATTGTGCGATAGATCTCCAAACAGGAGCGGCACTTCCGCGGAGCCGTGTGTATCCCGTCTCAAGAGGAGACAGCGGCTATGGAGACTTACATAGCCGAGTCCTTGGAACAGGGATACATACGGTCCTCCACTTCCCCGGTTTCCTCGAGTTTCTTCTTTGTGAAGAAGAAGGACGGGGGTTTGCGCCCGTGTATTGATTACCGTAGTCTCAATCAGATCACGGTTAAGTACAGTTATCCTCTTCCTCTGATTGCGACTATGACTGAGTCATTACGCGGAGCGCGGTTCTTCACAAAGTTGGATCTCAGGAGCGCGTACAATCTGGTGCGCATTAGGGAGGGAGATGAATGGAAAACAGCATTTAGCACCACCTCGGGTCATTACGAGTATCTCGTCATGCCATACGGGTTAATGAATGCTCCTTCAGTCTTCCAATCCTTTGTGGACGAGATTTTCCGGGTCATGCATGGGCAGGGTGTGGTAGTATACATCAACGACATCCTAGTGTACTCTTCTACACGAGCCGAGCATGTAGCCCTGGTGCGCCGAGTGTTGAGGAGGCTGTTGGAGCATGACTTGTATGTCAAGGCAGAGAAATGCTTGTTTTTCCAGGAGTCCATCTCCTTTTTGGGTTATCGATTGTCCGCGTCTGGTGTGAAGATAGAGGTTGACCGTGTGTCGGCCGTGCGTAATTGGCAAACTCCAACCACTGTAAAGGAGGTGCAGCAGTTTTGGGGTTTTGCTAATTACTACCGGAGGTTTATCCGGGGCTTTGAACAGGTGGCAGCTCCCATTACGTCCCTGCTGAAGGGGGGCCCGGTGCGTTTGCAGTGGTCAGCTGAAGCGGACAGGGCATTTGTTAAACTGAAGAACCTGTTCACTTCGGCTCCGGTGCTGGCGCATCCGGACCCCGCTTTACCATTCCAAGTTGAGGTAGACGCGTCAGAGGCCGGTATTGGGGCAGTTCTGTCGCAACGGTCCGGCACGCCACCTAAACTCCGCCCCTGTGCGTTCTATTCTAAGAAGCTCAGCCCGGCGGAGCGTAATTATGACGTAGGGGACAGGGAGCTGTTAGCCGTGGTTCAGGCCCTAAAGGTGTGGAGGCATTGGCTTGAGGGGGCTCAACACCCTTTCCTCATTCTGACTGACCACCGTAACCTGGAGTACATCCGGGCAGCTAGGAGATTAAACCCTCGTCAGGCTAGGTGGAACATGTTCCTGACCCGGTTTGTTTTTAAGATCACATACATCCCAGGGTCCCAGAACGGTAAGGCAGACGCCCTGTCCCGGCGGTATGACACAGAGGAGAGGTCCATTGAGCCTACTCCCATACTGCCGGAGTCTTGTCTGGTGACTCCGGTGGTGTGGGAGGTCGATGCGGAGATCGAGCGGGCATTGCGTACCGACCCTACTCCCCCAGAGTGTCCTGTGGGGCGGACGTACGTTCCGCTCGAGGTTCGTGATCGCCTTATTTATTGGGCTCATACATCACCCTCCTCTGGACATCCAGGTATTGGCCGGACAGTGCACTGCCTTAGCGTGAAATACTGGTGGCCAACGTTAGCTAGGGATGTGAGGGTTTATGTCTCCTCCTGCTCGGTGTGCGCCCAGTGTAAGGCGCCTAGACACCTGCCCAGGGGAAAGTTACATCCCCTGCCCGTTCCACAACGACCATGGTCCCACCTCTCGGTGGATTTTGTGACCGACCTTCCCCCCTCCCAGGGGAATACCACCATTTTGGTCGTTGTGGATCGGTTTTCCAAGGCCTGTCGTCTCCTTCCAATGCCGGGTCTTCCTACTGCCCTACAGACCGCTGAGGCCCTATTTACCCACGTTTTCCGGCACTATGGGGTTCCCGAGGATATAGTGTCTGACCGAGGTCCCGAGTTCACCTCCAGAGTCTGGGGGGCATTCATGGAACGCTTGGGGGTCTCGGTGAGCCTTACCTCGGGTTACCACCCAGAGAGCAATGGGCAGGTAGAACGAGTCAACCAGGATGTGGGTAGGTTTCTGAGGTCCTATTGCCAGGGCCGGCCAGAGGAGTGGTCAAGGTATATCCCCTGGGCAGAGATGGCACAGAACTCTCTCCGCCACTCCTCCACCAATCTAACCCCTTTCCAGTGTGTGTTAGGGTATCAGCCGGTTCTGGCACCTTGGCACGAGAGCCAGATCGAGGCTCCTGCGGTGGATGAGTGGATTCGGCGCTCGGAGGAGACGTGGAACGCTGCACATGTCCATCTGCAGCGGGCCATCCGTCGACAGAAGGCGAGCGCCGATCGCCACCGCAGTGAGGGACCGGTGTACGCACCGGGAGATCGAATCTGGCTCTCGACTCGAAACCTGCCCCTCCGCCTGCCCTGCCGGAAGCTGGGTCTGCGGTTTGTGGGGCCTTTTAAAGTCCTGAGGAGATTGAACGAGGTGTGTTACAGGTTACAACTGCCTATTGATTATAAGAATATTAACCCCTCGTTCCATGTGTGTCTTCTCAGGTCGGTGGTAGCTGGTCCACTCCAGGAAGGTGAGATAGGAGAGACCCCTCCGCTCCCACTGGACATCGAGGGAGCTCCGGCGTACACGGTCAGGACCATCTTGGACTCGAGACATCGGATGGGGGGTCTCCAGTATCTCGTGGAGTGGAAGGGTACGGCCCGGAGGAACGGTGCTGGGTGCCTAGGAGGGATATCCTAGATCCATCCCTCCTGACTGAGTTCCACCGTGGTCATCCCACGCGCCCGGCTCCGCGTCCTCCTGGTCGTCCCTGAGGCCGGGGTCGGCGCACGGCTGGAGCCGCGCGTCAAGGGGGGGGTACTGTCACGGATTCTGCCGAGGCTGCTCCTCCTCCTTGCTCGGCCAGGCTTCGGCGTTCGTCGTCCCCGGAGTACTAGCTACCACCATTAGATGTTTCGATGTTTGATTGGTTTGGTCTGTCTGTTGCACCTGTGTCCGTTTGTGTCTGATTATGTGTCCTATAAGTTTCCTGCTTTGTGTTTGTTAGTTTGTGTGTTATTTTCCGCCTGTCAGTTGGTGTCGCTTGTGCTGTACTCTGGACTTTGTGTATAGTGACGCACTGTATCTGCGTTGTCGCTCGCCTCCTTCTTGTTGAGGTCGTTTATTTTGTATTGTTATACAGTTAGTAAAGCCTATGCGTCCTGCGTCTGACTCCTCAACCGCATCCACATCAACGCTGACACTAAGGGGACAGGACAATTTCACCACATCAAAGGGACGATGGACGGGGCCATGTACCGTCAAATCTTGGGTGAGAACCTCCTTCCCTCAGCCAGGGCATTGAAAATGGGTTGTGGATGGGTATTCCAGCATGACAATGACCCAAAACACACGGCCAAGGCAACAAAGGAGTGGCTCAAGAAGAAGCACATTAAGGTCCTGGAGTGGCCTAGCCAGTCTCCAGACCTTAATCCCATAGAAAATCTGTGGAGGGAGCTGAAGGTTCGAGTTGCCAAACGTCAGCCTCGAAACCTTAATGACTTGGAGAAGATCTGCAAAGAGGAGTGGGACAAAATCCCTCCTGAGATGTGTGCAAACCTGGTGGCCAACTACAAGAAACATCTGACCTCTGTGATTGCCAACAAGGGTTTTGCCACCAAATACTAAGTCATGTTTTGCAGAGGGGTCAAATACTTATTTCCCTCATTAAAATGCAAATCAATTTATAACATTTTTTACATGCATTTTTCTGGATTTTATTGTTGTTATTCTGTCTCTCACTGTTCAAATAAACCTACCATTAAAATGATAGACTGATCATGTCTTTGTCAGTGGGCAAACGTACAAAATCAGCAGGGGATCAAATACTTTTTTCCCCTCACTGTAGATTGCACACAGGTGGACTTTTTTAACTAATTATGCGACTTCTGAAGGTAATTGGTTGCACCAGATCTTATTTAGGGCCTTCATAGCAAAGGGGGTGAATACATATGCACGCACCACTTTTCCGTTATTTATTTTTTAGAATTTTTTGAAACAAGTTATTTTTTTCATTTCACTTCACCAATTTGGACTATTTTGTGTATGGCCATTATATGAAATCCAAATAAAAATCAATTTAAATTACAGGTTGTAATGCAACAAAATAGGAAAAACGCCAAGGGGGATGAATACTTTTGCAAGGCACTGTACTTTGGTCATCATACTTTGATCTGCTTTCCTTCAAATATCATCAAATTTCATGAAAAACATGATTTTGAATAGTCTTAAATAGTTACATTTGAATGATAACATGTTCACTTAGGATCTCACTTGGTGAAGTCCATAGGGGAATTTGCTGTGTAGAGGCAATCTGGGGCAGGCCTTTAAGGAAAACAAATTATATTTGACTACAGGAGTCACCACGGTAGTCAACAACCACAGCCCGTGGCAGGCAGGCAGGCAGGCTAATACCTCATACCTCATACCTGGAACAGGGCCAGACACATTCCCCATTCCACCACAGAAAGACTGACTGACATCTCCAGGGCTCTGGTGTTAACTGGATGACTAAAGGTAAAACATAAAACAACTGTAACGGAGAGAGAAAATGATCACCCGGGGTGAGCAACACTAACCCGGGAGAACTACCCTGCTGCATTCAAACCCTTAACAAGAACACCTGATTCTACTAGATGCTCACCAATATATTGATTAGTTGAATCAAAAAAATCTAATCAAAGTTTATTGCTCGCATACACAGTTTAGCAGATGTTATAGTGGGCGCAGCGAAATGCTTGCATTACTAGATCCTAACAGTTCAGTAAAATGTCAAACATCAGGTGTGTTATAGCAAAAGTGCATACTCAGTAGCTGTCCAGGAGCAGGGTTGGCCATCCCTGGAGTGATGATACTGTGCAGCACAAGAGTCTTGAGGTCAGTGTTTTGAAAGCTAAGATTCCTGTTCCCAGCTGGTCTGGATTGACTCACTGCATGACTTGAGTCTTGGAGTTTTCAATTCCCTCCTTCAATACAAGCTTGACTCTTTATCAAGGGGGGATGTTTGGTTGACTGGCCAGTTTATACTAAGTCTGACAGACACACTTCACAGTGGAGGTGTATAACTGTTTAACTGTATAACAGCTGTTATTACAACTAAGTTATCAACTGTGAGGTGTCACACTACCTTTGTCCACTTGTAATGAGAGTGATATCAAATGTACATTCTGCTACTACATGGAGTTTAGTTCGATATCTTTGCTTTATATTGGGTAACATCAGTGTCTATTCTGGATGATGTGCCATTGACGATATGCATTTAAAAATATATATTTTAGACATTTAGCAGACACTCTTATCCAGAGCAATTAGGGCTAAGTGCCTTGCTCAAGGGCACATCAACAGATTTTTCACCTAGCCGGCTCAGGGATTCGAACCAGCGATCTTTCAGTTACTGGCCCAGCGCTGTTAACTGCTAGGCTACAGTGATAAGGCTGTGCCTTGACAGAAGCACTAAAGGATGTGGAAACAAGAGTGCTAGTAGGCGCCAGAATGAAATCTACATCTGTGCTCCCATTTGCCCATGGTTATGACGCCCATCAAACAAGAGTGCTAGTAGGCGCCAGAATCGGATTGATGTTGAGTCGACCATAATGACTGCTTGTGCGATACAGGAAATGATCTCTCTACTTCTCAGCACAACCACCACATCAAAACACACTGATGGAGAGATTAAAACAAAGTGACAGAAAGATAAAGATAGAGAAAGGTGTTCACTAAGATTAAAAATGAATGGTGCCAACAAACGGAGAGAAAGAGGATGGATTAATTAAGTTAGATGTTGGTATTATAATGTGTGCTTTATTATATCTCGATGTGGTCCAATTTGTAGCTACAACTCAGAGCAGTCTCCTTGAAAAACATATATCCTTAGTAGGCCTACATCTGTGCTCCCATTTGCCCATGTTTCTTGGAGATCATTTGTATGGTAACATTTTATGATACTCAACTCATCCTGTGGTATAAGCACATTCATCCAGTAACTGTTTCATTACACCTCAAATTAATGTCACTATACTGAAGGTGTCTGTGCACACTTTGTAAAGCCATATGACATGGTTATGACGCTCATTATTTAATTAAATAATGTGACACAGAGGTTGGTAAATGACATAACATTTTATAACATCTGGTTATTTGTAGCATGTAATAACATATGACATAAGTTGTCATGCAGACTGTGTAACAGTTGACATTAGAGCATATGACAACAGTCCACAGTCATCTCCTTTTTCTTGATCAAATTGAGGGAGAGGTTGTTGTCCTGGCACCACACGGCCAGGTCTCTGACCTCCTCCCTATAGGCTGTCTCGTCGTTGTCGGTGATCAGGCCTACCACTGTTGTGTCATTGGCAAACTTAATGATGGTGTTGGAGTCTTGCCTGGCCATTCAGTCATGAGTGAACAGGGAGTACAGGAGGGGACTGAGCACGCACTCCTGAGGGACCCCCGTGTTGAGGATCAGCGATGTGTTGTTACCTACCCTTACCACCTGGGGTCGGCCCGTCAGGAAGTCCAGGATCCAGTTGCAGAGGGAAGTGTTTAGTCCCAGGGTCCTTAGCTTAGTGATGAGCTTTGAGGGCACTATAGTGTTGAACGCTGAACTGTAGTCAATGAATAGCATTCGCACATAGGTGTTCCTTTTGTCCATGTGTGAAAGGGCAGTGTGGAGCGCAATAGAGATTGCATCATCTGTGGATCTGTTGGGGCGGTATGCAAATTGGAGTGGGTCTAGGGTTTCTGGAATAATGGTGTTGATGTGCGCCATGACCAGCCTTTCAAAGCACTTCATGGCTACAGACGTGAGTGCTATAGGTCGGTAGTCATTTAGGCAGGTTACGTTAGTGTTCTTGGGCACAGGGACTATGGTGGTCTGCTTGAAACATGTTGGTATTACAGACTCAGACAGGGAGAGGTTGAAAATGTCAGTGAAGACACTTGCCAGTTGGTCAGCGCATGCTCGGAGTACACGTCCTGGTAATCCGTCTGGCCCTGCGGCCTTGTGAATGTTGACCAGTTTAAAAGGTATTACTCACATCGGCTATGGAGAGCGTGATCACACAGTCATTCGGAACAGCTGATGCTCTCATGCATGTTTCAGTGTTGCTTGCCTCGAAGCGAGCATAGAAGTGATTTAGCTCGTCTGGTAGGCTCGTGTCACTGGGCAGCTCGCGGCTGTGCATCCCTTTGTAGTGGAGGGCATAGCGGGATTTCTTATAAGCTTCCGGGTTAGAGTTCTACTCCTTGAAAGCGGCTGCTCTACCCTTTAGCTCAGTGCGGATGTTGCCTGTAATCCATGGCTTCTGATTGGCGTATGTACGTACAGTCACTGTGGGGACGACAGAACACAGGAGGGTGTTCTTTAATGGAAGCCTTTCAAACAAAATCCAGGTAGGATCAGGAATTTCCCAGGGCAGCTGTCTAGACCCCTTGCTTTTTTCCATCTTTACTAACGACATGCCACTGGCTTTGAGTAAAGCCAGTGTGTCTATGTATGCGGATGACTGCGTATTCATATACTGACTCCAGTCGTGTGGAGAGGCAGAACATTGTTGGCGGAGGTACTTCCCTATTTCTTGGTTCAGGCGTTCCGTCTGCCCGTTGTTCTGGGGATGGTACCCGGAGGAGAGGCTGAGGGCGATCCCCAGTCGGTCACAGAAGGCTCGCCACACCCGGGAGACAAACTGGGACCCGCGGTCAGAAACTATGTCCTCCAGAATCCCATACAGACGGAACACCTGCTGGAACATACACTCAACCAATTCCATGGTGTTAGGTAAATGAGGAAGAGGAACCAGACACATTTTTGAAAAACGGTCTACTATGACAAGGATGGTGGTGTTACCAGAGGATTCAGGAAGGTCTGTGATGAAGTCAACAGCTATAAAAGGTTGAAGCTTACCAGGGAGATGACGAGGGCTTTTGGTTTGGGCGCAGACTGGACAGGAGAGTACGTAATCCCTTACGTCGGATGCCAGTGAGGACCACCAGAACTTACGGGCTAGAAGTTCGGTGGTTAATGTAATGCCCGGATGTCCTGACCCCAAGGACGTGTGACACCATTGCATCAGTTGGGGTCTAACAGCTGCTGGTACGTAAGTCTTCCCAGCTGGTGTCTCAGGAGGAGCCGGGTCTGAGGTTAGGGCTTCTTGTATAGCAGAGTGAACCTCCCACTGTACCGGTTCCATAATGCAAGAGGATGGAAAAATGGGTGTAGGGTCTGAGTTACTGGTCGGAAGGTCAAACTGGCGGGAGAGAGCATCAGCTTTTACGTTTTTCTTTCCAGGGATGTAAGTAACATGAAAATGGAAGCTTGTGAAGAGAGCCCAGCTGGCTTGTCTGGAGTTTAACCTCTTGGCCCGTTTGATATATTCCAGATAATGATGATCTGTTTAGGATGTTGTGCGCCCTACAACCAGTGGCGCCATTCCTCGAGGGCCAGCTTGATGGCGAGGAGTTCTGTTCCCCAAATCGTAATTCCTCTCAGCGGCGGATAACTTCCTGGAGAAGAAGGCACTGGGATGTGATTTGGGAGGTGTTGCCACCCACTGAGAGAGTATGGCTCCTACTACTTTGGAGGCATCCACCTCCAGGGTGAAAGGAAGGGTCGGATCATGTTGGCGAAGGAGAGGAGCTGAGGTGAAGAGGCATTTCAAGTTGTTGAAAGCAGTCAGGGCGGTATCAGTCGTTTGAAGAGTCCGGGTCTTTTGGCTGGTAAGGGCAGTGAGGGGAGCGGCAGTAGAACTGAAGTTCCGAATGAACTGGCGATAGAAGTTGGAGAACCCAATGAAACGTTGGAGTCCCTTAACAGTGGTGGGTTTGGGCCAGTTATTGACAGCGGTGACTTTGTTCTCATCCATGCGGACCCCTCCAGGTGTCAGTACGAAACCGAGGAAGTTTACATGGAAGGTGCTCTTTTCAGAATTCACATAAAGGTTATGGTCAAGGAGCCGTTGAAGAACCTTTTGTACATGCTGTATGTGTTCCTTCAGGGAGTGGGAGTAAATCAGGATGTAATCAATGTAGACGATGAGAAAGCGGTTGATCATATCCTGGAAAAGATGTTGTATAGATGTTGGCGTGGCCCACTTGTTCAAGGGTCGCTGGGATCAAAGGAAGAGGGAAACGGTTCTTGACCGTGACGTCATTCAGGGAACGGTAATCAATACATGGACGGAGACCACCGTCCTTTTTTCCAACGAAGAAGAAGCTGGACGCAGCCGGGGAAGAAGGACGAATTAAACCATTTTCGAGTGCTTCATCAATGTAGTTCTCCATTGCCTCATTTTCCGGGATAGATAGGGGGTAAACATGGCCCGTCGGTGGGGACACTCCAGGGAGTAAGTCAATAGCACAGTCCACTGGGCGATGTGGTGGCAGAGTGGAGGCCTTGATTTTGCTGAAGACATTGCTGTACTGGGCGTATTCAGATGGTATAGTGGGTGGCACTGCAGAGTCCTCAATGGTGGTGTTTCTGCAGGGTAGGCTGAGACAACTGGTGATGCAGGTAGAAGACCAGGACAGTAGTTCACCTTGTCACCACGAGATAGCAGGGTCGTGACGGCAAAGCCAGGGGTGTCCGAGGATGAGTGGCTGTTTGGGGAATGATAGTTCCATGAGTTGAATGGTTTCGGTGTGGAAGACTCCAATCTGGAGGGTGACGCTCTGTGTCAGGTGCGTAATGAAGCCCGTGCCCAATGGCTGCCCGTCCAGGGCGTTAATCCTTAAGAGAGGGGTGACAGGTGTAAGATCAATGTCAAGCTCTTGTACTAGCTGGTGATCAATAAAATTACCTGCTGCGCCCGAATCTATCAAGCCCTCTACGTACTTAGTAACCCCCTTTGCGGTTATCAACACTGGGATGGAGAATTGCTTCTGGGAGATATTTAGAAATAAGGACACGCCTACCTGCATGGCAGCGGAGGGACCCTTATCATCTCTCCGTGGGGGGCGAACAGGGCAATGGCTGAGTAGATTATCTTTCCCTCCACAGTATAGGCAGAGCCCTTCTTGGATCCGCCTTTGACGTTTGATACGCGGGAGAGGAGCATGGCCCAACTGCATGGGCTCTGGAAGACTGGAACGGGATGACGGAACCATGGAAAGAGAAGGTTTCAGGTTCCTGGGTGTCAGAGTTCTTCGACGGTCGGCGACGAGGTGGTCGATGGAGATACGAATGTATTGATTTAAATCCTGAAGGTCACCTCTACAGGCCAACTCCGCCTGAAGTTCCCTGTTGAGCCCTCTTCGGTAGACGTAAGTAAAGCAGCCTCACTCCATCCACTCCCTGCAGCCATGGTGCGGAACTCGAGGGTATACTCGGCAGCTGAATTGAGTCCTTGTTGAAGTTCTATGAGGAGGTCTCCTGGAAGGAGCGTGATCGAATACCTCTTTGAAGAGGGTGTGGAAATGGGTCTCGGATCTGAGTTCTGTGCTGTTGGCAGTCCATATGGCGGTGGCCCAATCCAGGGCTTTGCCTGTGAGCAGAGACACAAAATCCACCCTGCTCTTGTCGGTGGCAAAGTTAGTGGGGTTGTGCTCAATGTATTTGCTGCATTGCATCAGAAATCCCTGACATTTCCCAGGTGAACCGTCATACTTTCCAGGCATGGATATGAATGAAGGAGGGCTATGGGTTACGATACCTGGCATCGGAAGAGTAGGGATAGGCTGATGGAGAAGATGGCAGATTTCCTCCATACATTCCTCTTGCTGGGTTAGGCGCTGCTGTAGCTCCGCTGAATCCGTTCAATTTTTTGGTGAAGTATTCTGTAATGAATAGTGAGGGAGAAAAAGGGTGTAGATTCACGCGCAGAGCGCGGCAGGTGTTTATTTCGCCTTCACAAAAGGCAGGAATCGTGTTCACAGGCAGGCAATGGTCATACACAGGTAGGCTAACAGGCAGGAGAATCCAAAACTAGGACTGAAGGCTATAACTGGTTGTCACAAACGAACTAAGAAAAGGTTTAGTAGAGTCAAAATGAACAATACCTCACAAGGCACAAACAGAATGAACTGAACTAAATAAGGAGCTAATGAGACCAGGTGAGTAACAAACACAGGTGAAATCAATGAACAAAAATGAAAGACAGGGCTACGTTCAAGAACACAGAGAAACATGGCTACATTCAAGAACACAAGGTTGACTAAGAAAATAAATACAGAACCTTACACTACACAAATAAAGTTTGTATATGGGTGGTTCTGCAACTACTGGCACTTTTGGCATTTTTTTTTTTTGTTTGTTTCTTGAAAGAAA
This sequence comes from Coregonus lavaretus, assembly GCF_964263955.1. Classification (NCBI taxonomy): domain Eukaryota; kingdom Metazoa; phylum Chordata; class Actinopteri; order Salmoniformes; family Salmonidae; genus Coregonus; species Coregonus lavaretus. Next base: position 19,413,735 of record NC_139992.1, read on the forward strand.
CTTGAATTTACATAAATAATGTTCTACTTTTGTCAGGAACCATAAACTGGTATTGACTGTGGCCATTTTATTCAACAAGACATGGATTTATGTAACGGAGACGCAGGGAGAGGAAGCAGGTGCAGTAGTGAGTTTCATGATTAAGAACATGGACAGATCGAAAACAAGGGAAGCGTATGGACAAGAAAACATAACCAATACTGCCTGACCCGATGAGTGCTACAGTGCTTTGCAAAAGTATTTATCCCCCTTGCCGTTTTTCCTATTTTGTTGCATTACAACCTGTAATTTAAATGGATTTTTATTTGGATTTCATGTAATGGACATAAGGCTGTCGTGGTCTAAGGCTGTGCCACTAGAGATCCTGGTTCGAATCCAGGCTCTGTCGTAGCCGGCCGTGACCGGGAGACCCATGGGGCGGCGCACAATTGGCCCAGCTTCGTCCAGGGTAGGGGAGGGAATGGCCGGCAGGGATGTAGCTCAGTTGGTAGAGCATGGCGTTTGCAACGCCAGGGTTGTGGGTTCGATTCCCACGGGGGGACAGTATGATTTTTTTTTTATGTATGCTAACTGTATTACTAACTGTAAATCGCTCTGGATAAGAGCGTCTGCTAAATGACTAAAATGTCAAATGTAATACACATGTAACCCTCTCACCAGGCTCGAATTTGACTCTCAAGATATTACCTTATTTAGAATATCTGAACAGCATGGGATATTAGGTGAGAAGGACATCTCCAATAAGAATCCCTATTGTAAACTTGCTAGGGTGAATGACAAATAGGGTATTAACTTCAGATAGAATGATTATAGACTTGGTTATTGGTATAAGGATATGCTTTCCCATGCATTAAATGAAACTGAAACAGTAAATGACTCCACCAATACAACAGACACAAGGTTCAAGATCTATATTAATCAAATGTTCAATGTATCACATCAAAAGAAATACAAATTATAAACCCCAATGATTTTTCCACAACCCATGTCCAAATTATTTGCAAGCTTGCTTAAACCCTGGGCGCGCGTTGGAGCTCAAAAAAATTACGACATACATAAAGTCCCGAAGTCCACCACACATTTGTAGTTACTCACTACTTGTAGATAATGCCTCAGCAAAATATAGTAGTTCCGTGCAGGTGTCCTCACAAGATCCACAGCGAACACAGCTATCAATGCAGCCAGTAATCCGTAGCAGCAACAGACATCCGTTTGAAACCCGAACTGATCGTCACAAGCAATTCTCTCCAAGTCTTGAACGATGCTAGGCTAACCTCTAGGATGTCGAATGTCTCCACAATGTGACGGCAGCTTCAGTCTCTACTAGGTCTTTCTTAACGAACTAATAAACACTCTCTTATAGAAATAAAATCAGGATTTCCCTTTAAAACAAACTCTGTAGGTATGGTTTTGTTTTCTCTATCGTTTCCTTGGGTCATTTTTCCTTCACCAACCCCACTAACGTCTCTCCTCTCTCTCCTTTCAACCTTTCCCTCTCTTCTCTTTCCCAGCAACCAGTCCACTCTCCCATTGGCCACAACTTAACAAGTTACCTCATTGGTCAAAACTTTAACGAGATACGTGGGAAATTTAAACTTAAATTTTTTTTTTTAAACATTGCTTCAAAAGAAATGCATTAATGACATTACAAATCAGGAGCTATTCGATCACCTTTTAAATCTAATACCAATGAATTATAACAAATAAACTCTATACTTGGTTTTAGCAAGGTATTACACACAAAATAGTCCAAATTGGTGAAGTGAAATGAAAAAAAGAACTTCTTTCAGAAAATTCTAAAAATAAATAACGGAAAAGTGGTGCGTGCATATGTATTCACCCCCTTTGCTATTAAGCCCCTAAATAAGATCTGGTGCAACAAATTACCTTCAGAAGTCACATAATTAGTTAAATAAAGTCCACCTGCGTGCAATCTAAGTGTCACATGATCTGTCACATGATCTCAGTATATATACACCTATTCTGAAAGGCCCCAGAGTCTGCAACACCACTAACCAAAACTCACGGACCAGGCAAGGAGGGCATTAATCAGAGAGGCAACAAAGAGACCAAAGATAACCCTGAAGGAGCTGCAAAGCTCCACAGTGGAGATTGGAGTATCTGTCCATAGGACCACTTTAAGCCGTATACTTCACAGAGCTGGGCTTTACAGAAGAGTGGCCAGAAAAAAAGCCATTGCTTAAAGAAAAAAATAAGCAAACATGTTTGGTGTTCGCCAAAAGGCATGTGGGAGACTCCCCAAACATTACATTTACATTTTAGTCATTTAGCAGACGCTCTTATCCAGAGCGACTTACAGTTAGTGAGTGCAAACATTATTTTTTATTTATTTTTTTCATACTGGCCCACCGTTGGAATCGAACCCACAACTCTGGCATTGCAAACGCCATGCTCTACCAACTGAGCTACATCCCTGCCGGCCATTCCCTCCCCTACCCTGGACGACGCTGGGCCAATTGTGCACCTCCCCATGGGTCTCATGGTCACGGCCGGCAACGACAGAGCCTGGATTCGAACCAGGATCTCTAGTGGCACAGCTAGCACTGCGATACAGTGCCTTAGACCACTGCGCCACTCGGGAGGTACTGCGCCACTCGGGAGGTACTCTGGTCAGATGAGACTAAAATTGAGCTCTTTGGCCATCAAGGAAAACGCTATGTCAGGCGCAAACCAACCACCTCTCATCACCCCAAGAACACCATCCCCACAGTGAAGCATGGTGGTGGCAGCATCATGCTGTGGGGATGTTTTTCTTCGGCAGGGACTTGGAAACTGGTCAGAATTGAAGGAATGATGGATGGCGCTAAATACAGGGACATTCTTGAGGGGAACCTGTTTCAGTCTTCTAGAGATTTGAGACTGGGATGGAGGTTCACATTCCAGGAGGACAATGACCCTAAGCATACTGCTAAAGCAACACTCGAGTGGTTTAAGGGCAAACATTTAAATGTCTTGGAATGGCCTAGTCAAAGCCCAGACCTCAATCCAATTGAGAATCTGTGGTATGACTTAAAGATAGCTGTACACCAGTGGAACCCATCCAACTTGAAGGATCTGGAGCAGTTTTGCCTTGAAGAATGGGCAAAGCTCCCAGTGGCTAGATGTGCCAAGCTTATAGAGACATACCCCAAGAGACTTGCAGCTGTAATTGCTGCAAAAGGTGGCTCTACAAAGTATTGACTTTGGGGGGGGTGAATAGTTATGCACGCTCAAGTTTTCCGTTTTTTTTTTCTTCTTTCTTGTTCATTTCACAAGAAAAAATATTTTTGCATCTTCAAAGTGGTAGGCATGTTGTGTAAATCAAATGATACAAACCCCCCAAAAATCCATTTTAATTCCAGTGTCACGACTTCCTCCGAGGCTGCCTCCTCTCTTTGTTCGGGCAGGCTTCGGTGTTCGTCGTCACCAGCCTTCTAGCCACTGCCGCTCCTCATCTCATCATTCTATTTTTTTTCTTGTTTATTACACACACCTGGTTCATATCCCCTCATCAGTACCTGTATAAGTGTTCCCTCTGCCCCCTTGTCTTTGTGTGTGATTGTTTATTGTGAGGATAGTGAAGCTCGTGGTACTCCTTGTATTTTGTATCAGATCCAGCCACCCACATCCCAGCACCCAGAGGGATCCATATATTCCGACCACGGGATTTAGACGGGACAGCTGCCAGGGACTCCTCCTACAACTGGAGCTATATTATTCTACCATCATCCCGGCCCCATCGGAGCGGGAGAAGGTGTCTGCCCTCGTCTCCTGCCTCTAGGGGAAAGCCCTGGAGTGGGCCAATGCAGTCTGGAGTGAAAGAGGAGCCGCGTTGGACAACTACGGGGAGTTCACTCGCCTCTTTCGGTCCGTCTTCGATCACCCGCCCGAAGGTAGTGAGGCGGGCAAGCGGCTGGTCCACCTGAGGCAGGGGACAAGGACCGCGCAGGACCCCGGCTGGGCCTGGGTGGAACGAGCAGGCCCTCATTGACCACTTCTGGTGCCATCTACGAGAGGATGTCCGAAGGGAGCTAGCCTGCCGGGACACCATGTTGTCCTTTAATCAACTGGTGGACATGGCCATCCGGTTGGACAACCTGCTGGCTGCTAGAGGACGTCCTGGAAGGGGCCTGCCCGTTCCACCCCCCCAACCCGGATCACGAGCTGATGGAGCTGGGTGGAGCGGCGATCCGGGAAAGCGGAGGACGACAGCCCCAGTGTCCCTCTAGTGGAACGAGAGGACTTTCTCCTGCACGCTGTCGTGGGCTTTCTTTTGGGTCTTGAGGCGGCAGGCAGGGCACTCTCGCGTCACCCCAGGTATCGAACACCCACACTCGTTCAGAGCCCTCTGCTGCACACTCTACCCTACCCATGCACTTTCCTGATTACATTGTAGTTCCCCAGTGTAAGGCGCTGGTCGATTCAGGCGCAGCTGGGAACTTTATGGACAGGTCATTTGCACATAGTCTAGGCATTACATTGGTTCCCCTATCCATTCCACTCCCCATCAGAGCACTTGACAGTCGACCACTAGGGTCCGGGTTCGTTAGGGAAGTTACAGCACCAGTCACTATGGTTACGCACAAGACCCATAGCGAGCAAGTCACCTTTTTTATTATTGAGTCTCCTGATTTCCCTGTTGTGTTAGGTCTTCCCTGGTTAGTACTACACAACCCCACCTTTTCATGGCTGCAGAGGGTTCTCACGTGGTGGGCGTGAGAGTGTCAGGGTAGGTGTCTAGGTGTTTCCATTGGTGCAACCACGGTGGACAGTCCAGACACTACCTCCACCGTGCGCATTCCCCCCCGAATACCTCGATTTGGCGTACGCATTTTCCAAAACGCAGGCGACCAAATTACCACCTCATCGGGCGGGGGATTGCGCGGTAAACCTCCGGGTAGACGCTGTGCCTCCCAGGAGTCATGTGTATCCCCTGTCGCAGTCTGAAACGGAGGCGATGGAGACATACGTCTCCGAGTCCCTGCGTCAGGGGTTCATACGTCCCTCCACTTCGCCCGCCTCAAGTTTCTTTTTTGTGAAGAAGAAAGACGGAGGTCTGCGCCCTTGCCTTGATTACCGAGCACTGAACAAGGGGACTATACTTCATAGTTATCCTCTACCCCTCATTCCATCTATGATCGAGTCAATGCATGGGGCACGTTTCTTCATAAAATTAGATCTCCGGAGTGCGTACAACCTGGTGTGTGTCCGAGAGGGGGACGAGTGGAAGACAGCATTCAGCACAACCACGGGGCATTACGAATACCTGGTGATGCCGTACGGTTTGATGAATGCTCCATTTGTCTTCCAGTCCTTTGTGAACGAGGTGTTTCAGGACATGCTTGGTCGTGGTGTAGTGGTCTACATCAATGACATTCTGGTGTATTCCGCTACGCGCAGCGAACATGTGTCCCTGGTTCGCAAAGTGCTGGCCCGACTGTTGGAACATGACCTTTATGCCAAGGCAGAACAGTGTCTGTTTTTCCAACAGTCCGTCTCCTTTATCGGATACTGCATTACCACCTCAGGTGTGGAGATGGAGGGAGATCGCATTTCAGCCGGGCGTATTTGGCAGACTCCAACCACGGTTAAGGAGGTGCAGCGCTTTATTGGCTTTGCCAACTACTATCGGAGGTTTATCCGGGGCTTTGGCAAAGTCGCAGCTCCCATTACATCTCTGTTGAAGGGTGGGCCGTCCCGACTCCGCTGTTCTGCTGAGGCTGACAGGGCCTTCAGTAACCTGAGGGTCCTGTTCACCTCAGCCCCGGTACTGGCCCATCCCGAACCATCACTAACGTTGGTAGTGGAGGTGGATGCGTCCGAGGTTGGGATAGGCGCTGTCCTATCTCAACGCTCGGGCACGCCACCCAAGCTCCGCCCCTATGCCTTCTTCTCCAAGAAGCTCAGCCCGGCGGAGCAGAACTACGACGTTGGTGATCGGGAGCTGTTCGCTGTTGTCCGAGCCCTGAACGTGTGGAGGCACTGGCTCAAGGGGAGCGAAACATCCCTTTCCTCGTCTGGACGGACCACCATAACCTGGAGTACATCTGGGCAGCGAGGAGGCTGAATCCTCGCCAGGCCAGGTGGGCCCTATTCTTCACCCGGTTTGATTTGACTCTATCATACATTCCGGGTACGAAGAACGTGAAGGCAGACGCACTGTCACGGCTGTACGACACAGAGGAGAGGCCCATAGACAACACCCCCATACTCCCGGCCTCCTGTATTGTGGCGCCGGTAGTATAGGTGATGGACGCGGACATAGAGCGGGCATTACACACAGAGCCATCTCCACCTCAGTGTCCAGCTGGGTTGCAGTACGTGCCTTCTCTTGTCCGTGACCGTCTGATCTATTGGGCACACACTACCCCCTCCTCTGGTCACCCAGGTATCGGTCCTACAGTGCGCTGTCTGAACGGAAAGTACTGGTAGCCTACCTTGGCTAAGGACGTGATGGTGTATGTCTCCTCCTGCTCAGTGTGCGCCCAGAGTAAGGCACCTAGGCACCTCCCAGCAGGTAAGTTACAGCCCTTACCAGTTCCACAATGGCCATGGTTACACTTGTGTATTGACTTCCTTACTGATCTTCCCCTCTGTTAAGTTAACAACACCATCCTGGTCGTTGTGGACCGCTTTTCCAAAGCCTGCCACCTCCATCTGCTGCCCGGTCTCCCCACGGCCCTGCAGACTGCGGAGGCACTGTTTACACACGTCTATCGGCACTATGGGGTTTCCAGAGGATATAGTGTCTGACCCGGGGTCCCCAGTTCACATCCAGGGTCTGGAAGGCGTTCATGGAACGTCTGGGGGTCTCAGTCAGCCTGACTTCCGGTTTTCACCCCGAGTCTAATGGGCAGGTGGAACAGGTGAACCAGGATGTGGGTAGGTCCTACTGCCTGGAGCGGCCAGGGGAATGGTCGGTGTTCTTGCCATGGGCCAAATATGCCCAGAACTCTCTCCGCCACTCCTCCACTAACCTAATGCCATTTCAATGTGTTTTAGGTTATCAGCCGGTTCTGGCACCGTGGCATCAGAGCCAGACCGAGGCTCCTGTGGTGGATGACTGGTTTCAGCGCGCGGAGGAGACGTGGAACGCTGCTCATGTCCACCTCCAACGCGCCATGCGTTGCCAGAAGGCCAACGCTGACCGCCACCGCAGTGAGGTCCCGGTCTTTGTACCGGGTGATTTGGTATGGCTCTCGACCCGGAATCTACCCCTCCGCCTACCCTGCCAGAAGCTGAGCCCACGGATTGTGGGGCCGTTCAAAGTCTTGAGGAGAATAAACGAGGTTACTTGTATGTCATTACTCCCTCCAGATTACCGTATTAAAATCCATGTGTCTGAGGTGCGGGAGGTCCCTCCGCCCCCTCTGGACAGCGAGGGGGTCCCGGCGTACTCCGTCCGTTCCATCCTGGAATCGAGGCGTCGTGTGGGGGGCCTTCAGTACCTTGTGGATTGGGAGGGGTACGGTCCGGAGGCGCGGTGATGGGTCCCGGTGAGAGATATCCTCGATCCCTCCCTGTTGCAGGATTTCCACCGTCGCCATCCGGCTCGCCCTGCTCCGCGTCTTCCTGGTCGTCCCCGAGGCCGGTGTCGACGCGCTGCTGGAGTTGCGCGTCAAGGGGGGGGGGGGGGGGTACTGTCACGACTTCCTCCGAGGCTGCCTCCTCTCCTTATTTGGGCAGGCTTCGGCGTTCGTCGTCACCGGCCTTCTAGCCACTGCCACTCCTCATCTCATCATTCCATTTGTTTTGTCTTGTTTATTACACAAAACTGGTTCATATCCCCTCATCAGTACCTGTACAAGTATTCCCTCTGCCCACTTGTCTTTGTGTGTGATTGTTTATTGTGAGGATAGTGAAGCTCGGTGGAGCTCCTTGTATTTTGTATCGCCAGGTTATTTTCCCCATGTGCCTTGTTGGTTCCAGTGCACCTGTTTTGCGCACAGGACAGTTTTGACGCTTTACTGCGTAACTCTGTATTCCGGAATAAATCCTGTTATTCTGTGATTTACCCTCCTGCGCCTGACTCCTTCAAATCACCCATCACATCCAGATTGTAAGGCAACAAAATAGGAAAAATGCCAAGGGGGGTGAATACTTTCGCAAGCCACTGTAGATAAATGGGGAGTAATCAAGGTAGTGATGAAGTCCAGGTGTGATGAAGTCCCCCCTGACGCGCGGTTCCAGCCACAGGGGGACGGCAGCCAGGGGGACGGCCCCGAGGGCGAGGAGCGGGCCGGTCCGGACAGCGAAGAAGGAAATATCTGATGATGTTGGGATCTAGAATGTCGTCCACCGGGACCCAACACCGCTCCTCTGGACTGTACCCCTCCCAGTCCACCAGGTACTGGAGCCGACCCCCACGACGTCGGGAGCCCAGGAGGGATTTGACGGCATAGGCGGGGCACCCCTCGAGGAATCGGGCCCACTCCCCCTGTCGGTCCTTTCGACGTATCGGTGGTGGGGGCTCCCATCTGATGGGCGAAATAGAGGGAGCACTGGAGTAGGAAGCCACGGCATTTAGATGGAGTCCCATCATATTTGCCCGGGAGGGACAATCGGACATCGTTGACCTGGGAGGACTGCTGGATGGGCTGGGGTGCTAGCTCGCTGGGTCGACTCGTGGTAGAGAATCCTCCGCTAGTTGGAGGTGACGCCCCTTGGGTAATGTCGAGGTGTTGAAGAATGCGGAGGACCTCATCTATAGTCGTCCCCAGTTGCGTCAGCTGGTCGTGGTGTTTGCAAAGTAGGCGTCCCTGTTCACCTACCATCTGGGAGATGTCTTGATTACCTGCTGCTTCCATTTGTAGAGGCAGTATTCCGTAACGGAGACGCAGGGAGTCAGGAAACAGGTGCAGTAAGTGAGTTTAATGATAACGTACATGGAGAGATACAAAACAAATTTACTTGGTTAATATGATCAGTTATCATTTGATGAATTCCAAACACAACATGTTGAGACGTATTCTTTTAAATAGAAGCAATTCCAGATGAGTTATAGCCGTTGCGGTAATGACGCAGAATATTCTCTTATCTTGACATATTCAAAGTTACTTTTCTTGAAGGTGGTGATAAATCCAGCCTGGTCACCCGTCATACAAGTCAGTATTTGACGTCCCTCCATGTCTGAGGACATCAGGAGATGACGTGGAAACCGGCCACTAGGGGCAACAGTGAGCGCTGTTACCTTCAAGAGTCGGCTGGAGTGGTGTAAAGCTCACCTCCATTAGACTCTGAAGCAGTGGAATTGTGTTCTCTGGAGTGATGTGTCACGCTTCACCATCTGGCAGTCCGACAGACGAACGCTACCTGCCCCAATGCAGTGTCCAACTGTAAAGTTTGGTGGAGGAGGAATAATATTCTGGGGCTGTTTTTCATGATTCGGGCTAGGCCCCTTAGTTCCAGTGAAGAGAAATCTTAACGCTAAAGCATACATTGACATTCTAGATGATTCTGTGCTTCCAACTTCGTGGCAACTGAAGACAGTGTGTTGTGGTAGCCAGGTGGACCTCATGACATACAGTACATTCGTAAAGTATTCAGATCACTTGACTTTTTCCACATTTTGTTACATTACAGCCTTATTCTAAAATAGATTAAAATGTATTTTTAGAAAACAATAGAAAACATGAAAACATAGACAGTATAAAAAACATTAGCTGTAAGCAAAACATCATTCACATTAAACACCTTGCGTTTCTATAAAACACAAAGGGCATATTTTACTTGCCGTTGCAATAAGAAATCGATTTCACACAAAGTTATAGAAAATAAGTATTAACAGGTGTGATGATGATGATGACCCTTACGATTCCTACCACATCCTGTATTAGGAGGAAACTCACACTAAAAAATAATTGTCTGCAAGACAATAATATTTAATCATCCTATTGGCAAGGTAATCATTCAGAATCCTTTAAGAGTGACCAGCTGTTCCACACCGGTATCAGTCACACATAAATAACTGGATTCAATAATTTTTCATGAAAATGTGTTGAGAGAGTCAGGTACCAGAAGTCCTTTCATTCAACAGATTTCCTCGTTATGTCTAACACTGTCCTCTCCAAAGCCCATCCATCCCATCACAACTTCATCAGGCTGTTCTTCTCTGGTCACCTCGTCCTCGTGCCCCTCACTGGCATATAATACCTCAGTTCCTTCCAGAAGCGTGAGGACAAGGAAAGAGAGGGTGAGGAGAGAGGGGACGAAGCCAGCTCCCCTCTCTTCTCCTCTTCTCCCCACCTCCCACACCTCAACCCTCTGCTACTCTTCCACCAGCAGACGGCGCCCTGGCGCTCCCGGAGGTGGCGCACCGACTCGGGGAAGAGGGTCAGCTGTGTGGGGGAGACCTCCTCCAGCTCCACAAGGACCACCTTAAGGGAGCCCTCCAACAGGGCACGGTGCATGGCCGTCTGCCTCTCGAAGCTCTGCCAGGCCTCCAGGACACCACTGCTGCTGTCACTGTGGCTTCCACTGCAGAACGTAGAGCCAGAGTAGACCAGGAGGAGACGCCGGCTTGCCAGCATGCTCTCCTCCACTGCATCTACTATGGCTAGAGAGGGAGGAGGGAGGAGAAGAGGGGGAAAGGGAGGAGGGAGGAGAAGAGGGGGAAAGGGAGGAGAGAGGAGGGAGGAGAAGAGGGGGAAAGGGAGGAGGGAGGAGAAGAGGGGGTCAGGGAGTAGGGAAAATTGTTATTAAAACATTGTTCTACCATTGAAATGGTTTCTGAAGGTCTTTATGATTTCAGAAAGGTTTCACATATTTCATCATCATGCTACTTATGTACTAATGCCAAGGCTAACTTAGTCTTCTGGAACCTGGAGCCTCAGGGTCGAGCTGAGATGTCATACCTTCCCCTGGTAGGCTGTCCCGGCCCAGTATGAACAGCCTGTAGCCACACCTCCCCTCCAGAACCTGGGGCAACATGTGGAGGGCAAACATCTCTGCCTCCCCACAGGCTCCGCCCCCATCCCCAAACAGACGGGGGTATGCCACGTACGCATCATACAACTTCCCATCAGAGTCTGCCACATGCAGGATAGGGACAGGTAAAACAAAATAGATGTGTTAGTGCTGGGCTAGAGCAAAAGCCTCCACAAACCTGCCTAACAGAGGAGGCTTGGTTATTTATGACACCATAGTTGCTTGTGTTTTATGGTTACATGGCCTATTTAGTGCCTTGTATCAAACTTCCTCTCTGTTTCCTCTGAGTCATGGAAAATGCTGTGCTTGCATAGCTGTGGGATGTGCTACAATACATTGCTACACTTGCTACTGATTTTACTTGTGGTCAGGTGGGGAGTGGGAAACAAGTGTTGGATTCTAACTTGGAATATACTTATTCATGTTACCATATTAGAACCGGGTGTATGGAAAGTTACTGAGTGAGAAAGGGGAGTGCAGAGCTTACATTCTGTTGGAAAATGTTATTCTTAAATCTCATGTACCCTATGGAGAGAGGCAAAGGGCAACAGTCTGGTTTCAGTCACTGCTAAGGTAGGACAGCCGTGGAGTAGGGAGGAGTGAGGAATTCGGCCCGAGGTCAGGTCAGATGAAGTGAGGAGGAACAGTCAGTCCTGTCACACACATACAGTTGAAGTCGGAAGTTTACATACCCCTTAGCCAAATACATTTAAACTCAGTTTTTCACAATTCCTGACATTTAATCCTAGTAAAAATTCCCTGTCTTAGGTCAGTTAGGATCACCACTTTATTTTAAGAATGTGAAATGTCAGAATAATAGTAAAGATAATGATTTATTCAGCTTTTATTTATTTCATCACATTCCCAGTGGGTCAGAAGTTTACATACACTCAATTAGTATTTGGTAGCATTGCCTTTAAATTGTTTAACTTGGGTCAAACGTTTCGGGTAGCCTTCCACAAGCTTCCCACAATAAGTTGGATGACTTTTGGTCCATTCCTCCTGATAGAGCTGGTGTAAGAGGCCTCCTTGCTCGCACACGCTTTTTCAGTTCTGCCCATAATGTTCTATAGGATTGAGGTCAGGGCTTTGTGGTGGCCACTCCAATACCTTGACGTTGTTGTCCTTAAGCCATTTTGCCACAACTTTGGAAGTATGCTTGGGGTCATTGTCCATTTGGAAGACCCATTTGCGACCAAGCTTAAACTTCCTGACTGATGTCTTAAGATGTTGCTTCAATACATCCACATAATTTTCCTTCCTCATGATGCTATCTACTTTGTGAAGTGCACCAGTCCCTCCTGCAGCAAAGCACCCTCACAGCATGATGCTGCCACCCCCGTGCTTCACAGTTGGGATGGTGTTCTTCAGCTTGCAAGCCAACTTTAAAGGCACAGTCAACTTAGTGTATGTAGACTTCTGACCCACTGGAATTGCTGTGAATTATATGTGAAATAATCTGTCTGTAAACAATTGTTGGAAAAATTACTTGTGTCATGTACAAAGTAGATGTCCTAACCGACTTGCCAAAACTATAGTTTGTTAAAAAGAAATTTGTGGAGTGGTTGAAAAACAAGTTTTAATGACTGTATGTAAACTTCCAACTTCAACTGTATATTTCCATGGCCATGAAGGTTCTAGCAGGAGGCTACACCAATGAGAGGAACCAAATACGTTCCTGACTAGCAACAGAGATGTATTGGCTGTCTAGATATGCAAGGGGTTGACTCCGCCTAGTAGGAAGGTATAAATATATGTGATTGTGTAAACATCTTTGTCTTTGCAGCTGTATGACCCAGTGGGTGAATAAACTTTGTTTGAGCTTTTTCTAGTTGTCCATTTGAGTTTTTACTCAGTTTGTTCAGAACCTAACACAAGCAATGCAACATGCGTGTGTGTGTGGGTTTAAGTGTCGGCCTGGGGGTTTGTGGGGAGACATGCTGTATGTGCATTTCTGTCTGTATCTGGTGTAGGAATGTATATTTATGTTAGTGCGAGTTTCCATTTCGTGAAAGCACAGTATGCAATGAGTCTGCAGATAGTGTGTGTGTGTGCATGAGTGTGTGCATGTCTGCGTGTGCGCGCTCAGGCATGTTTCTATTAATGTTTCCATGAGTGTGCTTGTGCAGTATATGTGCGGTAAAGTGTCTCTCATTGCGTACCTGTGTTTGTGTAGAGAAGCGGGAACATCCTCCTGAGCGACAGCACGATGTCGATCTTGAAGCGATGGTAAATAACAACACTAACAGTAAACACCAATACCAGACTGGTCAGTAGTACCCCAATAGGGAGCAGATAGTTTGGATCTGTGCAGAAAAAGAGAGAAGATAGCATTTATAACAGTTTTTTCAAAAGTGGTGAGGTTGCAGTTGTTATACTACACTATCAAAACAAGGGTAAAGGGACAGGATAATATGTGTGTGATCTCTTTTGAAACACCTTTATGTTATCCTCCAGACAGTATTGTCTAACCTGTAGGCTGTAGTATGAAGAAGGCTAAAGAAATGCCTCTGTCACTGGAAACCAAACACGTGTAGTTGATGTAAAAGTCTTCCTCTTCCACCATCAAGAAATTCAAATGACGCTCCAACCATACACCCTTCTCCTTTTTCCACTCCCTGGTTTGGGGGGGAGGGAGGGGGGGGGGGGGGGGAGGGGGGTGGGGGGGGGTGGGGGGAGAAGACAGACAAGTTCCCCCTTGTGAACGCACAATCAAACCATCATGGCAACAGTTAACATAACATACACTGTTAACAGATAACATACACTGTTATTGGCGCCTGAGGGGATGGGTGCCGTTTTACGGGCTCCTAACCAACTGTGCTATTTTGTGTGGTTTTTTGCATTGTTTGTAACCTTTTTTGTACATAATGTTGCTGCTACCGTCTCTTATGACCGAAAATAGTTTCTGGATATCAGAACAGTGATTATTCACCTCGAACTGCACAAAGATTTTTTATTTAATGAGTCTTACAGAAGGGATATACTGTTTCTCCGAGACCAGGCCCAAATCCCGTCATTCGTGTGAAGAAAAGACAGAGGTACAGGGGGCGGAGACCGGGTGCCTTGTGAGAATTTTTCGGCGAGTGGGGAACCCGCCTCTACCATCCGTTCTATTGGCCAACGTGCAATCACTGGAGAATAAACTGGATGAGCTCCGTTCTAGACTATCCTACCAACGGGACATTAAAAACTGTAATAGCTTATGTTTCACCAAGTCGTGGCTGAACGACGACACGGATAATATACAGTTGGCTGGATTTCCGTGCATCGGCAGGACAGAAGCGGCGCTCCTAGTGGCCAGGAACTTTAATGCAGGCAAACTTAAATCCATTTTACCTCATTTCTACCAGCATATCACATCTGCAACCAGAGGGAAAAAAAACCCTAGACCACTTTTACTCCACACACAGTGACGCATACAAAGCTCTCCTTCGCCCTCCATTTGGCAAATCTGACCATAATTCTATCCTGCTGATTCCTGCTTTCAAGCAAAAACTAAAGCAGGAAGTACCAGTGACTCGCTCAATATCAGAAGACGCGGATGCTACGCTACAGGACTGTTTTGCTAGCACAGACTGGAAGAAATCCCGCTATGCCATCAGACTAACCATCAAACAGGCAAAGCGTCAATACAGGACTAGGATTGAATCCTACTACACCGGCTCTGATACTCGTCAGATGTGGCAGGGCTTGCAAACTATTACGGATTACAAAGGGAAACCCAGCAGCGAGCTGCCCAGTGACGCGAGCCTATTAGATGGGCTAAATGCCTTTTATGCTCGCTTCGGGGCAAGCAACACTGAAGCATGCATGAGAGCACCAGCTGTTCCAGACGACTGTGTGATCACGCTCTCCGTAGCCTTTAAACAGGTCAACATTCACAAGGCCGCGGGGCCAGACGGATTACCAGGACGTGTACTCAGATCCTGCATGGACAAACTGGCAAGTGTCTTCACTGACATTTTCAACCTTTCCCTGAGCAAGTCTGTAACACCTACATGTTTCAAGCAGACCACCATAGTCCCTGTGCCCAGAAAAGCGAAGGTAACCTGCCTAAATGACTACCGTCCCGTAGCACGTCGGTAGCCATGAAGTTCTTTGAAAGGCTGGTCATGGCTCACATCAAGACCATCATCCCGGAAACCCTAGACCCACTCCAATTTGCATACCGCCCCCATGGATCAACAGATGACGCAATCTCAATCGCACTCCACACTGCCCTTTCCCACCTGGACAAAAGGAACACCTATGTGAGAATGCTGTTCATTGACTACAGTTCAGCGTTCAACACCATAGTGCCTACAAAGTTCATCACTAAGCTAAGGACCCTGGGACTAAACACCTCCCTCTGCAACTGGATCTTGGACTTCCTGACGGGCCGCCCCCAGGTGGTAAGGGTAGGCAACAACACATCTGCCAAGCTGATCCTCAACACTGGGGCCCCTCAGGGGTGCATGCTTAGTCCCCTCCTGTACTCCCTGTTCACCCATGACTGCGTGGCCAAGCACGACTCCAACACCATCATTAAGTTTGCTGACGACACAACAGTGGTAGGCCTGATCACCGACAACGATGAGACAGCCTAAAGGGAGGAGGTCAGAGACCTGGCAGTGTGGTGCCAGGACAACAACCTCTCCCTCAACGTGATCAAGACAAAGGAGCTATCGTGGACTACAGGAAAAGGAGGGCCAAACACGCTCCTATTCACATCGACAGGGCTGTAGTGGAGCTGGTCGAGAGTTTCAAGTTCCTTTGTGTCAACATTAATCAAATGGCCACCTGGACTATCTACATTGACACCCCGCCCTCCCTTTGTTTTTACACTGCTGCTACTCGCTGTTTATTATCTATGCATAGTCACTTTACCCCTACCTACATGTACAAATTACTTCGACTAACCTGTACCCCCGCTGATTGACCTGGTACCGGTACACCCTGTATTTAGCCTCGTTATTGTTATTTTATTGTTACTTTTTATTTGATTTTTTACTTTATTTTATTTAGTAAATATTTTCTTAACTCTATTTCTTGAACTGCATTGTTGGTTAAGGGCTTGTAAGTAAGCATTTCACGGTAAGGTCTACACCTGTTGTATTTGACGCATGTGACAAATAAAATGTGATTTGATTTGATTTTGTGAAGTTCCAAAGTTTCAAAGCAAGCACTATGTATTAAGGTATATGGAGCCTATCTTAATCTCAGTGGTATACCTGATACGATACCAACAGTTTAGATACTATACAGTAGAACATCCATCTGGATGACACAGAATACAGGCATATACAGTGCCGTGAAAAAGTATTTTCTCCTTTCTGATTTTCTCTATTTTTGCAATTTTTTATACTGAATGTTATCAGATCTTCAACCAAAACCTAATATTAGATAAAGGAACCTGAGTGTACAAATAACAAACCCAAAAATTATACTTATTTTATTTATTTAATTAACAAAGTTATGCAAGTGTGAAAAAGTAACTGCCCCCTTACACTCAATAACTGGTTGTGCCACCTTTAGCTGCAATGACTGCAACCAAATGCTTCCTGTAGTTGTTGATCAGTCTCTCACATCACTGTGGAGGAATTTGGCCCACTCTTGCATGCAACATTTTTGGGTTTTCAAGCATGAACTGCTAGTTTCAAGTCCTACCACAACATCTCAATTGGAATTAGGTCTGGACTTTGACTAGTAAATTACAAAACTTCAAATGTGTTGCTTTTTAACCATTTTCAAGTAAACTTGAATATGTGTTTTGGATCATTGTCTTGCTGCATGACCCAGCTGTGCTTCAGCTTCAGCTCACAGACAGATGGCCTTACATTCTCCTGTAGAACGTAATGGGACCCATGTCGTCCAAAAAGTTATACTTTTGACTCATCTGTCCATAGAACATTCTTCAAAGAGTCTTGATGATTCAGGTGCTTTTTGGCAAACTTGAGTCAACTTTTTGGATGAGATGGGTCCCATTATGTCTGGCGAAAAGCTAACACTGCATTACACAGTAAGAACCTCATACTGTAAGTCAAGCATGGTGGTGGTATTGTGATGGTTTGGGGATGCTTTGCTGCCTTAGGACCTGGACGACTTGACTTAATAGAAGGAACCATGAATTCTGCTCTGTATCAGAGAATTCTACAGGAGAATGTCATGCCATCCGTCTGTGAGCTGAAGCTGAAGCGCAGCTGGGTCATGCAGCAAGACAATGATCCAAAACACACAATCAAGTCTACATGAAAATGGTTAAAAAGCAACACATTTGTATAATTCTTACAGTGTGTATTGTGATACTGTTGTGTTGTCTCAACCTACCTTTGTGATTTCTGAAAGACGCGCTCTGAGACAATTTTGGAAATTGAGTTTTCTCTAGCTATCCAATTCAAATCCGTAAAACATTCATTCCCCACACTCTCCACAAACACCCGACACATCTTACTGAAGGAAGAACCTAGGGGGCAAACATTGAATTCTTTATTTGGATCATGAATGAAAATAAATAATAAACTCACGCACGCACGCGCACACACACACACACACACACACGTTCTCTAATGGTTTACTCACCCAGATCTGCTTTGATGATCTCATTGGCAGGTTCAACCACTTTGGGCTCCAGGCAATACTGCACTGAAATTATGACAATGATTCATAAACATCATAGAAAGACACAGAAATATTCAGTCACCTGACCCTATAGAAAACAACCCTTTCTAAGCTCTCAAAGAGCAAAGTTTCAAAGCAGCCTCTATGAACTCATAACCTCTGATTCAGGGTCATATACAGTGCCTTCAGAAAGTATTCACACCCCTTGACTTTTTCCACGTTTTGTTGTGTTACAGCTTGAATTTGAAATTGATGCAATTTAGATTTTTGTATCAATGGCCTACACACAATACCCCATAATGTCAAAGTGGAATGTTTTTAGAAATGTTTACAAATTAATTAAAAATGATGAAATGTCTTGAGTCAAGAAGTATTCAATGCCTTAGTTATGGCAGGCCTAAATAAGTTCAGGAGTAAAATGTTGCTTAACTGTCACGATCGTCGTAGGGAATAGACCAAGGCGCAGCGTGATGAACGAACATGTTTAACTTTATTATCTTTAGTGATAATAGACAACAAAAACAAAACAAGAAACGACTCGTGAAGTCCACGGTAACAATGACCGACACGGAACAAAAACCCACAAACACAAAGGGAAAAACATACAGTTTAAATATGGCTCCCAATCAGAGACAACCAACGACAGCTGACACTCGTTGCCTCTGATTGGGAGTCACTCAGGCAAACATAGAAACAGACGAACTAGAACCCCCAACATAGAAATATAACACATAGAATACACACACCCTGGCTCAACATATAGAGTCCCAGAGCCCGGGTGTGACAGTACGTGGAGCAGCGACGGGCCTTACCAGGCTGACGACTCGCACCCCTGGCTTGGTGCGAGTAGCAGGAACGGGCTGGACCAGGCTGACGACTCGCACCCCTGGCTTGGTGCGAGTGGCAGGAACGGGCTGGACCAGGCTGACGACTCGCACCCATGGCTTGGTGCGAGTGGCAGGAACGGGCTGGACCAGGCTGACGACTCGCACCCCTGGCTTGGTGCGAGTGGCAGGAACGGGCTGGACCAGGCTGACGACTCGCACCCCTGGCTTGGTGCGAGTAGCAGGAACGGGCTGGACCAGGCTGACGACTCGCACCGTAGGCTTGGTGCGAGGGGCAGGAACAGGTCGGGCCGGGCTGGCGACGCACATCATAGGTTTGGTGCGAGGAGCAGGAACAGGCCGGGCCGGGCTGGCGACGCGCACCGTAGGCTTGGTGCGAGTGGCAGGAACAGGCCGGGCCGGGCTGGCGACGCACACCGTAGGCTTGGTGCGAGTGGCAGGAACAGGCCGGGCCGGGCTGGCGACGCGCACCGTAGACTTGGTGCGAGTGGCAGGAACAGGCCGGGCCGGGCTGGCGACGCACAACGTAGGCTTGGTGCGAGTGGCAGGAACAGGCCGGGCCGGGCTGGCGACGCGCACCGTAGACTTGGTGCGAGTGGCAGGAACAGGCCGGGCCGGGCTGACGATGCGCACCATAGGCTTGGTGCGTGGAGCAGGGACAGGCCGGGCCGGGCTGGCGACGCGCACCGTAGACTTGGTGCGAGTGGCAGGAACGGGCCGGGCTGACGACGCACACCGTAGGCTTGGTGCGTGGAGCAGGGACAGGCCGGACTGGGCTGGCGACGCACACCGTAGGCTTGGTGCGTGGAGCAGGGACAGGCCGGACTGGGCTGGCGACGCACACCGTAGGCTTGGTGCGTGGAGCAGGGACAGGCCGAACCGGGCTGTGGAGACGGATAGGAGACCTGGAGTGAAGAGCGGCCACAACCCGTCCTGGCTGAATGCCTACCCTCACACACTCTGTGTGAGGCATCCGCACAGGACGTACAGGGCGGTGTACCCGTAACCTGGTGGCCTTCTGAATCCGCCCCTCTTCTGCCTCCGTCAGCCCCGTCGTCCATGCCGTGTGCCCCCCCTAAAAATGTTCTGGGGTTGCCTCTCACCTGTCCGACGTTGACACTGCTGACGCCGCTGCTCCTCTTTCGCCAGGGCCTCTCCCGGCGCTTCCTCCCATGTCCAGTCCAAGTTCTGCCCCGGGACACGCTGCTTGGTCCTTACTTGGTGGGTTTTTCTGTCACGTTCGTCGTAAGGAATAGACCAAGGCGCAGCGTGATGAACGAACATGGTTCAACTTTATTATCTTTAGTGATAATAGACCACAATAAACAAAACAAGAAACGACTCGTGAAGTCCACGGTAACAATGACCAACACGGAACAAAAACCCACAAACACAAAGGGAAAACAGACAGTTTAAATATGGCTTCCAATCAGAGACAACCAACGACAGCTGACACTTGTTGCCTCTGATTGGGAGTCACTCTGGCCAACATAGAAATAAACACAACAGAAAGAACACACCCTGGCTCAACATATAGAGTCCCAGAGCCAGGGTGTGACATTAACAAGTCACATTATAAGTTGCATGGACTCACTCTGTGTCACGCCCTGGCTCTAGGGA
Organism: Coregonus lavaretus; assembly: GCF_964263955.1. Classification (NCBI taxonomy): domain Eukaryota; kingdom Metazoa; phylum Chordata; class Actinopteri; order Salmoniformes; family Salmonidae; genus Coregonus; species Coregonus lavaretus. Next base: position 19,433,726 of record NC_139992.1, read on the forward strand.
CTCTTTTATGTTGAGCCAGGGTGTGTAGAGTCTATGTTTTGTGTTCATTGTTTCAGTATCTAGTTCATGTGTTTCTGTGTTGGCCGGGGTGGTTCTCAATCAGAGGCAATGAGAATCAGCTGTTGCTTGTTGTCTCTGATTGGGACCCATACTTAGGCAGCCGTTTGGCAGTTGTGTTTTGTGGGATCTTGTTCCGTGTTGGTTTGTGTTTGTTACCAAGGACTTCATGTATCGTTTTGTTGTTTTTGTTCGTGTGGTGAATATAAATAAAGTATGTTCGCATTCCACGCTGCGCCTTGGTCCGCTCCTTTTGACGATCGTGACAGAAGAACTCACCATAACAGGACCAAGCAGCGTGTCCAGGAGCAGACAGCCTGGACTTGGGAGGAGATCCAGGCCGGTATGGATCGCCGTCCGTGGGAGGAGACGCTGGAGGCGCGCCGTAGAGAGGAGCAGCAGCGCCAACCGGGCCGACGTCGGACACGCAAGAGGCAACCCCAAGACATTTTTAGGGGGGGGCACACGGCATGGACGACGGGGCTGCTGGAGGCAGCTACAGGTCGAGGTTGGGGATTAGGAGAGGAGGCCACCGGGTTTGGGGGGCCGGAAGGGAGGTTGGCGGAGCCTAGAGGTAGAGCAGAGCCAACTCCCCGTACTCAGGCTAGGCAGCGTGAGACTGGGCAGGTTCCGAGATATGCGGAGCTGCGTACTGTGCCGCGAGTGGTCCGGCACAGTCCGGTACGTCCTGTGCGAGCACTACGCACGTGTCGTGCTAAGGTGGGCATGCAGCCAGGACGGAGTGTGCCGGCTCAACGCTTGTGGCCTCCAGTACCCCTCCTCGGTCCCGGATATCCTGCGCCAGTGTCACGTGCTGTTGTGCCAGTACGTGTACACAGCCCTGTACGTCCTGTGCTGATGCCTCACACAGAGTGTGTTAAGATAGGCATTCAGCCAGGACGGGTTGTGTCAGCTCTTCGCTACAGACCTCCAGTCCGTCTCCACAGCCCGGTCCAGCCTGTTCCTGCCCCTCGTACCAAGACTGTGGTGCGCGTCGCCAGCCCGGCCCGGCCCGTTCCTTATCCCCGCACCAAGTCAGTGGTGCGCGTCGTCGGCCCGGCCCGTTCCTGCTCCCCGCACCAAGCCAATGGTGCGCGTTGCCAGCCCGGCCCGGCCTGTTCCTGCCCCTCGCACCAAGCCTATGGTGCGCGTCGCCAGCCCGGTCCGGCCTGTTCCTGCTCCCCGCACCAAGCCTGTGTTGCCGCGTCGCCAGCCCGGCCCGGCCCGTTCCTGCTCCCCGCACCAAGTCAGTGGTGCGCGTCATCAGCCTGGCCCGGCCCGTTCCTGCTCCCCGCACCAAGCCTGTGGTGCGCATCGTCAGCCCGGTCCGGCCCGTTCCTGCTCCCCGCACCAAGCCAGGGGTGCGCGTCGTCAGCCCGGTCCGGCCCGTTCCTGCTCCCCGCACCAAGTCAGGGGTGCGCGTCGTCAGCCCGGTCCGGCCCATTCCTGCTCCCCGCACCAAGCCTGTGGTGCGCGTCGTCAGTCCGGCACAGCCCGTGCCCGTTTCACCGGTGCCTGATCAGGTACCGGTCAGCTGCTCCACACCGGAGCCTAAGCAATCCGCTCAAGTGACGGGCCTTACCAGGCTGACGACTCGCACCCCTGGCTTGGTGCGAGTAGCAGGAACGGGCTGGACCAGGCTGACGACTCGCACCCCTGGCTTGGTGCGAGTGGCAGGAACGGGCTGGACCAGGCTGACGACTCGCACCCCTGGCTTGGTGCGAGTGGCAGGAACGGGCTGGACCAGGCTGACGACTCGCACCCCTGGCTTGGTGCGAGTGGCAGGAACGGGCTGGACCAGGCTGACGACTCGCACCCCTGGCTTGGTGCGAGTATCAGGAACGGGCTGGACCAGGCTGACGAGTCGCACCGTAGGCTTGGTGCGAGGGGCAGGAACAGGTCGGGCCGGGCTGGCGACGCACATCGTAGGTTTGGTGCGAGGAGCAGGAACAGGCCGGGCCGGGCTGGCGACGCGCACCGTAGGCTTGGTGCGAGTGGCAGGAACAGGCCGGGCCGGGCTGGCGACGCGCACCGTAGGCTTGGTGCGAGTGGCAGGAACAGGCCGGGCCGGGCTGGCGACGCGCACCGTAGACTTGGTGCGAGTGGCAGGAACAGGCCGGGCCGGGCTGGCGACGCACACCGTAGGCTTGGTGCGAGTGGCAGGAACAGGCCGGGCCGGGCTGGCGACGCGCACCGTAGACTTGGTGCGAGTGGCAGGAACAGGCCGGGCCGGGCTGACGATGCGCACCATAGGCTTGGTGCGTGGAGCAGGGACATGCCGGACTGGGCTGGCGACGCACACCGTAGGCTTGGTGCGTGGAGCAGGGACAGGCCGAACCGGGCTGTGGAGACGGATAGGAGACCTGGAGTGAAGAGCGGCCACAACCCGTCCTGGCTGAATGCCTACCCTCACACACTCTGTGTGAGGCATCCGCACAGGACGTACAGGGCGGTGTACCCGTAACCTGGTGGCCTTCTGAATCCGCCCCTCTTCTGCCTCCGTCAGCCCCGTCGTCCATGCCGTGTGCCCCCCCTAAAAATGTTCTGGGGTTGCCTCTCGCCTGTCCGACGTTGACACTGCTGACGCCGCTGCTCCTCTTTCGCCAGGGCCTCTCCCGGCGCTTCCTCCCATGTCCAGTCCAAGTTCTGCCCCGGGACACGCTGCTTGGTCCTTACTTGGTGGGTTTTTCTGTCACGTTCGTCGTAAGGAATAGACCAAGGCGCAGCGTGATGAACGAACATGGTTCAACTTTATTATCTTTAGTGATAATAGACCACAATAAACAAAACAAGAAACGACTCGTGAAGTCCACGGTAACAATGACCAACACGGAACAAAAACCCACAAACACAAAGGGAAAACAGACAGTTTAAATATGGCTCCCAATCAGAGACAACCAACGACAGCTGACACTCGTTGCCTCTGATTGGGAGTCACTCTGGCCAACATAGAAATAAACACAACAGAAAGAACACACCCTGGCTCAACATATAGAGTCCCAGAGCCAGGGTGTGACATTAACAAGTCACATTATAAGTTGCATGGACTCACTCTGTGTCACGCCCTGGCTCTAGGGACTCTTTTATGTTGAGCCAGGGTGTGTAGAGTCTATGTTTTGTGTTCATTGTTTCAGTATCTAGTTCATGTGTTTCTGTGTTGGCCGGGGTGGTTCTCAATCAGAGGCAATGAGAATCAGCTGTTGCTTGTTGTCTCTGATTGGGACCCATACTTAGGCAGCCGTTTGGCAGTTGTGTTTTGTGGGATCTTGTTCCGTGTTGGTTTGTGTTTGTTACCAAGGACTTCACGTATCGTTTTGTTGTTTTTGTTCGTGTGGTGAATATAAATAAAGTATGTTCGCATTCCACACTGCGCCTTGGTCCGCTCCTTTTGACGATCGTGACAGAAGAACTCACCATAACAGGACCAAGCAGCGTGTCCAGGAGCAGACAGCCTGGACTTGGGAGGAGATCCAGGCCGGTATGGATCGCCGTCCGTGGGAGGAGACGCTGGAGGCGCGCCGTAGAGAGGAGCAGCAGCGCCAACCGGGCCGACGTCGGACACGCAAGAGGCAACCCCAAGACATTTTTAGGGGGGGGCACACGGCATGGACGACGGGGCTGCTGGAGGCAGCTACAGGTCGAGGTTGGGGATTAGGAGAGGAGGCCACCAGGTTTGGGGGGTCGGAAGGGAGGTTGGCGGAGTCTAGAGGTAGAGCAGAGCCAACTCCCCGTACTCAGGCTAGGCAGCGTGAGACTGGGCAGGTTCCGAGATATGCGGAGCTGCGTACTGTGCCGCGAGTGGTCCGGCACAGTCCGGTACGTCCTGTGCGAGCACTACGCACGTGTCGTGCTAAGGTGGGCATGCAGCCAGGACGGAGTGTGCCGGCTCAACGCTTGTGGCCTCCAGTACCCCTCCTCGGTCCCGGATATCCTGCGCCAGTGTCACGTGCTGTTGTGCCAGTACGTGTACACAGCCCTGTACGTCCTGTGCTGATGCCTCACACAGAGTGTGTTAAGATAGGCATTCAGCCAGGACGGGTTGTGTCAGCTCTTCGCTACAGACCTCCAGTCCGTCTCCACAGCCCGGTCCGGCCTGTTCCTGCCCCTCGTACCAAGACTGTGGTGCGCGTCGCCAGCCCGGCCCGGCCCGTTCCTTATCCCCGCACCAAGTCAGTGGTGCGCGTCGTTGGCCCGGCCCGTTCCTGCTCCCCGCACCAAGCCAATGGTGCGCGTTGCCAGCCCGGCCCGGCCTGTTCCTGCCCCTCGCACCAAGCCTATGGTGCGCGTCGCCAGCCCGGTCCGGCCTGTTCCTGCTCCCCGCACCAAGCCTATGTTGCGCGTCGCCAGCCCGGCCCGGCCCGTTCCTGCTCCCCGCATCAAGTCAGTGGTGCGCGTCATCAGCCTGGCCCGGCCCGTTCCTGCTCCCCGCACCAAGCCTGTGGTGCGCATCGTCAGCCCGGTCCGGCCCGTTCCTGCTCCCCGCACCAAGTCAGGGGTGCGCGTCGTCAGCCCGGTCCGGCCCATTCCTGCTCCCCGCACCAAGCCTGTGGTGCGCGTCGTCAGTCTGGCACAGCCCGTGCCCGTTTCACCGGTGCCTGGTCAGGTACCGGTCAGCTGCTCCACACCGGAGCCTAAGCAATCCGCTCAAGCGACGGGCCTTACCAGGCTGACGACTCGCACCCCTGGCTTGGTGCGAGTAGCAGGAACGGGCTGGACCAGGCTGACGACTCGCACCCCTGGCTTGGTGCGAGTGGCAGGAACGGGCTGGACCAGGCTGACGACTCGCACCCCTGGCTTGGTGCGAGTGGCAGGAACGGGCTGGACCAGGCTGACGACTCGCACCCCTGGCTTGGTGCGAGTGGCAGGAACGGGCTGGACCAGGCTGACGACTCGCACCCCTGGCTTGGTGCGAGTAGCAGGAACGGGCTGGACCAGGCTGACGACTCGCACCGTAGGCTTGGTGCGAGGGGCAGGAACAGGTCGGGCCGGGCTGGCGACGCACATCGTAGGTTTGGTGCGAGGAGCAGGAACAGGCCGGGCCGGGCTGGCGACGCGCACCGTAGGCTTGGTGCGAGTGGCAGGAACAGGCCGGGCCGGGCTGGCGACGCGCACCGTAGACTTGGTGCGAGTGGCAGGAACAGGCCGGGCCGGGCTGGCGACGCACACCGTAGGCTTGGTGCGAGTGGCAGGAACAGGCCGGGCCGGGCTGGCGACGCGCACCGTAGACTTGGTGCGAGTGGCAGGAACAGGCTGGGCCGGGCTGACGATGCGCACCATAGGCTTGGTGCGTGGAGCAGGGACAGGCCGGACTGGGCTGGCGACGCACACCGTAGGCTTGGTGCGTGGAGCAGGGAAAGGCCGAACCGGGCTGTGGAGACGGATAGGAGACCTGGAGTGAAGAGCGGCCACAACCCGTCCTGGCTGAATGCCTACCCTCACACACTCTGTGTGAGGCATCCGCACAGGACGTACAGGGCGGTGTACCCGTAACCTGGTGGCCTTCTGAATCCGCCCCTCTTCTGCCTCCGTCAGCCCCGTCGTCCATGCCGTGTGCCCCCCCTAAAAATGTTCTGGGGTTGCCTCTCGCCTGTCCGACGTTGACACTGCTGACGCCGCTGCTCCTCTTTCGCCAGGGCCTCTCCCGGCGCTTCCTCCCATGTCCAGTCCAAGTTCTGCCCCGGGACACGCTGCTTGGTCCTTACTTGGTGGGTTTTTCTGTCACGTTCGTCGTAAGGAATAGACCAAGGCGCAGCGTGATGAACGAACATGGTTCAACTTTATTATCTTTAGTGATAATAGACCACAATAAACAAAACAAGAAACGACTCGTGAAGTCCACGGTAACAATGACCAACACGGAACAAAAACCCACAAACACAAAGGGAAAACAGACAGTTTAAATATGGCTCCCAATCAGAGACAACCAACGACAGCTGACACTCGTTGCCTCTGATTGGGAGTCACTCTGGCCAACATAGAAATAAACACAACAGAAAGAACACACCCTGGCTCAACATATAGAGTCCCAGAGCCAGGGTGTGACATTAACAAGTCACATTATAAGTTGCATGGACTCACTCTGTGTCACGCCCTGGCTCTAGGGACTCTTTTATGTTGAGCCAGGGTGTGTAGAGTCTATGTTTTGTGTTCATTGTTTCAGTATCTAGTTCATGTGTTTCTGTGTTGGCCGGGGTGGTTCTCAATCAGAGGCAATGAGAATCAGCTGTTCCTTGTTGTCTCTGATTGGGAACCATACTTAGGCAGCCGTTTGGCAGTTGTGTTTTGTGGGATCTTGTTCCGTGTTGGTTTGTGTTTGTTACCAAGGACTTCACGTATCGTTTTGTTGTTTTTGTTCGTGTGGTGAATATAAATAAAGTATGTTCGCATTCCACGCTGCGCCTTGGTCCGCTCCTTTTGACGATCGTGACAGAAGAACTCACCATAACAGGACCAAGCAGCGTGTCCAGGAGCAGACAGCCTGGACTTGGGAGGAGATCCAGGCCGGTATGGATCGCCGTCCGTGGGAGGAGACGCTGGAGGCGCGCCGTAGAGAGGAGCAGCAGCGCCAACCGGGCCGACGTCGGACACGCAAGAGGCAACCCCAAGACATTTTTAGGGGGGGGCACACGGCATGGACGACGGGGCTGCTGGAGGCAGCTACATGTCGAGGTTGGGGATTAGGAGAGGAGGCCACCGGGTTTGGGGGGCCGGAAGGGAGGTTGGCGGAGCCTAGAGGTAGAGCAGAGCCAACTCCCCGTACTCAGGCTAGGCTGTGTGAGACAGGGCAGGTTCCGAGATATGCGGAGCTGCGTACTGTGCCGCGAGTGGTCCGGCACAGTCCGGTACGTCCTGTGCGAGCACTACGCACGTGTCGTGCTAAGGTGGGCATGCAGCCAGGACGGAGTGTGCCGGCTCAACGCTTGTGGCCTCCAGTACCCCTCCTCGGTCCCGGATATCCTGCGCCAGTGTCACGTGCTGTTGTGCCAGTACGTGTACACAGCCCTGTACGTCCTGTGCTGATGCCTCACACAGAGTGTGTTAAGATAGGCATTCAGCCAGGACGGGTTGTGTCAGCTCTTCGCTACAGACCTCCAGTCTGTCTCCACAGCCCGGTCCGGCCTGTTCCTGCCCCTCGTACCAAGACTGTGGTGCGCGTCGCCAGCCCGGCCCGGCCCGTTCCTTATCCCCGCACCAAGTCAGTGGTGCGCGTCGTCGGCCCGGCCCGTTCCTGCTCCCCGCACCAAGCCAATGGTGCGCGTTGCCAGCCCGGCCCGGCCTGTTCCTGCCCCTCGCACCAAGCCTATGGTGCGCGTCGCCAGCCCGGTCCGGCCTGTTCCTGCTCCCCGCACCAAGCCTGTGTTGCGCGTCGCCAGCCCGGCCCGGCCCGTTCCTGCTCCCCGCACCAAGTCAGTGGTGCGCGTCATCAGCCTGGCCCGGCCCGTTCCTGCTCCCCGCACCAAGCCTGTGGTGCGCATCGTCAGCCCGGTCCGGCCCGTTCCTGCTCCCCGCACCAAGCCAGGGGTGCGCGTCGTCAGCCCGGTCCGGCCCGTTCCTGCTCCCCGCACCAAGTCAGGGGTGCGCGTCGTCAGCCCGGTCCGGCCCATTCCTGCTCCCCGCACCAAGCCTGTGGTGCGCGTCGTCAGTCCGGCACAGCCCGTGCCCGTTTCACCGGTGCCTGGTCAGGTACCGGTCAGCTGCTCCACACCGGAGCCTAAGCAATCCGCTCCACCGATGTCCAGTCCAGCTCCAGCCAGCGGGACCAGACCAGGGGCACTACGGGGGGGTTAATAGAGGGTGGTGGTCACGCCTGGAGCCGGATCCGCCTCCGAGGAGGAATGCCCACCCGGCCCTCCCCTGTTCGGTTTATGTTGGCGCGGTCGCAGTCCGCGCCTTTGGGGGGGGGGGTACTGTCACGCCCTGGCTCTAGGGACTCTTTTATGTTGAGCCAGGGTGTGTAGAGTCTATGTTTTGTGTTCATTGTTTCAGTATCTAGTTCATGTGTTTCTGTGTTGGCCGGGGTGGTTCTCAATCAGAGGCAATGAGAATCAGCTGTTGCTTGTTGTCTCTGATTGGGAACCATACTTAGGCAGCCGTTTGGCAGTTGTGTTTTGTGGGATCTTGTTCCGTGTTGGTTTGTGTTTGTTACCAAGGACTTCACGTATCGTTTTGTTGTTTTTGTTCGTGTGGTGAATATAAATAAACTATGATCGCATTCCACGCTGCGCCTTGGTCCGCTCCTTTTGACGATCGTGACACTCTGTGTGCAATAACAGTGTTTCAAATGATTTTTGAATGACTACCTCATGTCTGTACCCCACACATACAGTACAATTATATGTAAGGTCCCTAAGTCAAGCAGTGAATTTCAAACACAGATTCAACCACGAAGACCAGGGAGGAAAACCTGGTTCCGTCTGCTTTCCACCAGGCACTGGGAGATGAATTCACCATTCAGCAGGTCAACAACCTTAAACACAAGGCCAAATCTACACTGAAGTTGCTTACGAAGAATACAGTGAATGTTCCTGAGTGGCCGAGTTACAGTTTAGACTTAAATCTGCTTGAAAATCTATGGCAAGACCTGAAAATGGTTGTCTAGCAATGATCAACAACCAACTTGACAGACCTTGAAGAATTTTGAAAAGAATAATGGGGAAATGTTGCACAATCCAGGTGTGGAAAGCTCTTAGACACTTACCCAGAAATACTCACAGCTGTAATCTCTGCCAAAGGTGATTCTAACATATATTGACTCAGGGAGTTGAATACTTATGTAATCAGATATATTAGTGTTCTATTTTTCTATTTTTTTTCTTTTTTTAATGTTAGACTTTTTCTTACACTTTGACATTACAGGGTATTTTGTGTAGATTGTTAACAAAAAATGACTATTAAATCCCTTTTAATCCCGCTATGTAACACAACAAGATGTGGAGAAAGTCAACTGGTGTGAATACTTTCTGAAGGCACTGTATCTCTGTAATGGCTGTGGTAAGGATTGGGGGTATATGGTAATAATCTGTGGTTAGGGACAACCTTTATGAGCTGTGTCAACAAAACTCACCGTCCACCGTACCGTTGATGGTCTCTGAGATCCTGCCGCTGAGCCCTTCCAAGTTAAAGGTCATGGTGCAGGTGTAGAACGCATGGTCCTCAGGAATGACCGCGTCTACTTTGAGTAACTCCGTAACACTGTTATTGACATAGCTAAACCTGTTCCACAATGGGTCATCTTTCACAATGGGTTCACAGCCCTGAAAGGTTTAAAGTAGAAATCCACACTGAAAGGTAGTGGTAATGGAATGGAATATCATAGTAATGGAATATGGCTAATAAAACAAAATGAATACACAATTACAGATAAGTTGTGATAATGTCTTACCTTAGAAGACCTACTCTCAGAACAATTCAATGCAGTACAATGTGTGAGAGCAATGAACAATGTAAAGAGTATATACCGTATCTGATGGAACATTGTTCAAATGTAGTCACTAGTAGTAATAACCCCACATTCCTATAGTTTTAAACAGAAATTAAGAATACATAGAGACAGACTGAATGACTGAAAAGAAAGAGTTCAAACAGGCTTTCCAGCACTGTCAGGCAGGGGCAGACTGGGACCAGAAATCCGCCCTGGCATTTCTGACACACCAGACCATTTTTCCCTTGAGGCCCCGACATTGGCCCATTTTCTTTCCTTGAGGCCCCCAAAAGGCCCATTTTTGTCACTGTGGACCCCGTTATTACATTGACATTTTTTACATTTTAGTCATTTAGCAGACGCTCTTATCCAGAGTGACTTACAGTTAGTGAGTGCATACATTTTCATACTGGCCCCCCGTGGGGAACGAACCCACAACCCTGGCGTTGCAAGCGCCATGCTCTACCAACTGAGCTACAGGGGACTACATCATGTCCAAATGTATCTCAAATTGATTTGAACATGATTACATTTTACGTTTTAGTCATTTAGCAGACGCTCTTATCCAGAGCGACTTACAGTTAGTGAGTGCATACATTTTTCATACTGATGCGCGACAAATGCCAATATCGGTCAAATGACTTGAATGAGATTTGTGCCACAAATGCCAAAACGCTTCCATGTGACAACAGTGCAAGGGAAACCAAACCAAAGCACGTTGTTGTTATACCTTGTCCATAGACTGGCCTACAGGGTAAGGAAACCAATGTCATTGTAATTTGGGTGAACTTTGGGTGAACTAATTTGGTTATTAGCCAGATAATTATAATTATGTAAAAAAAAAAAAAAAAAAGACAATCCCATTGGGCTAAAAATGTACCAGCCCATCCGGCATGGCCAGTCCACCCCTGCTGTCAGGCGTTCCCTCTCAACACTCTCCCATTGCACTGCACTGTCTGTTTACCCCATAGGACTCACCTTGTACCACTGAATGGAGTAATTGTCCACTTCCCTGATATGGTCACTCAATGGGCAGTTCAGAAAACCGGTGGCTTTGTTGGTCAGGTTCTGGTCGGCCTTTTCTGGTCGACCGCATTCTTCTGGGTTGGTGTGGTTCACAATCAGTAAGGCCGATTTCTTATAGCACTGGGAGGGTAGTCTGTTTATCAAAGGTAACAGGAAAGATTTACAGCACACACACACACACACACACACACACACACACACACACACACACAGCAGACAAAAGTATTGCCCCTACCTCACAACACACTCATAGTTTCCAGCATCCTCCATCGCGATGTTAAAAATCCACAGTGTCTTTCCCCGCGGCAGAGTCTTTCTTGTCTCCCTGGTCAGCTCTCTCCCAGTCCTTGGGTCATACCATGAGATGTTATAGGGGATGCTGCGGTAGTCAAACACATTGAGGTCCACCAGGGTGGATGTTAACATGGCAGCATCACCGGAAACTGAAAACACCCGCTCAACCTCTCGTCCTTTGTCTTCACAGAGATCTGCACACAAAGAGTATATAAAGTAAAGTAAAGACAAACATGCGGCACAGGGACTGTTTGCGGACCACCATCTTTTTTATTGAGGCCACCTCTTAAAGAAAAACACATGTTGGAGAAATGATGCACGGCAAAGAAATTATGCAATTATTACGCGTGTCATGTAGTATGCATAGACAGAGTCTTTACAGAGATGGTCCCTTCAAAATATATCTCTTCACAACAAATTATCCAGTAAAACAAATAATAACTAAGAACACTGATGGTGTTAAATCAATACTGAAAGTGTTGAGTCTGTGGACCCATATAGACACCAGAACAGTGTTAAATTAACACACTGATTAGTGTAAAGCCTTTTTCAAATATTCCCACAGTGCCTTGCCTTTCAAGCAAATTGTAGAGTTACCACCACTGTATTTGTAAGTGACAGAGACATGGTTGTTGCATTCATCAATTTTTGGTCCTACGGACTTCAAAAAGTGAGATCCTAAATGAGTATGTTGTCATAAAATATATATATATATATTTAACACAATGCCATACAGTGCATTCGGAAAGTATTCAGACCCCTTCACTTGTTCCACATTTTGTTACGTTACAGCCTTAAATAAATGTGTTTTTTTCCTTATCAATCTACACACAATTCCCCATATTGACAAAGCAAAAACAGGTTTTACATTTTTTTTGCAAATCAATTAAAAATTAAAAACTGAAATATTACATTTACATAAATATTCAGACCCTTTACTCAGTACTTTGTTGAAGCACCTTTGGCAGCGATTACAGCCTCGAGTCTTCTTGGGTATGATGCCACAAGCTTGGCACACCTGTATTTGGGGAGTTTCTCCCATTCCTCTCTGCAGATCCTGTCAAGCTCTGTAAGGTTACATGGGGAGCATCGCTGCACAGCTATTTTCAGGTCTCTCCAGAGCTGTTCGATCGGGTTCATGTCCGGGCTCTGGCTGGGCCACTCAAGGACATTCAGAGGCCTGTCCCGAAGCCACTCCTGCGTTGTCTTGGCTGTGTGCTTAGGGTCGTTGTCCTGTTGGAAGGTGAACCATCGCCCCAGTCTGAGGTCTGGAGCAGGTTTTCATCAAGGATCTCTCTTCTGTACTTTGCTCCGTTCACCTTTCCACATCAAGATGCTGCCACCACCATGCTTCACCGTAGGGATGGTATTGGCCAGGTGATGAGTGGTGCCTGGTTTCCTCCAGACGGGACGCTTGGCATTCAGGCCAAAGAGTTCAATCTTGGTTTCATTAGACCAGAGAATCTTGTTTCTCTTGGTCTGAGAGTCCTTAGGTGCCTTTTGGCAAACTCCCGAGTGGCGCAGTGGTCTAAGGCACTGCATCGCAGTGCTAGCTGTGCCACTAGAGATCCTGGTTCGAATCCAGGCTCTGTCGTAGCCGGCCGCGACCGGGAGACCCATGGGGCGGCGCACAATTGGCCCAGCGTCATGCAGGGTAGGGGAGGGAATGGCCGGCAGGGATGTAGCTCAGTTGGTAGAGCATGGCGTTTGCAACGCCAGGGTTGTGGGATTGATTCCCACGGGGGGCCAGTATTATTTTTTATTTTTTTTATTAACTGTAAGTCGCTCTGGCTAAGAGCGTCTGCTAAATGACTAAAATGTAAAATGTAAACGTAAGCGGGCTGTCATGTGCCTTTTACTGAGGAGTGGCTTCCGTCTGGCCTCTCTACCATAAAGGCCTGATTGGTGGAGTGCTGCAGAGATGGTTGTCCTTCTGGAAGGTTCTCCCATCTCCATAGAGGACCAAGCCTGTGGTGCGCATCGTCAGCCCGGTCCGGCCCGTTCCTGCTCCCCGCACCAAGCCAGGGGTGCGCGTCGTCAGCCCGGTCCGGCCCGTTCCTGCTCCCCGCACCAAGTCAGGGGTGCGCGTCGTCAGCCCAGTCCGGCCCATTCCTGCTCCCCGCACCAAGCCTGTAGTGCGCGTCGTCAGTCCGGCACAGCCCGTGCCCGTTTCACCGGTGCCTGGTCAGGTACCGGTCAGCTGCTCCACACCGGAGCCTAAGCAATCCGCTCCACCGATGTCCAGTCCAGCTCCAGCCAGCGGGACCAGACCAGGGGCACTACGGGGGGGTTATTAGAGGGTGGTGGTCACGCCTGGAGCCGGATCCGCCTCCGAGGAGGAATGCCCACCCGGCCCTCCCCTGTTCGGTTTATGTTGGCGCGGTCGCAGTCCGCGCCTTTGGGGGGGGGGTACTGTCACGCCCTGGCTCTAGGGACTCTTTTATGTTGAGCCAGGGTGTGTAGAGTCTATGTTTTGTGTTCATTGTTTCAGTATCTAGTTCATGTGTTTCTGTGTTGGCCGGGGTGGTTCTCAATCAGAGGCAACGAGAATCAGCTGTTGCTTGTTGTCTCTGATTGGGAACCATACTTAGGCAGCCGTTTGGCAGTTGTGTTTTGTGGGATCTTGTTCCGTGTTGGTTTGTGTTTGTTACCAAGGACTTCACGTATCGTTTTGTTGTTTTTGTTCGTGTGGTGAATATAAATAAAGTATGTTCGCATTCCACGCTGCGCCTTGGTCCGCTCCTTTTGACGATCGTGACACTCTGTGTGCAATAACAGTGTTTCAAATGATTTTTGAATGACTACCTCATGTCTGTACCCCACACATACAGTACAATTATATGTAAGGTCCCTAAGTCAAGCAGTGAATTTCAAACACAGATTCAACCACGAAGACCAGGGAGGAAAACCTGGTTCCGTCTGCTTTCCACCAGGCACTGGGAGATGAATTCACCATTCAGCAGGTCAACAACCTTAAACACAAGGCCAAATCTACACTGAAGTTGCTTACGAAGAATACAGTGAATGTTCCTGAGTGGCCGAGTTACAGTTTAGACTTAAATCTGCTTGAAAATCTATGGCAAGACCTGAAAATGGTTGTCTAGCAATGATCAACAACCAACTTGACAGACCTTGAAGAATTTTGAAAAGAATAATGGGGAAATGTTGCACAATCCAGGTGTGGAAAGCTCTTAGACACTTACCCAGAAATACTCACAGCTGTAATCTCTGCCAAAGGTGATTCTAACATATATTGACTCAGGGAGTTGAATACTTATGTAATCAGATATATTAGTGTTCTATTTTTCTATTTTTTTCTATTTTTAATGTTAGACTTTTTCTTACACTTTGACATTACAGGGTATTTTGTGTAGATTGTTAACAAAAAATGACTATTAAATCCCTTTTAATCCCACTATGTAACACAACAAGATGTGGAGAAAGTCAACGGGTGTGAAAACCTTCTGAAGGCACTGTATCTCTGTAATGGCTGTGGTAAGGATTGGGGGTATATGGTAATAATCTGATCCTAGATATGTGGTTAGGGACAACTTTTATGAGCTGTGCCAACAAAACTCACCGTCCACCATACCGTTGATGGTCTCTGAGATCCTGCCGCTGAGCCCTTCCAAGTTAAAGGTCATGGTGCAGGTGTAGAACGCATGGTCCTCAGGGATGACCGCTTTTACATGGAGTAACTCCGTAACACTGTTATTGACATAGCTAAACCTGTTCCACAATGGGTCATCTTTCACAATGGGTTCACAGCCCTGAAAGGTTTAAAGTAGAAATCCATACTGAAAGGTAGTGGTAATGGAATGGAATATCATAGTAATGGAATATGGCTAATAAAACAAAATGAATACACAATTACAGATAAGTTGTGATAATGTCTTACCTTAGAAGACCTACTCTCAGAACAATTCAATGCAGTACAATGTGTGAGAGCAATGAACAATGTAAAGAGTATATACCGTATCTGATGGAACATTGTTCAAATGTAGTCACTAGTAGTAATAACCCCACATTCCTATAGTTTTAAACACAAATTAAGAATACATAGAGACAGACTGAATGACTGAAAAGAAAGAGTTCAAACAGGCTTTCCAGCACTGTCAGGCAGGGGCAGACTGGGACCAGAAATCCGCCCTGGCATTTATGACACACCAGACCATTTTTCCCTTGAGGCCCCGACATTGGCCCATTTTCTTTCCTTGAGGCCCCCAAAAGGCCCATTTTTGTCACTGTGGACCCCGTTATTACATTTACATTTTTTACATTTTAGTCATTTAGCAGACGCTCTTATCCAGAGTGACTTACAGTTAGTGAGTGCATACATTTTCATACTGGCCCCCCGTGGGGAACGAACCCACAACCCTGGCGTTGCAAGCGCCATGCTCTACCAACTGAGCTACAGGGGACTACATCATGTCCAAATGTATCTCAAATTGATTTGAACATGATTACATTTTACGTTTTAGTCATTTAGCAGACGCTCTTATCCAGAGCGACTTACAGTTAGTGAGTGCATACATTTTTCATACTGATGCGCGACAAATGCCAATATCGGTCAAATGACTTGAATGAGATTTGTGCCACAAATGCCAAAACGCTTCCATGTGACAACAGTGCAAGGGAAACCAAACCAAAGCACGTTGTTGTTATACCTTGTCCATAGACTGGCCTACAGGGTAAGGAAACCAATGTCATTGTAATTTGGGTGAACTTTGGGTGAACTAATTTGGTTATTAGCCAGATAATTATAATTATGTAAAAAAATAAAATAAATGACAATCCCATTGGGCTAATAATGTATCAGCCCATCCGGCATGGCCAGTCCACCCCTGCTGTCAGGCGTTCCCTCTCAACACTCTCCCATTGCACTGCACTGTCTGTTTACCCCATAGGACTCACCTTGTACCACTGAATGGAGTAATTGTCCACTTCCCTGATATGGTCACTCAATGGGCAGTTCAGAAAACCGGTGGCTTTGTTGGTCAGGACCTGGTCGGCCTTTTCTGGTCGACCGCATTCTTCTGCGTTGGTGTGGTTCACAATCAGTAAGGCCGATTTCTTATAGCACTGGGAGGGTAGTCTGTTTATCAAAGGTAACAGGAAAGATTTACAGCACACACACACACACACACACACACACACACACACAGCAGACAAAAGTATTGCCCCTACCTCACAACACACTCATAGTTTCCAGCATCCTCCATCGCGATGTTAAAAATCCACAGTGTCTTTCCCCGCGGCAGAGTCTTTCTTGTCTCCCTGGTCAGCTCTCTCCCAGTCCTTGGGTCATACCATGAGATGTTATAGGGGATGCTGCGGTAGTCAAACACATTGAGGTCCACCAGGGTGGATGTTAACATGGCAGCATCACCGGAAACTGAAAACACCCGCTCAACCTCTCGTCCTTTGTCCTCACAGAGATCTGCACACAAAGAGTATATAAAGTAAAGTAAAGACAAACATGCGGCACAGGGACTGTTTGCGGACCACCATCTTTTTTATTGAGGCCACCTCTTAAAGAAAAACACATGTTGGAGAAATGATGCACGGCAAAGAAATTATGCAATTATTACGCGTGTCATGTAGTATGCGTAGACAGAGTCTTTACAGAGATGGTCCCTTCAAAATATATCTCTTCACAACAAATTCTCCAGTAAAACAAATAATAACTAAGAACACTGATGGTGTTAAATCAATACTGAAAGTGTTGAGTCTGTGGACCCATATAGAAACCAGAACAGTGTTAAATTAACACACTGATTAGTGTAAAGCCTTTTCCAAATATTCCCACAGTGCCTTGCCTTTCAAGCAAATTGTAGAGTTACCACCACTGTAAGTGACAGAGACATGGTTGTTGCATTCATCAATTTTTGGTCCTACGGACTTCAAAAAGTGAGATCCTAAATGAGTATGTTGTCATAAAATATATATATATATATATATATATATATATATATATATATATATATATTTAACACAATGCCATACAGTGCATTCGGAAAGTATTCAGACCCCTTCACTTGTTCCACATTTTGTTACGTTACAGCCTTAAATAAATGTGTTTTTTTCCTTATCAATCTACACACAATACCCCATATTGACAAAGCAAAAACAGGTTTTACATTTTTTTTGCAAATCAATTAAAAATTAAAAACTGAAATATCACATTTACATAAATATTCAGACCCTTTACTCAGTACTTTGTTGAAGCACCTTTGGCAGCGATTACAGCCTCGAGTCTTCTTGGGTATGATGCCACAAGCTTGGCACACCTGTATTTGGGGAGTTTCTCCCATTCCTCTCTGCAGATCCTGTCAAGCTCTGTAAGGTTACATGGGGAGCATCGCTGCACAGCTATTTTCAGGTCTCTCCAGAGCTGTTCGATCGGGTTCATGTCCGGGCTCTGGCTGGGCCACTCAAGGACATTCAGAGGCCTGTCCCGAAGCCACTCCTGCGTTGTCTTGGCTGTGTGCTTAGGGTCGTTGTCCTGTTGGAAGGTGAACCATCGCCCCAGTCTGAGGTCTGGAGCAGGTTTTCATCAAGGATCTCTCTTCTGTACTTTGCTCCGTTCACCTTTCCACATCAAGATGCTGCCACCACCATGCTTCACCGTAGGGATGGTATTGGCCAGGTGATGAGTGGTGCCTGGTTTCCTCCAGACGGGACGCTTGGCATTCAGGCCAAAGAGTTCAATCTTGGTTTCATTAGACCAGAGAATCTTGTTTCTCTTGGTCTGTGAGTCCTTAGGTGCCTTTTGGCAAACTCCCGAGTGGCGCAGTGGTCTAAGGCACTGCATCGCAGTGCTAGCTGTGCCACTAGAGATCCTGGTTTGAATCCAGGCTCTGTCGTAGCCGGCCGCGACCGGGAGACCCATGGGGCGGCGCACAATTGGCCCAGCGTCGTGCAGGGTAGGGGAGGGAATGGCCGGCAGGGATGTAGCTCAGTTGGTAGAGCATGGCGTTTGCAACGCCAGGGTTGTGGGATTGATTCCCACGGGGGGCCAGTATTATTATATATATTTTTTATTAACTGTAAGTCGCTCTGGCTAAGAGCGTCTGCTAAATGACTAAAATGTAAAATGTAAACGTAAGCGGGCTGTCATGTGCCTTTTACTGAGGAGTGGCTTCCGTCTGGCCTCTCTACCATAAAGGCCTGATTGGTGGAGTGCTGCAGAGATGGTTGTCCTTCTGGAACGTTCTCCCATCTCCATAGAGGACCTCTGGAGCTCTGTCAGAGTGACCATCAGGTTCTTGGTCACCTCCCTAACCAAGAACCTTCTCCCCTGATTGCTCAGTTTGGCCAGACTGCAAGCTATAGTAATAGTCTTGTGGTTCCAAACTTCTTCCATTTATGAATGATGGAGGGCACTGTGTTCTTGGGGACCTTCAATGCTGCAGAAAGGTTTTGGTACCCTTCTCCATATCTGTGCCTCGACAGAATCCTTTCTTGGAGCTCAACGGACAATTCCTTTGACCTCATGGCTTGGTTTTTGCTCTGACATGCACTGTCAACTGTGGGACAGGTGTGTGCCTTTCCAAATCATGTCCAATCAATTGAATTTACCACAGGTGGACTCCAATCAAGTTGTAGAAACATCTCAAGGATGATCAATGGAAATAGGATGCACCTGAGCTCAATTTCGAGTCTCATAGCAAAGGGTCTGAATATTTATGTAAATACTTGTTTATTTTTTTTGGTAAACATTTCTAAAAAAATGTTTTCTCACTTTGTCATTATGGGGTATTTTGTGTAGATTGATGAGGAAAAAAGTGCATTTAATCAATTTTAGAATAAGGCTGTAACGTAACAAAATGTGGAAAAGGTGAAGGGGTCTGAATAGTTGTGCACTGTATTTATTTCATAAGGCTTTATTTTGTGGGCATAGTTTTAACCAAATAAAGGAGCCTGAAACTCATGCACGTCACTTTGAACTAAAACCATGCCCATCATTATCATATTTCCCAGCTTGCTCTATCGCAGGATGATTGTTTTTAGAGTTGTTTGTTTCAATATCTATATTTGTGCAGGTGCATTGATTGATTGATTAATATTATGCTACACAAAGAGAAATAAGTGTTTGTCTCCCTTTAGTCACAAATGTAAACCTTTTATTCTGAGAGTGTAACACAAGGGCCTGAAACCCATGGTTTACAAGCCACATCAGGCCTGCAAGTCACATTATGCTAGCTTGCAAGGTGATATGTAATTCCTATTGGAATCCAATCAGTGGGTGGAGATCCAACAGTTGGAATAATTATTCACCTGAAATCTGCATTCAGAGTACCGGGTTAGGAACATTAGGAACTAACTGATTTGAACTAACTAATTGGATTAGTTTATAAAAATGTATGTCATTTATCTTTGTGTAGCACAAGATTAATCAGTCAATCAATGTATGTGCACAAACATAGATATTGAAACAAACAATTCTGAAATATCAACCTGCAATAGAGCCTGCTGGGAAATATGATAATAGTGATGTGGTTTTAGTTCAAAGTTATATGTATGAGTTTCAGGCCCCTAAAAAAGGGTAAAACTAGGCCCTCAAAATGGCGTGTGGTATTGTGTTAAACATATATATTTTTAATGATAACATTCACTTAGGATCTCACTTAATACTGGGTGAAGTCCATAGGACCGAAAATGGATGAATACATCATCCATGTCTCTGTCAATAACAAATATAGTCATTGGTGATAACTCTACAATTTACTCAAAAGGCAAGGCACTCTGGGAAATATTTGAATAAGGCTTTACACTAATCCGTAAGTTAATTTAACACTGTTCCGGTGTTTATATGGGGTCCATAGACAACACTTTCAGTGTTGATTTAAAGGTCATGAATAGTTAAAATGATGTTTTTCATGAAATGTGATGATATTTGAAGGAAACCAGATCAAAGTATGATGACTAAAGTATGATAAGTTATACATTGATAAAGTTTGATCATAAAGTTACTCGTCCCCTCCCCCATGTCAAACACTTGGATTCATTATTTAGGGGACAACGTGACATCACCTTAACTCTCATTTTAACACACCACTGGTACTGTAACATGATATTCTCTTACCTAACTTAAATAAGTACCGCCTTTTAACCAACATCGGGGCAGAGGGGCGTGGTTTATACATCTAGATAGCTACTCTACTGGCGCCAAAATGTGACTGAATGGTGTCAGCAAATATAATTACAAGTTTACCCTATCAATCTATGGCAAATATTCTTATATGTTTCCCCTTTCATCTGTGTCTGGTGTTAGCTAGTTACTGGCTAGCGAGGTCTTCAGCCAGCATGGAACAAAAGGGGGAGAAGGGTCATTCAAAACTCTGACTCAGTTGTCATGTCAACACATCCGTCAGTGCTGCTGTGAAACACATCCCAAAAGACATGCCAAACGGGAGATATATATATATATATATATATATATATATATATATATATATATATATAAATGACATCAATGATGCAATTTCAATGTTGTTTGAGTTGCTTTTTGTGTCACCAAATTTGCTTAAGATGATTTTACTGCAACACTGCTCACTGCATCCATGTTGCTTGACATAGGTGTTTCAAAGAGCTGTCAGTCAAGGCGAACTAATTAATATAAGCTCACCACCCACTCAGCCTGTCTTTTTCAACTTCCTGGTAGTTACCCATGAGAGAAAAAGTACTTTTCAGAATGACTGTTCAGGACCTTTAAAACTCTGTTTTTTTTAAACTGGAGAATTTGCTGTGTGCTTAACCTTTCAGAACAACAAGAAACATAGATATTTGCAGGGCTGCTGTTTCAAAGGATATAATTCCATCAACACCCACCAGAGGTCAGAGTTAAGTCATGACAAAGTGAAGGACCATGTTTCTGCCTATAGAGCTGTTCAATTGATACAGTTTAATTCAATCTGTACTTCTAGCTGTCCTCGTACCATGATTGATTGATTGATTAATTAATGGCTGATGAATTATGTTGGTAAAGTCCATGCTACTTACCTCCTACTGCCTTGGCGCTGCCAGTGAGACAGAGGAGTGAGAAGAGTGAGAGCTGCAACATTTGACTCCAATCCATAGCTGAAACAAAGAGACACACAGAATCACTTGTGAGTTTTAGTCAGGCATTGCCATAATAGGCTCAAACAAACTATCAGAATCAAGGGTCACATCACACTATCCAAAATCTTCAGCAAAAGAAATGATCTCACACACACAAACGTATCATGCTTCTTTCTGACCATCCACTGAATCCCTTACTTGTCAACTGAATGTCTGTTTCCCACACAAACACACACCAGAGCTACACAGCAAATTATAGACTGAGAGTTTTAAATTAACACTGAAAGTGTGGACCCCTATAGACACTGGAAAGTGTTCAATTAACACACTGCTTGGTGTAAAGCCTTATTTTTTTCCCAGAGTGCCTTGCCTTTCAAGTGAATTGTAGAGTTACAGTACTATCCATGACTGTATTTGTTAGTGACAGAGACATGGTTGTTGCATTCATCCATTTTCAGTCCTAGGGACTTCACCAAGGGATATCCTGAGCAAAAATGTTATCATAAATGGTTTATTCTTTAACACAATACAATATGTAATTCATATGCTCTAATGTTAAGGGCCTACACTCTGAACATAACAATTAAATGTTGAATTAACACTCAATGTTGGTGTTAATAACCAGAGTTGAACCAAAACCACACCCATCATAATCATATTTCACAGCGTGCTCTATTTCAGGTTGATTTAAAAAACATAAAAGAAATGATATATCTATGTTTTTGCATGTACATTGATTAATTAATGTTATGCATCTCAGATATAAATGTCATACATATTCTAAACTAATCCGATATGTTACTTGGACTTATTTAGCCGTTACTGAAAAGGTTGTTCCAGTTTAGATGTTTTAGGTAGTCTCATATTTCACTTTTCCCAACCCTGGCAGGAATTCTAAATGCAAGTTGTGGGTGATATAAAATTCAAAAGGTTGGATATCCCCATTCCGGCTGGATTTCTATCAGAATTAGACATCACTTTGCAAGACAGCATAATGTGACAGGTTGCATGAATAACCCAACATGTTGGGTTTTTCCGAGTATCCAAACATGGGTTAATTTAACCATCCATTGGGTTTTTATTCATTTTCTTTCTGGGTTGACCAAGCAGTTCTATCTTTTTTTATGTAATCCATAGCTTATTTTCAGGAGGTGTGGCTTATTAGGTGTGTGGCATTTAGATAGTTATTTTTGGCCATCCGTGAGAGTAAATGTCAGTCCTGTCGATCATGTTAATTTTGTAGACTGCAATGTCAAATTTCCCTTGAAAATTATTGCACGTCACATAATCTAATACAAAAATATGAACATTATTATTTACATATTACACTAAAGTGGTTACTATACCATTGGGGATATCACATTATGATTTGCATAGGCTTTTAAGGAACTCATATACTTTTTTTTTTTTTTTTTGGTATACTTCTGTAGGCTTAATTATAACTACAAATATGTAAGTGTTCAACCGTGACATGTGCTAACAATTAAACAGAACAGATTAACCGGAATTACATTTACTCCCATGGGTGGACAAAAATAACTTCCTGAAAGCCAGGCCCCTACTACGCCAAGCCTCCAGTCTTATTATGATTTGACCCCCTCTGTAAAATCACAATAACCCAGCATCACCAAACCAACCTTGCTCTTTTTAAAAAACAACCAAACTAAGTGACCCAATGCCTGCAACCCAGCAGTTGGGTCATCCAAACAACCCAGGATGTTTTAGAGTGTAAGCCCTCATGAGGCATTAAGAAATACATATTGTATTGTGTTAAAGGTATTGAACAGTAATTCTGAAAAGTACTTTTTCTGTCATGGCTAACTACCAGGAAGTTTGAAAAGAGGCTGAGTGTGCAGGGAGCTTATATTCATGATCTCGCCTTGACTGACAGCTCTTTGAAACTCCCATGTCAAGCAACTTGGATGCAGTGAGCAGTGTTGCAGCAAAATCATCTCAAGCAAATTTGGTGATACACAAAGCAACTCAAACACTGAAATTGCATCAATGATATCAATTCTTTTTTATACATCTCTTGTTTGGCATGTCACTTGTGACGCAGTTCACAAGAGCACTGATGGATGTGTTGACTTGACAACTGCGTCAGCGTTTTGAATGACCCTTCCCCCCTTTGTTCCATGCTGGCTGAAAACCTAGCTAGCCAGTAGCAAGCTAACACCAGTCACAGATGAAAGGGGAAACATATAAGTATCTTTGCCATTGATAAACAGGGAAAACTTTTATTTATATTTGATGACACCCTAAAGTCAAATTCGGCACCAGTAGAGTAGCTTTCTGGCTATATAAACCACGTCCCTATGCAAACATGCCTTCACTCCGGAGCCAGAGCAATCCGCTTCACTGGGGTCCAGTCCAGCTCCGGTCAGCGGCTCCACTCCGGAGCCAGAGCAGTCCGCTCCACCGGTGCCTGATCCAGCTCCGGTCAGCGGCTCCAGTCCAGACCCAGACGTCAGCCCCTCTCCAGGTTCGGGGTCTCTCACACCAGGGTCCAGACAGGGCTTGGAGTATAGTGGGAGGAAGGAGAGGGGAAGCATGCGCCGAGGTCTAGACCAGACCAGGGGCGCAAATGGGAGGCGAAGAGTGAGAGGTCGTCATGGCCTGAGCCGGATCCGCCTCTGAGGCAGAATGCCCACCCGGCCCCTACCCTGTTATGTTTATGTTTTGCGGTCGGAGTCCATACCTTTGGGGGGGGGTACTGTCACGCCCTGACTCAGGGGACGCTTATATGTTGAGTCAGGGTGTGTATATTCCTTGTTGTGTTTATTCTATGTTGTAGGATCTAGTATGTCTAGATCTATGTTGGCCGGTGTGGTTCCCAATCAGAGGCAGCTGTCGCTCGTTGTCTCTGATTGGGGACAATACTTAGGCAGCCTATTGGCACTAGTGGGTTGTGGGATCTTGTTCCGTGTGAGGTTTGTTGTGTGTACCGTAGAACGTCACGTATCGTTGGTTTATTGTTTTGTCGTTGTGTTTATTCATTTAATAAACATGTATGCATATCACGCTGCGCCTTGGTCTGACCCGTCTATGAACGAACGTGACATTCCCTCAGGAATTTCCCTGTATTTAGCGCCATTCATCATTCCTTTAATTCTGACCAGTTTCCCAGTCCCTGCCAATGAAAAACATCCCCACAGCATGATGCTGCCACCACCAGGGATGGTGGTCTCGAGGTGATAAGAGGTTTTGGGTTTGCGCCAGACATAGCATTTTCCTTGATGGCCAAAAAGCTCAATTTTAGTCTCATCTGAACAGAGTACCTTCATCCATATGTTTGGGGAGTCTCCCACATGTCTTTTGGTGAACACCAAACATGTTTGCTTATTTTTTTCTTTAAGCAATGGGGTTTTTTTCTGGTCACTCTTCCGTAAAATGGCTTAAAGTGGTCCTATGGACAGATACTCCAATCTCCGCTGTGGAGCTTTGCAGCTCTTTCAGGGTTATCTTTGGTCTCTTTGTTGCCTCTCTGATTAATGCCCTCCTTGCCTGGTCCGTGAGTTTTGGTGGGCGGGCGGCCCTCTCTTGGCAGGTTTGTTGTGGTGCCATATTCTTTAAACATTTTTATAATGGATTTAATGGTGCTCCGTGGGATGTTAAAAGTATCTGATATTTTTTTATAACCCAACCCTGATCTGTACTTCTCCACAAATGTGTACCTGACCTGTTTGGAGAGCTACTTGGTCTTCATGGTGCCCCTTGCTTGGTGGTGCCCCTTGCTTAGTGGTGTTGCAGACTCTGGGGCCTTTCAGAACAGGTGTATATATACTGAGATCATGTGCCAGATCATGTGACAGATACAGTGAGGGAAAAAAGTATTTGATCCCCTGCTAATTTTGTATGTTTGCCCACTGACAAAGACATGATCAGTCTATAATTTTAATGGTAGGTTTATTTGAACAGTGAGAGACAGAATAACAACAAAAAAATCCAGAAGAACGCATGTCAAAAATGTTATGAATTGATTTGCATTTTAATGAGGGAAATAAGTATTTGACCCCCTCTCAATCAGAAAGATTTCTGGCTCCCATGACCAGCCTTTCAAAGCACTTCATGGCTACAGACGTGAGTGCTATGGGTCGGTAGTCATTTAGGCAGGTTACGTTAGTGTTCTTGGGCACAGTGACTATGGTGGTCTGCTTGAAACATGTTGGTATTACAGACACTTGCCAGTTGGTCAGCGCATGCTCGGAGTACATGTCCTGGTAATCCGTCTGGCCCTGCGGCCTTGTGAATGTTGACCAGTTTAAAAGGTATTACTCACATCGGCTATGGAGAGCGTGATCACACAGTCATTCGGAACAGCTGATGCTCTCATGCATGTTTCAGTGTTGCTTGCCTCGAAGTGAGCATAGAAGTGATTTAGCTCGTCTGGTAGGCTCGTGTCACTGGGCAGCTCGCGGCTGTGCATCCCTTTGTAGTGGAGGGCATAGCGGGATTTCTTATAAGCTTCCGGGTTAGAGTTCTACTCCTTGAAAGCGGCTGCTCTACCCTTTAGCTCAGTGCAGATGTTGCCTGTAATCCATGGCTTCTGATTGGCGTATGTACGTACAGTCACTGTGGGGACGACGTCATCAATGCACTTATTGATGAAGCCAGTGACTGATGTGGTGTACTCCTCAATGCCATCGGAAGAATCCCGGAAGACATTCCAGTCTGTGCTAGCAAAATAGTCCTGTAGCTTAGCATCTGCTTCATCTGACCACTTTTTTATTGACAGAGTCACTGGTGCTTCCTGCTTTAGTTTTTGCTTGTATGCAGGAATCAGGAGGATAGAATTATGGTCAGATTTTCCAAATGGAGGGCGAGGGAGAGCTTTGTACGCGTCTCTGTGTGTGAAGTAAAGGTGGTCTTGAGTGTTTTTCCCTCTGGTTGCACATTTAACATGCTGGTAGAAATTAGGAAAAACTGATTTAAGTTTCCCTGCATTAACGTTCCCAGCCACTAGGAGCGCTGCCTCTGGATGAGCGTTTTCCTGTTTGCTTATGGCCATATACAGTTAATTGAGTGCGGTCTTAGTGCCAGCATCGGTTTGTGGTGGTAAATAGACATCTACGAAGAATATAGATGAAAACTCTCTTGGTAGATAGTGTGGTCTACAGCTTATCATGAGATACTCTACCTCAGGCGAGCAAAACCTCGAGACTTCCTTAGATATCGTGCACCAGCTGTTGTTTACAAATATACATAGACCGCCACCCCTTGTCTTACCAGAGGCTGGTGTTCTATCCTGCCAATACAGTGTATAACACGCCAGCTGTATGTTATTCATGTCTTTGTTCAGCCACGACTTGGTGAAACATAAGATATTACAGTTTTTAATGTCCTGTTGGTAGGATATACGTGCCTGTAGTTCGTCCACTTTATTATCAAGCGATTGTAAATTGGCCAATAGTATCGCCGGCTCCTTACCAAGCACCCTCCTTCCGCGATATCTCCTTTTTTTCCTACTGCGAATGACGGGGATGAGGGCCCTGTCGGGTGTCTGGAGCGAATCCCTCTCAAAGACTCATTAAAGGAAAATTATTCATCCAGTTCAAGGTGAGTAATCACTGTTCTGATGTCCAGAAGCTCTTTTCGGTCATATTAGATGGTAGCAGCAACATTATGTACAAAATAAGTTACAAACAATGTTGTATTCGGCGCATGTGACAAATAACATTTCATTAGATTTTTTATTTGATATCATTTGAGTTTCAAAAAACACAAAATGTGAACTGACTGAACCCTAGTCAACACTTGACTCTGAAGTCAACCACACACACCACTACACAAGACTGGAAATTCCACTCCTGGGGTTGAAGGTTGACCTTTTAGTAGGTTACTCTTTAGTCATCATGCAAGGCCACAGCTCTGCACACTCTCTCTGTAACACGTGCATGGCCCACGCATTTTACACCATGATCATACAGAGTAGTAACCAGCAATAACTAACACATTCTTAACACTATAACACATGGTAAGACAGAAAACGTTAATATTTCTGTCACTTGCACACATAGCACAACTTCCTGACTGAGGAAAGGAGGAATTAATTTGTGGAGGGTGTCCAAACCTTCAAAACAATGCTCTCTAATTCCTGACTGTCAAACAACTCAATTTCCCCGATAATAAAAAAAAAATATATATATTTGCTTGTAATACAATTCTTCAACCACTAGAAGTTGTGCGTACCCGTGGTCTGAGATTTGCGTGGTGATACGCGTACTTTCCTGTCAAGTTCAAATTTGAGAAACACATTTTTGCGGGAAAAGTGGTGCATGCAATGATTATAATATTTTTTGTGCATATGCACTTTGATAAATGAGGCACCAGGACAGTGAGTTCCTCAAAATCCTGAAACCTCAAAGAATATGGATTTTACAAGAAAATAATGGTTAAAGCTGGAATCCTTAGTTGCTACATCCATTTTTTGATGTATAAATTAATGATATACACCCATTGATTGTTGAAGAATAACTCAAATTAACTTTTAAGAAGGCACACCTGTTAATTGAACTGCATTCCAGGTGACTACCTCATCGAGCTGGTTGAGAGAATGCCAAGAGTGTGCAAAGCTGTCATCAAGGCAAAGGGTGGCTATTTGAATATATTTTGATTTGTTTAGCACTTTTTTGGTAACTACATGATTCCATGTGTGTTATTTCATAGTTTTGATATCTTCACTATTATTCTACAATGTAGAAAATAGTAAAAATAAAGAAAAACTCTGGAATGAGTAGGTGTGTCCAAACTTTTGACTGGTACTGTATATCAGTATATATAAAAAATGTCATCCACGGGCCAAATTCGGCCAGCGGGCCGCCAGTTGGGGAACCATGATAAACACACACACACACACACACTACACTGACACACATAACACACACACACACCTATACCGACAACACAAACACACCTATACCGACACAACACAAACACACACACACACACACACACTTTCACACTCATTCTATGCTGCTGCTACTCTATTCTTTATTTTACTCTCTATCCTGATGCCTAGCCACTCTACTCTGTCTTCATGTAAATATCTACCTCAATTACCTCATACCCCTGCACATTGATCTGGTACCGGTACTCCCTGTGTATAGCTTCATTGTAGGGACCACAAACCTTACTATTAGCCTGTTACCAACCCTTAGTAAACTATTGGAAAAAAATTGTGTTTGACCGGATACAATTTTACTGTAAACAAATTGACAGCAAACTTTCAGCATGCTTATAGAGAAGGACGTTAGACTTTAGTGCAGCTTTTGACATTATCGATCATAGTCTGCTGCTGGAAAACTTATGGGTTATGGCTGTACACCCCCTGCTATAATGTGGATAAAGAGTTACTTGTCTAACAGAACACAGGAGGGTGTTCTTTAATGGAAGCCTTTCAAACAAAATCCAGGTAGGATCAGGAATTCCCCAGGGCAGCTGTCTAGACCCCTTGCTTTTTTCCATCTTTACTAACGACATGCCACTGGCTTTGAGTAAAGCCAGTGTGTCTATGTATGCGGATGACTGAACACTATACACGTCAGCTACTACAGCAACTGAAATAACTGCAACACTTAACAAAGAGTTGCAGTTAGTTTCGGAATGGGTGGCAAGGAATAAGTTAGTCCTGAATATTTCCAAAACTAAAAGCATTGTATTTGGGTCAAATCATTCACTAAACCCTAAACCTCAACTACATCTCATAATGAATAATGTGGAAATTGAGGTGACTAAACTGCTTGGAGTAACCCTGGATTGTAGACTGTCATGGTCAAAGCATATTGATACAACAGTATTTAAATGGGGAGAAGTATGTCCATAATTAAGCGCTGCTCTGCCTTCTTAACAACATTATCAACAAGGCAGGTCCTACAGGCCCTAGTTTTGTCGCACCTAGACTAATGTTCAGTAGTGTGGTCAGGTGCCACAAAGAGGGACTTGGGAAAATTGCAGTTGGCTCAGAACAGGGCAGCAAGGCTGGCCCTTAAAAGTACATGGAGAGCTAACATTAATGACATGCATGTCAGTCTCTCCTGGCTCAGAGTGGAAGAGAGATTGACTTCATCACTGCTTGTTTTTGTAAGAGGTGTCGACAAGCTGAATGTACCGAGCTGTCTGTTTGGAATACTGGCACACAGCTCGGACACCCATGCATACCCCACAAGACATGCCACCAGAGTTCTCTTCACAGTCCCCAAGTCCAGAACAGACTATGGGAGGTGCACAGTACTGCATAGAGCCATGACTACATGGAACTCTATTCCACACTACATTTTAGCCATTTAGCAGACGCTCTTATATAATTGTTTTCACATCAGGTAACTGATGCAAAAAGTAGAATCCGATTTAAAAAAACAGGTACAAATAAACCTTATGGAACAACGGGGACTGTGAAGAGACACACACAAGGGTAGACACATGCATACGCAAACATTGTGATATTGTTGTATGGTGGTATTAAACATTTTGTATTGTAGATAGGTAGTGGTGTAATAATGTCATATGATGTACTGTTTTATATATAATGTAAATGCTTTAATATGTGTCGACCCCAGGAAGAGTAGGTGCTGCCTTGGCAGCAGCTAATGGGGATCCCTAATAAATACAAATACTACAGACAGTCTGTTGTGGTAGCCAGGTAAGCCTCATGACATAGCTGCTGGACCATTCTGGAAAACGTTTTACTCTATTATCAGAACTAACTTGAAACCTGCTGTTAATCCTTCCTAATGGCTACATACATAATAAGCACAAGTGTACCAACAGTTTGCAGTAACAATTGCAATACTTATATTAATTAATTTACCTTCTTAGAGATGATAAACCCAAGGTGCACCTCTTCACGCCGTGAGTATGGTTTCAGGCTCGCTGAAGTGTGATTTTAAGGAATACTATTCAGGTTGACAAGACAATGCGGTGGGTTGTTTTCTTGAGGTGTGAAACCTCAGCTGGATTTGAGAATCCCCAGTCCTAACCAAGCAGAGGTACAGGAGTGAGTCAGAATATGCATGATACCCCTGCATTCTAGGGGCCCTGCCCTGCTTCTGTTCTGGAGCTAGGAAGTGGCTTCTCCCACAGAGATTCACAGTAACATAAAGGCACTTCTTGGAACCTATCGTGCAGTCACACAACCACAGGTGCACACAAACTCTTGCTCAAACACACAACGGTTAATACTCAGGTGGGGGGGGGTACTATGCAACCACCAACTTTCTCTTATTCGTCTCTCATTTTGGTTTGATTTTAGTCTTGCTGATCTCAAGGGAAATAGGTCAACTTAAATTTATGAAACCAACAATAAATAAGATACTACATGTAATGAATAGTCAGGGAGAAAAAGGGTGTAGATTCACGCGCAGAGCGCGGCAGGTGTTTATTTCGCCTTCACAAAAGGCAGGAATCGTGTTCACAGGCAGGCAATGGTCATACACAGGTAGGCTAACAGGCAGGAGAATCCAAAACTAGGACTGAAGGCTATAACTGGTTGTCACAAACGAACTAGGAAAAGGTTTAGTAGAGTCAAAATGAACAATACCTCACAAGGCACAAACAGAATGAACTGAACTAAATAAGGAGCTAATGAGACCAGGTGAGTAACAAACACAGGTGAAATCAATGAACAAAAATGAAAGACAGGGCTACGTTCAAGAACACAGAGAAACATGGCTACATTCAAGAACAAAAGGTTGACTAAGAAAATAAATACAGAACCTTACACTACACAAATAAAGTTTGTATATGGGTGGTTCTGCAACTACTGGCACTTTTGGCTTTTTTTTTTTTTTTTAGTTTCTTGAAAGAAACTTGTATTTACATAAATAATGTTCTACTTTTGTCAGGAACCATAAACTGGTATTGACTGTGGCCATTTTATTCAACAAGACATGGATTTATGTAACGGAGACGCAGGGAGAGAGGAAGCAGGTGCAGTAGTGAGTTTCATGATTAAGAACATGGACAGATCGAAAACAAGGGAAGCGTATGGACAAGAAAACATAACCAATACTGCCTGACCCGATGAGTGCTACAGTGCTTTGCAAAAGTATTTATCCCCCTTGCCGTTTTTCCTGTTTTGTTGCATTACAACCTGTAATTTAAATGGATTTTTATTTGGATTTCATGTAATGGACATAAGGCTGTAGTGGTCTAAGGCTGTGCCACTAGAGATCCTGGTTCGAATCCAGGCTCTGTCGTAGCCGGCCGTGACCAGGAGACCCATGGGGCGGCGCACAATTGGCCCAGCTTCGTCCAGGGTAGGGGAGGGAATGGCCGGCAGGGATGTAGCTCAGTTGGTAGAGCATGGCGTTTGCAACGCCAGGGTTGTGGGTTCGATTCCCACGGGGGGACAGTATGACATTTTTTTAATGTATGCACTCACTAACTGTAAGTCGCTCTGGATAAGAGCGTCTGCTAAATGACTAAAATGTAAAATGTAATACACAAAATAGTCCAAATTGGTGAAGTGAAATGAAAAAAAGAACTTCTTTCACAAAATTCTAAAAATAAATAACGGAAAAGTGGTGCGTGCATATGTATTCACCCCCTTTGCTATTAAGCCCCTAAATAAGATCTGGTGCAACAAATTACCTTCAGAAGTCACATAATTAGTTAAATAAAGTCCACCTGCGTGCAATCTAAGTGTCACATGATCTGTCACATGATCTCAGTATATATACACCTATTCTGAAAGGCCCCAGAGTCTGCAACACCACTAACCAAAACTCGCGGACCAGGCAAGGAGGGCATTAATCAGAGAGGCAACAAAGAGACCAAAGATAACCCTGAAGGAGCTGCAAAGCTCCACAGTGGAGATTGGAGTATCTGTCCATAGGACCACTTTAAGCCGTATACTTCACAGAGCTGGGCTTTACAGAAGAGTGGCCAGAAAAAAAGCCATTGCTTAAAGAAAAAAATAAGCAAACATGTTTGGTGTTCGCCAAAAGGCATGTGGGAGACTCCCCAAACATTACATTTACATTTTAGTCATTTAGCAGACACTCTTATCCAGAGCAACTTACAGTTAGTGAGTGCAAACATTATTTTTTATTTATTTTTTTCATACTGGCCCACCGTTGGAATCGAACCCACAACCCTGGCATTGCAAACGCCATGCTCTACCAACTGAGCTACATCCCTGCCGGCCATTCCCTCCCCTACCCTGGACGACGCTGGGCCAATTGTGCACCTCCCCATGGGTCTCATGGTCGCGGCCGGCTACGACAGAGCCTGGATTCGAACCAGGATCTCTAGTGGCACAGCTAGCACTGCGATGCAGTGCCTTAGACCACTGCACCACTCGGGAGGTACTGCGCCACTCGGGAGGTACTCTGGTCAGATGAGACTAAAATTGAGCTCTTTGGCCATCAAGGAAAACGCTATGTCAGGCGCAAACCAACCACCTCTCATCACCCCAAGAACACCATCCCCACAGTGAAGCATGGTGGTGGCAGCATCATGCTGTGGGGATGTTTTTCTTCGGCAGGGATTTGGAAACTGGTCAGAATTGAAGGAATGATGGATGGCGCTAAATACAGGCACATTCTTGAGGGAAACCTGTTTCAGTCTTCTAGAGATTTGAGACTGGGATGGAGGTTCACATTCCAGGAGGACAATGACCCTAAGCATACTGCTAAAGCAACACTCGAGTGGTTTAAGGGCAAACATTTAAATGTCTTGGAATGGCCTAGTCAAAGCCCAGACCTCAATCCAATTGAGAATCTGTGGTATGACTTAAAGATTGTTGTACACCAGTGGAACCCATCCAACTTGAAGGATCTGGAGCAGTTTTGCCTTGAAGAATGGGCAAAGCTCCCAGTGGCTAGATGTGCCAAGCTTATAGAGACATACCCCAAGAGACTTGCAGCTGTAATTGCTGCAAAAGGTGGCTCTACAAAGTATTGACTTTGGGGGGGGTGAATAGTTATGCACGCTCAAGTTTTCCGTTTTTTTTTTCTTCTTTCTTGTTCGTTTCACAAGAAAAAATATTTTTGCATCTTCAAAGTGGTAGGCATGTTGTGTAAATCAAATGATACAAACCCCCCAAAAACCCATTTTAATTCCAGTGTCACGACTTCATCCGAGGCTGCCCCCTCTCTTTGTTCGGGCAGGCGTCGGTGTTCGTCGTCACCAGCCTTCTAGCCACTGCCGCTCCTCATCTCATCATTCTATTTTTTTTCTTGTTTATTACACACACCTGGTTCATATCCCCTCATCAGTACCTGTATAAGTGTTCCCTCTGCCCCCTTGTCTTTGTGTGTGATTGTTTATTGTGAGGATAGTGAAGCTCGTGGTACTCCTTGTATTTTGTATCAGATCCAGCCACCCACATCCCAGCACCCAGAGGGATCCATATATTCCGACCACGGGATTTAGACGGGACAGCTGCCAGGGACTCCTCCTACAACTGGAACTATATTATTCTACCATCATCCCGGCCCCATCGGAGCGGGAGAAGGTGTCTGCCCTCGTCTCCTGCCTCTAGGGGAAAGCCCTGGAGTGGGCCAATGCAGTCTGGAGTGAAAGAGGAGCCTCGTTGGACAACTACGGGGAGTTCACTCGCCTCTTTCGGTCCGTCTTCGATCACCCGCCCGAAGGTAGTGAGGCGGGCAAGCGGCTGGTCCACCTGAGGCAGGGGACAAGGACCGCGCAGGACCCCGGCTGGGCCTGTGTGGAACGAGCAGGCCCTCATTGACCACTTCTGGTGCCATCTACGAGAGGACATCCGAAGGGAGCTAGCCTGCCGGGACACCATGTTGTCCTTTAATCAACTGGTGGACATGGCCATCCAGTTGGACAACCTGCTGGCTGCTAGAGGACGTCCTGGAAGGGGCCTGCCCGTTCCACCCCCCCAACCCGGATCACGAGCTGATGGAGCTGGGTGGAGCGGCGATCCGGGAAAGCGGAGGATGACAGCCCCAGTGTCCCTCTAGTGGAACGAGAGGACTTTCTCCTGCACGCTGTCGTGGCGTTCTTTTGGGTCTTGAGGCGGCAGGCAGGGCACTCTCGCGTCACCCCAGGTATCGAACACCCACACTCGTTCAGAGCCCTCTGCTGCACACTCTACCCTACCCATGCACTTTCCTGATTACATTGTAGTTCCCCAGTGTAAGGCGCTGGTCGATTCAGGCGCAGCTGGGAACTTTATGGACAGGTCATTTGCACATAGTCTAGGCATTACATTGGTTCCCCTATCCATTCCACTCCCCATCAGAGCACTTGACAGTCGACCACTAGGGTCCGGGTTCGTTAGGGAAGTTACAGCACCAGTCACTATGGTTACGCACAAGACCCATAGCGAGCAAGTCACCTTTTTTATTATTGAGTCTCCTGATTTCCCTGTTGTGTTAGGTCTTCCCTGGTTAGTACTACACAACCACACCTTTTCATGGCTGCAGAGGGTTCTCACGTGGTGGGCGTGAGAGTGTCAGGGTAGGTGTCTAGGTGTTTCCATTGGTGCAACCACGGTGGACAGTCCAGACACTACCTCCACTGTGCGCATTCCCCCCGAATACCTCGATTTGGTGTACGCATTTTCCAAAACGCAGGCGACCAAATTACCACCTCTTCGGGCGGGGGATTGCGCGGTAAACCTCCGGGTAGACGCTGTGCCTCCCAGGAGTCATGTGTATCCCCTGTCGCAGTCTGAAACGGAGGCGATGGAGACATACGTCTCCGAGTCCCTGCGTCAGGGGTTCATACGTCCCTCCACTTCGCCCGCCTCAAGTTTCTTTTTTGTGAAGAAGAAAGACGGAGGTCTGCGCCCTTGCCTTGATTACCGAGCACTGAACAAGGGGACTATACTTCATAGTTATCCTCTACCCCTCATTCCATCTATGATCGAGTCAATGCATGGGGCACGCTTCTTCACAAAATTAGATCTCCGGAGTGCGTACAACCTGGTGCGTGTCCGAGAGGGGGACGAGTGGAAGACAGCATTCAGCACAACCACGGGGCATTACGAATACCTGGTGATGCCGTACGGTTTGATGAATGCTCCATTTGTCTTCCAGTCCTTTGTGAACGAGGTGTTTCAGGACATGCTTGGTCGTGGTCTAGTGGTCTACATCAATGACATTCTGGTGTATTCCGATACGCGCAGCGAACATGTGTCCCTGGTTCGCAAAGTGCTGGCCCGACTGTTGGAACATGACCTTTATGCCAAGGCAGAACAGTGTCTGTTTTTCCAACAGTCCGTCTCCTTTATCGGATACTGCATTACCACCTCAGGTGTGGAGATGGAGGGAGATCGCATTTCAGCCGGGCGTATTTGGCAGACTCCAACCACGGTTAAGGAGGTGCAGCGCTTTATTGGCTTTGCCAACTACTATCGGAGGTTTATCCGGGGCTTTGGCAAAGTCGCAGCTCCCATTACATCTCTGTTGAAGAGTGGGCCGTCCCGACTCCGCTGGTCTGCTGAGGCTGACAGGGCCTTCAGTAACCTGAGGGTTCTGTTCACCTCAGCCCCGGTACTGGCCCATCCCGAACCATCACTAACGTTGGTAGTGGAGGTGGATGCATCCGAGGTTGGGATAGGCGCTGTCCTATCTCAACGCTCGGGCACGCCACCCAAGCTCCGCCCCTATGCCTTCTTCTCCAAGAAGCTCAGCCCGGCGGAGCAGAACTACGACGTTGGTGATCGGGAGCTGTTCGCTGTTGTCCGAGCCCTGAACGTGTGGAGGCACTGGCTCAAGGGGAGCGAAACACCCTTTCCTCGTCTGGACGGACCACCATAACCTGGAGTACATCTGGGCAGCGAGGAGGCTGAACCCTCGCCAGGCCAGGTGGGCCCTATTCTTCACCCGGTTTGATTTTACTCTATCATACATTCCGGGTACGAAGAACGTGAAGGCAGACGCACTGTCACGGCTGTACGACACAGAGGAGAGGCCCATAGACAACACCCCCATACTCCCGGCCTCCTGTATTGTGGCGCCGGTAGTATAGGTGATGGACGCGGACATAGAGCGGGCATTACACACAGAGCCATCTCCACCTCAGTGTCCAGCTGGGTTGCAGTACGTGCCTTCTCTTGTCCGTGACCGTCTGATCTATTGGGCACACACTACCCCCTCCTCTGGTCACCCAGGTATCGGTCATACAGTGCGCTGTCTGAACGGAAAGTACTTGTAGCCTACCTTGGCTAAGGACGTGATGGTGTATGTCTCCTCCTGCTCAGTGTGCGCCCAGAGTAAGGCACCTAGGCACCTCCCAGCAGGTAAGTTACAGCCCTTACCAGTTCCACAACGGCCATGGTCACACTTGTGTATTGACTTCCTTACTGATCTTCCCCTCTGTCAAGTTAACACCACCATCCTGGTCGTTGTGGACCGCTTTTCCAAAGCCTGCCGCCTCCATCTGCTGCCCGGTCTCCCCACGGCCCTGCAGACTGCGGAGGCCCTGTTTACACACGTCTATCGGCACTATGGGGTTTCCAGAGGACATAGTGTCTGACCCGGGGTCCCCAGTTCACATCCAGGGTCTGGAAGGCGTTCATGGAACGTCTGGGGGTCTCAGTCAGCCTGACTTCCGGTTTTGACCCCGAGTCTAATGGGCAGGTGGAACGGGTGAACCAGGATGTGGGTAGGTCCTACTGCCTGGAGCGGCCAGGGGAGTGGTCGGTGTTCTTGCCATGGGCCGAATATGCCCAGAACTCTCTCCGTCACTCCTCCACTAACCTAATGCCATTTCAATGTGTTTTAGGTTATCAGCCGGTTCTGGCACCGTGGCATCAAAGCCAGACCGAGGCTCCTGCGGTGGATGACTGGTTTCAGCGCTTTGAGGGGACGTGGAACGCTGCTCATGTCCACCTCCAACGCGCCATGCGTTGCCAGAAGGCCAACGCTGACCGCCACCGCAGTGAGGTCCCGGTCTTTGTACCGGGTGATTGGGTATGGCTCTCGACCCGGAATCTACCCCTCCGCCTACCCTGCCAGAAGCTGAGCCCACGGATTGTGGGGCCGTTCAAAGTCTTGAGGAGAATAAACGAGGTTACTTGTATGTCATTACGCCCTCCAGATTACCGTATTAAAATCCATGTGTCTGAGGTGCGGGAGGTCCCTCCGCCCCCTCTGGACAGCGAGGGGGTCCCGGCGTACTCCGTCCGTTCCATCCTGGAATCGAGGCGTCGGGTAAGGGGCCTTCAGTACCTTGTGGATTGGGAGGGGTACGGTCCGGAGGCGCGGTGATGGGTCCCGGTGAGAGATATCCTCGATCCCTCCCTGTTGCAGGATTTCCACCGTCGCCATCCGGCTCGCCCTGCTCCGCGTCTTCCTGGTCGTCCCCGAGGCCGGTGTCGACGCGCTGCTGGAGTTGCGCGTCAAGGGGGGGGGGGTACTGTCACGACTTCCTCCGAGGCTGCCTCCTCTCCTTATTTGGGCAGGCTTCGGCGTTCGTCGTCACCGGCCTTCTAGCCACTGCCACTCCTCATCTCATCATTCCATTTGTTTTGTCTTGTTTATTACACAAAACTGGTTCATATCCCCTCATCAGTACCTGTACAAGTATTCCCTCTGCCCACTTGTCTTTGTGTGTGATTGTTTATTGTGAGGATAGTGAAGCTCGGTGGAGCTCCTTGTATTTTGTATCGCCAGGTTATTTTCCCCATGTGCCTTGTTGGTTCCAGTGCACCTGTTTTGCGCACAGGACAGTTTTGACGCTTTACTGCGTAACTCTGTATTCCGGAATAAATCCTGTTATTCTGTGATTTACCCTCCTGCGCCTGACTCCTTCAAATCACCCATCACATCCAGATTGTAAGGCAACAAAATAGGAAAAATGCCAAGGGGGGTGAATACTTTCGCAAGCCACTGTAGATAAATGGGGAGTAATCAAGGTAGTGATGAAGTCCAGGTGTGATGAAGTCCCCCCTGACGCGCGGTTCCAGCCACAGGGGGACGGCGGCCAGGGGGACGGCCCCGAGGGCGAGGAGCGGGCCGGTCCGGACAGCGAAGAAGGAAATATCTGATGATGTTGGGATCTAGAATGTCGTCCACCGGGACCCAACACCGCTCCTCTGGACTGTACCCCTCCCAGTCCACCAGGTACTGGAGCCGACCCCCACGACGTCGGGAGCCCAGGAGGGATTTGACGGCATAGGCGGGGCACCCCTCGAGGAATCGGGCCCACTCCCCCTGTCGGTCCTTTCGACGTATCGGTGGTGGGGGCTCCCATCTGATGGGCGAAATAGAGGGAGCACTGGAGTAGGAAGCCACGGCATTTAGATGGAGTCCCATCATATTTGTCCGGGAGGGACAATCGGACATCGTTGACCTGGGAGGACTGCTGGATGGGCTGGGGTGCTAGCTCGCTGGGTCGACTCGTGGTAGAGAATCCTCCGCTAGTTGGAGGTGACGCCCCTTGGGTAATGTCGAGGTGTTGAAGAACGCGGAGGACCTCATCTATAGTCGTCCCCAGTTGCGGCAGCTGGTCGTGGTGTTTGCAAAGTAGGCGTCCCTGTTCACCTACCATCTGGGAGATGTCTTGATTACCTGCTGCTTCCATTTGTAGAGGCAGTATTCCGTAACGGAGACGCAGGGAGTCAGGAAACAGGTGCAGTAAGTGAGTTTAATGATAACGTACATGGAGAGATACAAAACAAATTTACTTGGTTAATATGATCAGTTATCATTTGATGAATTCCAAACACAACATGTTGAGACGTATTCTTTTAAATAGAAGCAATTCCAGATGAGTTATAGCCGTTGCGGTAATGACGCAGAATATTCTCTTATCTTGACATATTCAAAGTTACTTTTCTTGAAGGTGGTGATAAATCCAGCCTGGTCACCCGTCATACAAGTCAGTATTTGACGTCCCTCCATGTCTGAGGACATCAGGAGATGACGTGGAAACCGGCCACTAGGGGCAACAGTGAGCGCTGTTACCTTCAAGAGTCGGCTGGAGTGGTGTAAAGCTCACCTCCATTAGACTCTGAAGCAGTGGAATTGTGTTCTCTGGAGTGATGTGTCACGCTTCACCAACTGGCAGTCCGACAGACGAACGCTACCTGCCCCAATGCATAGTGTCCAACTGTAAAGTTTGGTGGAGGAGGAATAATATTCTGGGGCTGTTTTTCATGATTCGGGCTAGGCCCCTTAGTTCCAGTGAAGAGAAATCTTAACGCTAAAGCATACATTGACATTCTAGATGATTCTGTGCTTCCAACTTCGTGGCAACTGAAGACAGTGTGTTGTGGTAGCCAGGTGGACCTCATGACATACAGTACATTCGTAAAGTATTCAGATCACTTGAATTTTTCCACATTTCGTTACATTACAGCCTTATTCTAAAATAGATTAAAATGTATTTTTAGAAAACAATAGAAAACATGAAAACATAGACAGTATAAAAAACATTAGCTGTAAGCAAAACATCATTCACATTAAACACCTTGCGTTTCTATAAAACACAAAGGGCATATTTTACTTGCCGTTGCAATAAGAAATAGATTTCACACAAAGTTATAGAAAATAAGTATTAACAGGTGTGATGATGATGATGACCCTTACGATTCCAACCACATCCTGTATTAGGAGGAAACTCACACTAAAAAATAATTGTCTGCAAGACAATAATATTCAATCATCCTATTGGCAAGGTAATCATTCAGAATCCTTTAAGAGTGACCAGCTGTTCCACACCGGTATCAGTCACACATAAATAACTGGATTCAATAATTTTTCATGAAAATGTGTTGAGAGAGTCAGGTACCAGAAGTCCTTTCATTCAACAGATTTCCTCGTTATGTCTAACACTGTCCTCTCCAAAGCCCATCCATCCCATCACAACTTCATCAGGCTGTTCTTCTCTGGTCACCTCGTCCTCGTGCCCCTCACTGGCATATAATACCTCAGTTCCTTCCAGAAGCGTGAGGACAAGGAAAGAGAGGGTGAGGAGAAAGGGGACGAAGCCAGCTCCCCTCTCTTCTCCTCCACCTCCTCCTCTTCTCCCCACCTCCCACACCTCAACCCTCTGCTACTCTTCCACCAGCAGACGGCGCCCTGGCGCTCCCGGAGGTGGCGCACCGACTCGGGGAAGAGGGTCAGCTGTGTGGGGGAGACCTCCTCCAGCTCCACAAGGACCACCTTAAGGGAGCCCTCCAACAGGGCACGGTGCATGGCCGTCTGCCTCTCGAAGCTCTGCCAGGCCTCCAGGACACCACTGCTGCTGTCACTGTGGCTTCCACTGCAGAACGTAGAGCCAGAGTAGACCAGGAGGAGACGCCGGCTTGCCAGCATGCTCTCCTCCACTGCATCTACTATGGCTAGAGAGGGAGGAGGGAGGAGAAGAGGGGGAAAGGGAGGAGGGAGGAGAAGAGGGGGAAAGGGAGGAGAGAGGAGGGAGGAGAAGAGGGGGAAAGGGAGGAGGGAGGAGAAGAGGGGGAAAGGGAGCAGGGAAAATTGTTATTAAAACATTGTTCTACCATTGAAATGGTTTCTGAAGGTCTTTATGATTTCAGAAAGGTTTCACATATTTCATCATCATGCTACTTATGTACTAATGCCAAGGCTAACTTAGTCTTCTGGAACCTGGAGCCTCAGGGTCGAGCTGAGATGTCATACCTTCCCCTGGTAGGCTGTCCCGGCCCAGTATGAACAGCCTGTAGCCACACCTCCCCTCCAGAACCTGGGGCAACATGTGGAGGGCAAACATCTCTGCCTCCCCACAGGCTCCGCCCCCATCCCCAAACAGACGGGGGTATGCCACGTACGCATCATACAACTTCCCATCAGAGTCTGCCACATGCAGGATAGGGACAGGTAAAACAAAATAGATGTGTTAGTGCTGGGCTAGAGCAAAAGCCTCCACAAACCTGCCTAACAGAGGAGGCTTGGTTATTTATGACACCATAGTTGCTTGTGTTTTATGGTTACATGGCCTATTTAGTGCCTTGTATCAAACTTCCTCTCT
Organism: Coregonus lavaretus; assembly: GCF_964263955.1. Taxonomy (NCBI): domain Eukaryota; kingdom Metazoa; phylum Chordata; class Actinopteri; order Salmoniformes; family Salmonidae; genus Coregonus; species Coregonus lavaretus. Next base: position 19,474,497 of record NC_139992.1, read on the forward strand.
GTTTCCTCTGAGTCATGGAAAATGCTGTGCTTGCATAGCTGTGGGATGTGCTACAATACATTGCTACACTTGCTACTGATTTTACTTGTGGTCAGGTGGGGAGTGGGAAACAAGTGTTGGATTCTAGCTTGGAATATACTTATTCATGTTACCATATTAGAACCGGGTGTATGGAAAGTTACTGAGTGAGAAAGGGGAGTGCAGAGCTTACATTCTGTTGGAAAATGTTATTCTTAAATCTCATGTACCCTATGGAGAGAGGCAAAGGGCAACAGTCTGGTTTCAGTCACTGCTAAGGTAGGACAGCCGTGGAGTAGGGAGGAGTGAGGAATTCGGCCCGAGGTCAGGTCAGATGAAGTGAGGAGGAACAGTCAGTCCTGTCACACACATACAGTTGAAGTCGGAAGTTTACATACCCCTTAGCCAAATACATTTAAACTCAGTTTTTCACAATTCCTGACATTTAATCCTAGTAAAAATTCCCTGTCTTAGGTCAGTTAGGATCACCACTTTATTTTAAGAATGTGAAATGTCAGAATAATAGTAAAGAGAATGATTTATTCCGCTTTTATTTATTTCATCACATTCCCAGTGGGTCAGAAGTTTACATACACTCAATTAGTATTTGGTAGCATTGCCTTTAAATTGTTTAACTTGGGTCAAACGTTTCGGGTAGCCTTCCACAAGCTTCCCACAATAAGTTGGATGACTTTTGGTCCATTCCTCCTGACAGAGCTGGTGTAAGAGGCCTCCTTGCTCGCACACGCTTTTTCAGTTCTGCCCATAATGTTCTATAGGATTGAGGTCAGGGCTTTGTGGTGGCCACTCCAATACCTTGACGTTGTTGTCCTTAAGCCATTTTGCCACAACTTTGGAAGTATGCTTGGGGTCATTGTCCATTTGGAAGACCCATTTGCGACCAAGCTTAAACTTCCTGACTGATGTCTTAAGATGTTGCTTCAATACATCCACATAATTTTCCTTCCTCATGATGCTATCTACTTTGTGAAGTGCACCAGTCCCTCCTGCAGCAAAGCACCCTCACAGCATGATGCTGCCACCCCCGTGCTTCACAGTTGGGATGGTGTTCTTCAGCTTGCAAGCCAACTTTAAAGGCACGGTCAACTTAGTGTATGTAGACTTCTGACCCACTGGAATTGCTGTGAATTATATGTGAAATAATCTGTCTGTAAACAATTGTTGGAAAAATTACTTGTGTCATGCACAAAGTAGATGTCCTAACCGACTTGCCAAAACTATAGTTTGTTAAAAAGAAATTTGTGGAGTGGTTGAAAAACAAGTTTTAATGACTGTATGTAAACTTCCAACTTCAACTGTATATTTCCATGCCCATGAAGGTTCTAGCAGGAGGCTACACCAATGAGAGGAACCAAATACGTTCCTGACTAGCAACAGAGATGTATTGGCTGTCTAGATATGCAAGGGGTTGACTCCGCCTAGTAGGAAGGTATAAATATATGTGATTGTGTAAACATCTTTGTCTTTGCAGCTGTATGACCCAGTGGGTGAATAAACTTTGTTTGAGCTTTTTCTAGTTGTCCGTTTGAGTTTTTACTCAGTTTGTTCAGAACCTAATACAAGCAATGCAACATTCGTGTGTGTGTGGGTTTAAGTGTGGGCCTGGGGGTTTGTGGGGAGACATGCTGTATGTGCATTTCTGTCTTTATCTGGTGTAGGAATGTATATTTATGTTAGTGCGAGTTTCCATTTCGTGAAAGCACAGTATGCAATGAGTCTGCAGATAGTGTGTGTGTGTGCATGAGTGTGTGCATGTCTGCGTGTGCGCGCTCAGGCATGTTTCTATTAATATTTCCATGAGTGTGCTTGCGCAGTATATGTGCGGTAAAGTGTCTCTCATTGCGTACCTGTGTTTGTGTAGAGAAGCGGGAACATCCTCCTGAGCGACAGCACTGGTCAGTAGTACCCCAATAGGGAGCAGGTAGTTTGGATCTGTGCAGAAAAAGAGAGAAGATAGCATTTATAACAGTTTTTTCAAAAGTGGTGAGGTTTCAGTTGTTATACTACACTATCAAAACAAGGGTAAAGGGACAGGATAATATGTGTGTGATCTCTTTTGAAACACCTTTATGTTATCCTCCAGACAGTATTGTCTAACCTGTAGGCTGTAGTATGAAGAAGGCTAAAGAAATGCCTCTTTCACTGGAAACCAAACACGTGTAGTTGATGTAAAAGTCTTCCTCTTCCACCATCAAGAAATTCAAATGACGCTCCAACCATACACCCTCCTCCTCTTCTTCTCTCCACTCCCTGCTCTGGGGGGGAGACAGACAAGTTCCCCCTTGTGAACGCACAATCAAACCATCATGGCAACAGTTAACATAACATACACTGTTATTGGCGCCTGAGGGGATGGGTGCCGTTTTACAGGCTCCTAACCAACTGTGCTATTTTGTGTGGTTTTTTCCATTGTTTGTAACCTTTTTTGTACATAATGTTGCTGCTACCGTCTCTTATGACCGAAAATAGTTTCTGGATATCAGAACAGTGATTATTCACCTCGAACTGCACAAAGATTTTTTTATTTAATGAGTCTTACAGAAGGGATATACTGTTTCTCCGAGACCAGGCCCAAATCCCGTCATTCGTGTGAAGAAAAGACAGAGGTACAGGGGGCGGAGATCGGGTGCCTTGTGAGAATTTTTCGGAACCCGCCTCTACCATCCGTTCTATTGGCCAACGTGCAATCACTGGAGAATAAACTGGATGAGCTCCGTTCTAGACTATCCTACCAACGGGACATTAATAACTGTAATAGCTTATGTTTCACCAAGTCGTGGCTGAACGACGACACGGATAATATACAGTTGGCTGGATTTCCGTGCATCGGCAGGACAGAAGCGGCGCTCCTAGTGGCCAGGAACTTTAATGCAGGCAAACTTAAATCCATTTTACCTCATTTCTACCAGCATATCACATCTGCAACCAGAGGGAAAAAAACCCTAGACCACTTTTACTCCACACACAGTGACGCATACAAAGCTCTCCTTCGCCCTCCATTTGGCAAATCTGACCATAATTCTATCCTGCTGATTCCTGCTTTCAAGCAAAAACTAAAGCAGGAAGCACCAGTGACTCTGTCAATAAAAAAGTGGTCAGATGAAGCAGATGCTAAGCTACAGGACTATTTTGCTAGCACAGACTGGAATGTCTTCCGGGATTCTTCCGATGGCATTGAGGAGTACACCACATCAGTCACTGGCTGTCACTGTTTTGCTAGCACAGACTGGAAGAAATCCCGCTATGCCATCAGACTAACCATCAAACAGGCAAAGCGTCAATACAGGACTAGGATTGAATCCTACTACACCGGCTCTGATACTCGTCAGATGTGGCAGGGCTTGCAAACTATTACGGATTACAAAGGGAAACCCAGCAGCGAGCTGCCCAGTGACGCGAGCCTATTAGATGGGCTAAATGCCTTTTATGCTCGCTTCGGGGCAAGCAACACTGAAGCATGCATGAGAGCACCAGCTGTTCCAGACGACTGTGTGATCACGCTCTCTGTAGCCTTTAAACAGGTCAACATTCACAAGGCCGCGGGGCCAGACGGATTACCAGGACGTGTACTCAGATCCTGCATGGACAAACTGGCAAGTGTCTTCACTGACATTTTCAACCTTTCCCTGAGCAAGTCTGTAACACCTACATGTTTCAAGCAGGCCACCATAGTCCCTGTGCCCAGAAAAGCGAAGGTAACCTGCCTAAATGACTACCGTCCCGTAGCACGTCGGTAGCCATGAAGTTCTTTGAAAGGCTGGTCATGGCTCACATCAACACCATCATCCCGGAAACCCTAGACCCACTCCAATTTGCATACCGCCCCCATGGATCAACAGATGACGCAATCTCAATCGCACTCCACACTGCCCTTTCCCACCTGGACAAAAGGAACACCTATGTGAGAATGCTTTTCATTGACTACAGTTCAGCGTTCAACACCATAGTGCCTACAAAGTTCATCACTAAGCTAAGGACCCTGGGACTAAACACCTCCCTCTGCAACTGGATCTTGGACTTCCTGACGGGCCGCCCCCAGGTGGTAAGGGTAGGCAACAACACATCTGCCAAGCTGATCCTCAACACTGGGGCCCCTCAGGGGTGCATGCTTAGTCCCCTCCTGTACTCCCTGTTCACCCATGACTGCGTGGCCAAGCACGACTCCAACACCATCATTAAGTTTGCTGACGACACAACAGTGATAGGCCTGATCACCGACAACGATGAGACAGCCTAAAGGGAGGAGGTCAGAGACCTGGCAGTGTGGTGCCAGGACAACAACCTCTCCCTCAACGTGATCAAGACAAAGGAGCTATCGTGGACTACAGGAAAAGGAGGGCCAAACACGCTCCTATTCACATCGACAGGGCTGTAGTGGAGCTGGTCGAGAGTTTCAAGTTCCTTTGTGTCAACATTAATCAAATGGCCACCTGGACTATCTACATTGACACCCCGCCCTCCCTTTGTTTTTACACTGCTGCTACTCGCTGTTTATTATCTATGCATAGTCACTTTACCCCTACCTACATGTACAAATTACTTCGACTAACCTGTACCCCCGCTGATTGACCTGGTACTGGTACACCCTGTATTTAGCCTCGTTATTGTTATTTTATTGTTAAATTTTATTTGATTTTTTACTTTATTTTATTTAGTAAATATTTTCTTAACTCTATTTCTTGAACTGCATTGTTGGTTAAGGGCTTGTAAGTAAGCATTTCACGGTAAGGTCTACACCTGTTGTATTCGACGCATGTGACAAATAAAATGTGATTTGATTTGATTTTGTGAAGTTCCAAAGTTTCAAAGCAAGCACTATGTATTAAGGTATATGGAGCCTATCTTAATCTCAGTGGTATACCTGATACGATACCAACAGTTTAGATACTATACAGTAGAACATCCATCTGGATGACACAGAATACAGGCATATACAGTGCCGTGAAAAAGTATTTTCTCCTTTCTGATTTTCTCTATTTTTGCATATTTTTTATACTGAATGTTATCAGATCTTCAACCAAAACCTAATATTAGATAAAGGAACCTGAGTGTACAAATAACAAACCCAAAAATTATACTTATTTTATTTATTTAATTAACAAAGTTATGCAAGTGTGAAAAAGTAACTGCCCCCTTACACTCAATAACTGGTTGTGCCACCTTTAGCTGCAATGACTGCAACCAAATGCTTCCTGTAGTTGTTGATCAGTCTCTCACATCACTGTGGAGGAATTTGGCCCACTCTTGCATGCAACATTTTTGGGTTTTCAAGCATGAACTGCTAGTTTCAAGTCCTACCACAACATCTCAATTGGAATTAGGTCTGGACTTTGACTAGTAAATTACAAAACTTCAAATGTGTTGCTTTTTAACCATTTTCAAGTAAACTTGAATATGTGTTTTGGATCATTGTCTTGCTGCATGACCCAGCTGTGCTTCAGCTTCAGCTCACAGACAGATGGCCTTACATTCTCCTGTAGAACGTAATGGGACCCATGTCGTCCAAAAAGTTATACTTTTGACTCATCTGTCCATAGAACATTCTTCATAGAGTCTTGATGATTCAGGTGCTTTTTGGCAAACTTGAGTCAACTTTTTGGATGAGATGGGTCCCATTATGTCTGGCGAAAAGCAAACACTGCATTACACAGTAAGAACCTCATACTGTAAGTCAAGCATGGTGGTGGTATTGTGATGGTTTGGGGATGCTTTGCTGCCTCAGGACCTGGACGACTTGACTTAATAGAAGGAACCATGAATTCTGCTCTGTATCAGAGAATTCTACAGGAGAATGTCATGCCATCCGTCTGTGAGCTGAAGCTGAAGCGCAGCTGGGTCATGCAGCAAGACAATGATCCAAAACACACTTATCTCCCTCACTAACTTTAAGCATCAGTTGTCAGAGCACCTTACCGATCACTGCACCTGTACACAACCCATCTGAAATTAGCCCGCCCAACTACCTCATCCCTATATTGTTATTTATTTTGCTCATTTGTACCCCAGTATCTCTATTTGCACATCATCTCTTGCACATCTATCATTCCAGTGTTAATACTAATTGTAATTATTTTGCACTATAGCCTATTTATTGCCTTACCTCCATAACTTGCTACATTTGCACACACTGTATATGTATTTATTTCTGTTGTATTTTTGACTTTGTTTTGTTTTACCCCATATGTAACTCTGTGTTGTTGTTTTTATCGCACTGCTTTGCTTTATCTTGGCCAGGTCGCAGTTGTAAATGAGAACTTGTTCTCAACTGGTTTACCTGGTTAAATAAAGGTGAAAAAAACACACAAAAAAAAACACAATCAAGTCTACATGAAAATGGTTAAAAAGCAACACATTTGTAGAATTCTTACAGTGTGTATTGCGATACTGTTGTGTTGTCTCAACCTACCTTTGTGATTCCTGAAAGATGCGCTCTGAGACAATTTTGGAAATGGAGTTATTGCTAGCTTTCCAATTCAAATCCGTGCAACATTTATTCCCCACACTCGGCACAAACACCCGACACATCTTACTGAAGGAAGAACCTAGGGGGCAAACATTGAATTCTTTATTTGGATCATGAATGAAAATAAATAATAAACTCACGCACGCACGCGCACACACACACACACACACACACACACACACAAACACACACAAACACACACACACGTTCTCTAGTGGTTTACTCACCCAGATCTGCTTTGATGATCTCATTGGCAGGTTCAACCACTTTGGGCTCCAGGCAATACTGCACTGAAATTATGACAATGATTCATAAACATCATAGAAAGACACAGAAATATTCAGTCACCTGACCCTATAGAAAACAACCCTTTCTAAGCTCTCAAAGAGCAAAGTTTCAAAGCAGCCTCTATGAACTCATAACCTCTGATTCAGGGTCATATACGGTGCCTTCAGAAAGTATTCACACCCCTTGACTTTTTCCACGTTTTGTTGTGTTACAGCTTGAATTTGAAATTGATGCAATTTAGATTTTTGTATCAATGGCCTACACACAATACCCCATAATGTCAAAGTGGAATGTTTTTAGAAATGTTTACAAATTAATTAAAAATGATGAAATGTCTTGAGTCAAGAAGTATTCAATGCCTTAGTAATGGCAGGCCTAAACAAGTTCAGGAGTAAAATGTTGCTTAACAAGTCACATTATAAGTTGCATGGACTCACTCTGTGTCACGCCCTGGCTCTAGGGACTCTTTTATGTTGAGCCAGGGTGTGTAGAGTCTATGTTTTGTGTTCATTGTTTCAGTATCTAGTTCATGTGTTTCTGTGTTGGCCGGGGTGGTTCTCAATCAGAGGCAACGAGAATCAGCTGTTGCTTGTTGTCTCTGATTGGGACCCATACTTAGGCAGCCGTTTGGCAGTTGTGTTTTGTGGGATCTTGTTCCGTGTTGGTTTGTGTTTGTTACCAAGGACTTCACGTATCGTTTTGTTGTTTTTGTTCGTGTGGTGAATATAAATAAAGTATGATTGCATTCCACGCTGCGCCTTGGTCCGCTCCTTTTGACGATCGTGACAGAAGATCCCACCATAACAGGACCAAGCAGCGTGTCCAGGAGCAGACAGCCTGGACTTGGGAGGAGATATTGGACGGGAAAGGGTCCTGGACTTGGGAGGAGATCCAGGCCGGTATGGATCGCCGTCCGTGGGAGGAGACGGTGGAGGCGCGCCGTAGAGAGGAGCAGCGGCGCCAACCGGGCCGACGTCGGACACGCAAGAGGCAACCCCAATAAATTTTTAGGGGGGGGCACACGGCATGGACGACGGAGCTGCTGGAGGCAGCTACAGGGCGAGGTTGGGGATTAGGAGAGTAGGCCACCGGGTTTGGGGGGCCGGAAGGGAGGTTGGCGGAGCCTAGAGGTAGAGCAGAGCCAACTCCCCGTACTCAGGCTAGGCAGCGTGAGACTGGGCAGGTTCCGAGATATGCGGAGCTGCGTACAGTCCGGTACGTCCTGTGCGAGCACCACGCACGTGTCGTGCTAAGGTGGGCATGCAGCCAGGACGGAGTGTGCCGGCTCAACGCTCGTGGCCTCCAGTACCACTCCTCGGTCCCGGATATCCTGCGCCAGTGTCACGTGCTGTTGTGCCAGTACGTGTACACAGCCCTGTACGTCCTGTGCTGATGCCTCACACAGAGTGTGTTAAGATAGGCATTCAGCCAGGACGGGTTGTGTCAGCTCTTCGTTCCAGACCTCCAGTCCGTCTCCACAGCCCGGTCCGGCCTGTTCCTGCCCCTCGTACCAAGACTGTGGTGCGTGTCGCCAGCCCGGCCCGACCCATTCCTGCTCCCCGCACCAAGTCAGTGGTGCGCGTCGTCAGCCCGGCCCGGCCCGTTCCTGCTCCCCGCACCAAGCCAATGGTGCGCGTTGCCAGCCCGGTCCGGCCTGTTCCTGCCCCTCGCACTAAGCCTATGGTGCGCGTCGCCAGCCCGGTCCGACCTGTTCCTGCTCCTCCGCACCAAGCCTATGGTGCGCGTCGCCAGCCCGGCCCGGCCCATTCCTGCTCCCCGCACCAAGTCAGTGGTGCGCTTCTTCAGCCCGGCCCGGCCCGTTCCTGCTCCCCGCACCAAGCCAGGGGTGCGCGTCTTCAGCCCGGTCCGGCCCGTTCCTGCTCCCCGCACCAAGTCAGGGGTGCGCGTCGTCAGCCCGGTCCGGCCCATTCCTGCTCCCCGCACCAAGCCTGTGGTGCGCGTCGTCAGTCCGGCACAGCCCGTGCCCATTTCACCGGTGCCTGGTCAGGTACCGGTCAGCTGCTCCACACCGGAGCCTAAGCAATCCGCTCCACCGGTGTCCAGTCCAGCTCCAGCCAGCGGGGCCAGACCAGACCAGGGGCACTACGGGGGGGTTATTAGAGGGTGGTGGTCACGCCCGGAGCCGGATCCGCCTCCGATGAGGAATGCCCACCCGGCCCTCCCCTGCTCGGTTTATGTTGGCGCGGTCGCAGTCCGCGCCTTTGGGGGGGGGGGGGTACTGTCACGCCCTGGCTCTAGGGACTCTTTTATGTTGAGCCAGGGTGTGTAGAGTCTATGTTTTGTGTTCATTATTTCAGTATCTAGTTCATGTGTTTCTGTGATGGCCGGGGTGGTTCTCAATCAGAGGCAACGAGAATCAGCTGTTGCTTGTTGTCTCTGATTGGGACCCATACTTAGGCAGACGTTTGGCAGTTGTGTTTTGTGGGATCTTGTTCCGTGTTGGTTTGTGTTTGTTACCAAGGACTTCACGTATCGTTTTGTTGTTTTTGTTCGTGTGGTGAATATAAATAAAGTATGTTCGCATTCCACGCTGCACCTTGGTCCGCTCCTTTTGACGATCGTGACACTCTGTGTGCAATAACAGTGTTTCAAATGATTTTTGAATGACTACCTCATGTCTGTACCCCACACATACAGTACAATTATATGTAAGGTCCCTAAGTCAAGCAGTGAATTTCAAACACAGATTCAACAACGAAGACCAGGGAGGAAAACCTGGTTCCGTCTGCTTTCCACCAGGTACTGGGAGATGAATTCACCATTCAGCAGGTCAATAACCTTAAACACAAGGCCAAATCTACACTGAAGTTGCTTACGAAGAATACAGTGAATGTTCCTGAGTGGCCGAGTTACAGTTTAGACTTAAATCTGCTTGAAAATCTATGGCAAGACCTGAAAATGGTTGTCTAGCAATGATCAACAACCAACTTGACAGACCTTGAAGAATTTTGAAAAGAATAATGGGGAAATGTTGCACAATCCAGGTGTGGAAAGCTCTTAGACACTTACCCAGAAATACTCACAGCTGTAATCTCTGCCAAAGGTGATTCTAACATATATTGACTCAGGGAGTTGAATACTTATGTAATCAGATATATTAGTGTTCTATTTTTCTATTTTTTTCTTTTTTTAATGTTAGACTTTTTCTTACACTTTGACATTACAGGGTATTTTGTGTAGATTGTTAACAAAAAATGACTATTAAATCCCTTTTAATCCCACTATGTAACACAACAAGATGTGGAGAAAGTCAACTGGTGTGAATACTTTCTGAAGGCACTGTATCTCTGTAATGGCTGTGGTAAGGATTGGGGGTATATGGTAATAATCTGTGGTTAGGGACAACCTTTATGAGCTGTGCCAACAAAACTCACCGTCCACCATACCGTTGATGGTCTCTGAGATCCTGCCGCTGAGCCCTTCCAAGTTAAAGGTCATGGTGCAGGTGTAGAACGCATGGTCCTCAGGAATGACCGCTTCTACTCGGAGTAACTCCGTAACACTGTTATTGACATAGCTAAACCTGTTCCACAATGGGTCATCTTTCACAATGGGTTCACAGCCCTGAAAGGTTTAAAGTAGAAATCCACACTGAAAGGTAGTGGTAATGGAATGGAATATCATAGTAATGGAATATGGCTAATAAAACAAAATGAATACACAATTACAGATAAGTTGTGATAATGTCTTACCTTAGAATACCTACTCTCAGAACTATTCAATGCAGTACAATGTGTGAGAGCAATGAACAATGTAAAGAGTATATACCGTATCTGATGGAACATTGTTCAAATGTAGTCACTAGTAGTAATAACCCCATATTCCTATAGTTTTAAACACAAATTAAGAATACATAGAGACAGACTGAATGACTGAAAAGAAAGAGTTCAAACAGGCTTTCCAGCACTGTCAGGCAGGGGCAGACTGGGACCAGAAATCCGCCATGGCATTTCTGACACACCAGACCATTTTTCCCTTGAGGACCCGACATTGGCCCATTTTCTTTCCTTGAGGCCCCCAAAAGGCCCATTTTTGTCACTGTGGACCCCGTTATTACATTTACATTTTTTACATTTTAGTCATTTAGCAGATGCTCTTATCCAGAGTGACTTACAGTTAGTGAGTGCATACATTTTCATACTGGCCCCCCGTGGGAAACGAACCCACAACCCTGGCGTTGCAAGCGCCATGCTCTACCAACTGAGCTACAGGGGACTACATCATGTCCAAATGTATCTCAAATTGATTTGAACATGATTACATTTTACGTTTTAGTCATTTAGCAGACGCTCTTATCCAGAGCGACTTACAGTTAGTGAGTGCATAAATGTTTCATACTGATGCGCGACAAATGCCAATATCGGTCAAATGACTTGAATGAGATTTGTGCCACAAATGCCAAAATGCTTCCATGTGACAACAGTGCAAGGGAAACCAAACCAAAGCACGTTGTTGTTATACCTTGTCCATAGACTGGCCTACAGGGTAAGGAAACCAATGTCATTGTAATTTGGGTGAACTTTGGGTGAACTAATTTGGTTATTAGCCAGATAATTATAATTATGTAAAAAAATAAAATAAATGACAATCCCATTGGGCTAAATATGTACCAGCCCATCCGGCATGGCCAGTCCACCCCTGCTGTCAGGCGTTCCCTCTCAACACTCTCCCATTGCACTGCACTGTCTGTTTACCCCATAGGACTCACCTTGTACCACTGAATGGAGTAATTGTCCACTTCCCTGATATGGTCACTCAATGGGCAGTTCAGAAAACCGGTGGCTTTGTTGGTCAGGACCTGGTGGGCCTTTTCTGGTCGACCGCATTCTTCTGGGTTGGTGTGGTTCACAATCAGTAAGGCCGATTTCTTATAGCACTGGGAGGGTAGTCTGTTTATCAAAGGTAACAGGAAAGATTTACAGCACACACACACACACACACACACACACACACACACACACACACACACACAGCAGACAAAAGTATTGCCCCTACCTCACAACACACTCATAGTTTCCAGCATCCTCCATCGCGATGTTAAAAATCCACAGTGTCTTTCCCCGCGGCAGAGTCTTTCTTGTCTCCCTGGTCAGCTCTCTTCCAGTCCTTGGGTCATACCATGAGATGTTATAGGGGATGCTGCGGTAGTCAGACATATTGAGGTCCACCAGGGTGGATGTTAACATGGCAGCATCACCGGAAACTGAAAACACCCGCTCAACCTCTCGTCCTTTGTCCTCACAGAGATCTGCACACAAAGAGTATATAAAGTAAAGTAAAGACAAACATGCGGCACAGGGACTGTTTGCGGACCACCATCTTTTTTATTGAGGCCACCTCTTAAAGAAAAACACGTTGGAGAAATGATGCACGGCAAAGAAATTATGCAATTATTACGCGTGTCATGTAGTATGCATAGACAGAGTCTTTACAGAGATGGTCCCTTCAAAATATATCTCTTCACAACAAATTATCCAGTAAAAAAAAAAAATAACTAAGAACACTGATGGTGTTAAATCAATACTGAAAGTGTTGAGTCTGTGGACCCATATAGACACCAGAACAGTGTTAAATTAACACACTGATTAGTGTAAAGCCTTTTTCAAATATTCCCACAGTGCCTTGCCTTTCAAGCAAATTGTAGAGTTACCACCATTGTATTTGTTAGTGACAGAGAGATGGTTGTTGCATTCATCCATTTTTGGTCCTACGGACTTCGAAAAGTGAGATCCTAAGTGAATATGTTGTCATAAAAAATATATATATATTTAACACTATGCCATACAGTGCATTCGGAAAGTATTCAGACCCCTTCACTTGTTCCACATTTTGTTACGTTACAGCCTTAAATAAATGTGTTTTTTTCCTTATCAATCTACACACAATACCCCATATTGACAAAGCAAAAACAGGTTTTACATTTTTTTTGCAAATCAATTAAAAACTGAAATACCACATTTACATAAATATTCAGACCCTTTACTCAGTACTTTGTTGAAGCACCTTTGGCAGCGATTACAGCCTCGAGTCTTCTTGGGTATGGCGCCACAAGCTTGGCACACCTGTATTTGGGGAGTTTCTCCCATTCTTCTCTGCAGATCTTCTCAAGCTCTGTAAGGTTGAATGGGGAGCATCACTGCAAAGATATTTTCAAGTCTCTCCAGAGATGTTCGATCGGGTTCATGTCCGGGCTCTAGCTGGGCCACTCAAGAACATTCAGAGGCCTGTCCCGAAGCCACTCCTGCGTTGTTTTGGCTGTGTGCTTAGGGTCGTTGTCCTGTTGGAAGGTGAACCTTCGCCCCAGTCTGAGGTCCTGAGCGCTCTGGAGCAGGTTTTCATCAAGGATCTCTCTGTACTTTGCTCCGTTCACCTTTCCTTCGATCCTGACTAGTCTATAAGTCCCTGCCGCCGAAAAACATCCCCACATCAAGATGCTGCCACCACCATGCTTCACCGTAGGGATGGTATTGGCCAGGTGATGAGTGTTGCCTGGTTTCCTCCAGACGGGACGCTTGGCATTCAGGCCAAAGAGTTCAATCTTGGTTTCATTAGACCTGAGAATCTTGTTTCTCATGGTCTGAGAGTCCTTAGGTGCCTTTTGGCAAACTCCAAGCGGGCTGTCATGTGCCTTTTACTGAGGAGTGGCTTCCGTCTGGCCACTCTACCATAAAGGCCTGATTGGTGGAGTGCTGCAGAAATGGTTGTCCTTCTGGAAGGTTCTCCCATCTCCATAGAGGACCTCTGGAGCTCTGTCAGAGTGACCATCAGGTTCTTGGTCACCTCCCTAACCAAGAACTTTCTCCCCCGATTGCTCAGTTTGGCAAGGCTGCAAGCTCTGGTAAGAGTATTGGTGGTTCCAAACGTCTTCCATTTAAGAATGATGGAGGCCACTGTGTTCTTGGGGACCTTCAACGCTGCAGAAAGGTTTTGGTACCCTTCTCCATATCTGTGCCTCGACACAATCCTTTCTTGGAGCTCAACGGACAATTCCTTTGACCTCATGGCTTGGTTTTTGCCCTGACATGCACTGTCAACTGTGGGACAGGCGTGTGCCTTTCCAAATCATGTCCAATCAATTGAATTTACCACAGGTGGACTCCAATCAAGTTGTAGAAACATCTCAAGGATGATCAATGGAAACAGCATGCACCTGAGCTCAATTTCGAGTCTCATAGCAAAGGGTCTGAATATTTATGTAAATACTTGTTTCTTTTTTTTTGGTAAACATTTCTAAAAACCTGTTTTCGCTTTGTCATTATGGGGTATTGTGTGTGGATTGATGAGGAAAAATGTGCATTTAATCAATTTTAGAATAAGGCTGTAACGTAACAAAATGTGGAAAAGGTGAAGGGGTCTGAATAGTTTCCGAGTGCACTGTATTTATTTCATAAGGCTTTATTTTGTGGGCATAGTTTTAACCTAATAAAGGAGCCTGAAACTCATACACGTCACTTTGAACTAAAACCATGCCCATCATTATTATATTTCCCAGCTTGCTCTATCGCAGGATGATTGTTTTTAGAATTGTTTGTTTCAATATCTATATTTGTGCAGGTGCATTGATTGATTGATTAATTTATGCTACACAAAGACAAATAAGTGTTTGTATCCCTTTAGTCACAAATGTAAACCTTTTATTCTGAGAGTGTAACACAAGGGCCTGAAACCCATGGTTTACACGCCATATCAGGCCTGCAAGTCACATTATGCTAGCTTGCAAGGTGATATGTAATTCCTATTGGAATCCAATCAGTGGGTGGAGATCCAACAGTTGGAATAATTATTCACCTGAAACCTGCATTCAGAATGACTGCCTGTCTTTTTCAACTTCCTGATTTGACCTAAATGATTGGATTAGTTTAGAAAAATGTATGTCATTTATCTTTGTGTAGCATAAGATTAATCAGTCAATCAATGTACGTGCACAAACATAGATATTTTAACAAACAATTCTGAAATATCAACCTGCAATAGAGCATGCTGGGAAATATGATAATAATGACGTGGTTTTGGTTCAAAGTGATATGTATGAGTTTCAGGCCCCTATAAAAGGGTAAAACTTGGCCCCCAAAATGACGTGTGGTATTGTGTTAAACATATATATTTTTAATGATAACATTCACTTAGGATCTCACCTAATACTGGGTGAAGTCCATAGGACCGAAAATGGATGAATACATCAACCATGTCTCTGTCAATAACATATATAGTCATTGGTGATAACTCTACAATTTACTCAAAAGGCAAGGCACTCTGGGAAATATTTGAATAAGGCTTTACACTAATCTGTAAATTAATTTAACACTGTTCCGGTGTTTATATGGGGTCCATAGACAACACTTTCAGTGTTGATTTAAAGGTCATGAATAGTTAAAATGTTGTTTTTCATGAAATGTGATGATATTTGAAGGAAACCAGATCAAAGTATGATGACTAAAGTATGATAAGTTATACATTGATAAAGTTTGATCATAAAGTTACTGGTCCCCTCCCCCATGTCAAATACTTGGATTCATTATTTAGGGGACAACGTGACATCACCTTAACTCTCATTTTAATACACCACTGGTACTGTAACATGATATTCTCTTACCTAATTTAAATAAGTACCGCCTTTTAACCAACATCGGAGAAGACATGTTTGCCGAGGGGCGTGGTTTATACAGCTGGATAGCTACTCTACTGGCGCCAAAATGTGACTGAATGGTGTCAGCAAATATAATTACAAGTTTACCCTATCAATCTATGGCAAATATTCTTATATGTTTCCCATTTCATCTGTGTCTGGTGTTAGCTAGTTACTGGCTAGCGAGGTCTTCATCCAGCATGGAACAAAAGGGGGGGAAGGGTCATTCAAAACTCTGACTCAGTTGTCATGTCAACACATCCGTCAGTGCTGTTGTGAAACACATCACAAAAGACATGCCAAACGGGAGATGTATATATATATATACACTGCTCAAAAAAATAAAGGGAACACTAAAATAACACACCCTAGATCTGAATGAATGAAATAATCGTATTAAATACTTTTTTCTTTACATTGTTGAATGTGCTGACAACAAAATCACACAAAAATTATCAATGGAAATCAAATTTATCAACCCATGGAGGTCTGTATTTAGAGTCACCCTCAAAATTAAAGTGGAAAACCACACTACAGGCTGATCTAACTTTGATGTAATGTCCTTAAAACAAGTCAAAATGAGGCTCAGTAGTGTGTGTGGCCTCCACATGCCTGTATGTCCTCCCTACAACGCCTGGGCATGCTCCTGATGAGGTGGCGGATGGTCTCCTGAGGGATCTCCTCCCAGACCTGGACTAAAGCATCCGCCAACTCCTGGACAGTCTGTGGTGCAATGTGGCGTTGGTGGATGGAGCGAGACATTATGTCCCAGATGTGCTCAATTGGATTCAGGTCTGGGGAACAGGCGGGCCAGTCCATAGCATCAATGCCTTCCTCTTGCAGGAACTGCTGACACACTCCAGCCACATGAGGTCTAGCATTGTCTTGCATTAGGAGGAACCCAGGGCCAACCGCACCAGCATATGGTCTCACAAGGGGTCTGAGGATCTCATCTCGGTACCTAATGGCAGTCAGGCTACCTCTGGCGAGCACATGGAGGGCTGTGCGGCCCCCCAAAGAAATGCCACCCCACACCATGACTGACCCACCGCCAAACCGGTCATGCTGGAGGATGTTGCAGGCAGCAGAACGTTCTCCACGGCGTCTCCAGACTCTGTCACGTCTGTCACATGTGCTCAGTGTGAACCTGCTTTCATCTGTGAAGAGCACAGGGCGCCAGTGGCGAATTTGCCAATCTTGGTGTTCTCTGGCAAAAGCCAAACATCCTGCACGGTGTTGGGCTGTAAGCACAACCCCCACCTGTGGACGTCGGGTCCTCATACCACCCTCATGGAGTCTGTTTCTGACCGTTTGAGCAGACACATGCACATTTGTGGCCTGCTGGAGGTCATTTTGCAGGGCTCTGGCAGTGCTCCTCCTGCTCCTCCTTGCACAAAGGCGGCGGTAGCAGTCCTGCTGCTGGGTTGTTGCCCTCCTATGGCCTCCTCCACGTCTCCTGATGTACTGGCCTGTCTCCTGGTAGCGCCTCCATGCTCTGGACACTACGCTGACAGACACAGCAAACCTTCTTGCCACAGCTCGCATTGATGTGCCATACTGGATGAGCTGCACTACCTGAGCCACTTGTGTGGGTTGTAGACTCCGTCTCATGCTACCACTAGAGTGAGAGAACCGCCAGCATTCAAAAGTGACCAAAACATCAGCCAGGAAGCATAGGAACTGAGAAGTGGTCTGTGGTCACCAACTGCAAAACCAGTCCTTTATTGGGGGTGTCTTGCTAATTGCCTATAATTTCCACCTGTTGTCTATTCCATTTGCACAACAGCATGTGAAATTTATTGTCAATCAGTGTTGCTTCCTAAGTGGATAGTTTGATTTCACAGAAGTGTGATTGACTTGGAGTTACATTGTGTTGTTTAAGTGTTCCCTTTATTTTCTTGAGCAGTGTATATATACACAGTGGGGAGAACAAGTATTTGATACACTGCCGATTTTGCAGGTTTTCCTACTTACAAAGCATGTAGAGGTCTGTAATTTTTATCATAGGTACACTTCAACTGTGAGAGACGGAATCTAAAACAAAAATCCAGAAAATCACATTGTATGATTTTTAAGTAATTAATTTGCATTTTATTGCATGACATAAGTATTTGATCACCTACCAACCAGTAAGAATTCCAGCTCACACAGACCTGTTAGTTTTTCTTTAAGAAGCCCTCCTGTTCTCCACTCATTACCTGTATTAACTGCACCTATTTGAACTCGTTACCTGTATAAAAGACACCTGTCCACACACTCAATCAAACAGACTCCAACCTCTCCACAATGGCCAAGACCAGAGAGCTGTGTAAGGACATCAGGGATAAAATTGTAGACCTGCACAAGGCTGGGATGGGCTACAGGACAATAGGTAAGCAGCTTGGTGAGAAGGCAACAACTGTTGGCGCAATTATTAGAAAATGGAAGAAGTTCAAGATGACGGTCAATCACCCTCGGTCTGGGGCTCCATGCAAGATCTCACCTCGTGGGGCATCAATGATCATGAGGAAGGTGAGGGATCAGCCCAGAACTACACGGCAGGACCTGGTCAATGACCTGAAGAGAGCTGGGACCACAGTCTCAAAGAAAACCATTAGTAACACACTACGTGTCATGGATTAAAATCCTGTAGCGCACGCAAGGTCCCCCTGCTCAAGCCAGTGCATGTCCAGGCCCGTCTGAAGTTTGCCAATGACCATCTGGATGATCCAGAGGAGGAATGGGAGAAGGTCATGTGGTCTGATGAGACAAAAATAGAGCTTTTTGGTCTAAACTCCACTCGCCGTGTTTGGAGGAAGAAGAAGGATGAGTACAACCCCAAGAACACCATCCCAACCGTGAAGCATGGAGGTGGAAACATCATTCTTTGGGGATGCTTTTCTGCAAAGTGGACAGGACGACTGCACCGTATTGAGGGGAGGATGGATGGGGCCATGTATCGCGAGATTTTGGCCAACAACCTCCTTCCCTCAGTAAGAGCATTGAAGATGGGTCGTGGCTGGGTCTTCCAGCATGACAACGACCCTAAACACACAGCCAGGGCAACTAAGGAGTGGCTCCATAAGAAGCATCTCAAGGTCCTGGAGTGGCCTAGCCAGTCTCCAGACCTGAACCCAATAGAAAATATTTGAAGGGAGCTGAAAGTCTGTATTGCCTAGCGACAGCCCCGAAACCTGAAGGATCTGGAGAAGGTCTGTATAGAGGAGTGGGCCAAAATCCCTGATGCAGTGTGTGCAAACCTGGTCAAGACCTACAGGAAATGTATGATCTCTGTAATTGCAAACAAAGGTTTCTGTACCAAATATTAAGTTCTGCTTTTCTGATGTATCAAATACTTATGTCATGCAATGTGATTTTCTGGATTTTTGTTTTAGATTCCGTCTCTCACAGTTGAAGTGTACCTATGATAAAAATTACAGACCTCTACATGCTTTGTAAGTAGGAAAACCTGCAAAATCGCCAATCAAATACTTATTCTCCCCACTGTGTATATATATATATATATATATATATATATATATATATATATATATATAAATAAATAAAAATGACATCATTGATGCAATTTCAATGTTGTTTGAGTTGCTTTTTGTGTCACCAAATTTGCTTGAGATGATTTTACTGCAACACTGCTCACTGCATCCAAGTTGCTTGACATAGGCGTTTCAAAGAGCTGTCAGTCAAGGCGAACTAATTAATATAAGCTCCCCCCCCACTCAGCCTGTCTTTTTCAACTTCCTGGTAGTTAGCCATGAGAGAAAAAGTACTTTTCAGAATGACTGTTCAGGACCTTTAAAACTATTTTTTTTTTAACACTGGAGAATTTGCTGTGTGCTAAACCTTTCAGAACAACAAGAAACATGCACACAGATATTTACAGGGTTGCTATATCAAAGGATATAATTCCATCAACACCCACCAGAGGTCAGAGTTAAGTCATGACAAAGTGAAGGTTATGTTTCTGCCTATAGAGCTATTAAATTGATACAGTTTAATTCAATCAGTACTTCTAGCTGTCCTCGTAACATGATTGATTGATTGATTGATTAATTAATGGCTGATGAATTCTGTTGGTAAAGTTCATGCTACTGACCTCCTACTGCCTTGGCGCTGCCAGTGAGACAGAGGAGTGAGAAGAGTGAGAGCTGCAACATCTGACTCATTTACATTTTAGTCATTTAGCAGACGCTCTTATCCAGAGCGACTTACAGGAGCAATTAGGGTTAAGTGCCTTGCTCAAGGGCACATTTACGTCATTTAGCAGACGCTCTTATCCAGAGCGACTTACAAATTGGTGCATTCACCCTATAGCCAGCCATAGCTGAAACAAAGAGACACACAGAATCACTTGTGAGTTTTAGTCAGGCATTGCCATAATAGGCTCAAACAAACTATCAGAATCAAGGGTCACATCACACTGTCCAAAATCTTCAGCAAGCGAAATGATCTCACACACAAAAGTATCATGCTTTCTTCTGACCATCCACTGAATCCCTTACACACCCCAGAGCTACACAGCAAATTATCCAGTGTTAAATCAGCACTGAGTGTTAAATTAACACTGAAAGTGTGGACCCCTATAGACACTGGAAAGTGTTCAATTAGCACACTGCTTGGTATAAGAATATATATATATATTTTTTTTATTGTATTATTTGTTTCCCAGAGTGCCTTGCCTTTCAAGTGAATTGTAGAGTTACAGTACTATCCATGACTGTATTTGTTAGTGACAGAGACATGGTTGTTGCATTCATCAATTTTTTGTCCTAGGGACTTCAACAAGTGAGATCCTGAGCGAATATGTTATCATTAATAGTTTATTATTTAACACAATGCAATATGTATTTCATATGGCCTAATGTTAAGGGCCTACACTCTGACCAAAACAAATGTTGAATTAACACTCATTGTTAATGTTAATAACCAGAGTTGAAACAAAACCACGCCCATCATAATCATATTTCAAAGCGTGCTCTATTTCAGGTTGATTTTAGGAATTTTTGTTTCAATATCTATGTTTTTGAATTGAATTGATTAATTAATGTTATGCTTCTCAAATATAAATGTCATACATTTTCTAAACTAATTCGGTACGTTACTTGTATTTATTGCACCCGTTACTGAAATGGTTGTTCCAGTTTAGATGCTTCAGGTAGTCTCATAATATTATTTAAGTTTTCCCAATCCTGGCAGTCATTCTGAATGCAGGTTGCGGGTGATATAAAATTCAGAAGGTTGGATATCCCCATTCCGGCTGGATTTCTATCGGAATTAGACATAATTCTGCAAGCCAGCATAATGTGACAGGTTGCGTGAATAACCCAACATGTTGGATATTTTGGATTATCCAAACATGGTTTAATTTAACCATCATTTGGGTGTTTATTCACTTTCTTTTTGGGTTGACCAAGCAGCTTGGTCTTTTTAATATAATCCATAGGTTATTTTCAGGGGGTGTGGCTTTTAGATAGTTATTTTTGGCCATCTGTGAGAGTAAGTATAATTCCTGTTGATCATGTTAATTCTGTACACTGCAATGTTACATTTCCATTTAATATTATTGCACATCACATATTCTAATACATTATTATTTACGTATTGCACTAAAGTGGTTACTATCCCATTGGGGACATCGCATTATGATTTGCATAGGCTTTTAAGGAGCTCATATTCTTCTGCAGGCATAATTAAAGCTACAAAAAAGTCAGCGTTCAACCGTAATATGTGCTAACAATTCAACAGAACAGATTAACATCATTTACATTTACTCTCACGGGTGGCCAAAAATAACTTCCTGAAAGCCACGCCCCTACTGCGCCATGCCTCCATCATTCTGATTTGACCCACTGGGTCATATCTCAATAACCCAGCATCACCAAACAAACCTTGCTCTTTTAAAAAAACAACCAAACTAAGTGACCCAATGCCTGCAACCCAATAGTTCGGTCATCCAAACAACCCTGAGTGTACGGGGAGCTTATAGTCATGAGCTCGCCTTGACTGACAGATCTGTGAAACTTCTATGTCAAGCAACTTCGATGCAGTGAGCAGTGTTGCAGTAAAATCATCTCAAGCAAATTTGGTGATACACTCAAACAACATTGAAATTGTGTCAATGATATCAACATTTTTTTTTATACATGTCCCGTTTGGCATGTCTCTTGTGACGCAGTTCACAAGAGCACTGATGGATGAGTTGACTTGACAACTGCGTCAGAGCTTTGAACGACCCTTCCCCTCCTTTTGTTCCATGCTGGCTGAAGACCTAGCTAGTCAGTAACTAGCTAACACCAGACAGAGATGAAATGGGAAACATAAAAGTATCTTTGCCATAATTATATTTGCTGACACCCAACAGTCAAATTTTGGTACCAGTAGAGTAGCTGTCTAGCTATATAAACCACGTCCCTATGCAAACATACCTTCTCCGATGTTGGTTACAAGGCGGTCCTTAAATTAGGTAAGATAATATCATGTTGCCATTGGTGTGTTAAAATGGGAGATAAGGAGATGTCAACTTGTCCCGTTAATAATGAATCCAAGCGTTTGACATGGGGCACGAGTCCAGTAACTTTATGATCAAACGTAATCAATGTAGAATCTACAGTCATTTTTCATACTTTGGTCATCATAGTTTGATCTGGTTTACTTCAAATATCATCAAATTTCATGAATAACATGATTTTGACTGTTCATGACCTTTAAATAGTTACATTTGAATGATAACATGTTCACTTAGGATCTCACTTGGTGAAGTCCATAGGGGAATTTGCTGTGTAGAGGCAATTTGGGTAAGGCCTTTACGGAAAACAAATAATATTTGACTACAGGAGTCACCACGGTAGTCAACAACCACAGCCCGTGGCGGGCAGGCAGGCAGGCTAATACCTCATACCTCATACCTGGAACAGGGCCAGACACATTCCCCATTCCACCACAGGAAGACTGACTGACTGACTGACTGACTGACTGGTAACATCTCCAGGGCTCTGCTGTTAAATGGATAACTAAAGCTAAGACATAGAACAACTCTAACGGAGAGAGAAAATGATCACCAGGGGTGAGCAACCCTAACCCTGGAGAACAACCCTGCTGCACTCAAACCCTTAATAAGAACACCTGATTCTACTTGCTGCTCACCAGGACGTTGATTAGTTGAATCAAAAATCAAATCAAAGTTTATTGGTCGCATATACAGTTTAGCAAATGTTATAAAGTCATGAGGTCAGGATTGTGAAAGCTACGTTTCCTGTTTCCAGCTAGTCTGGATTGACTTGAGTCTAGGACTTTTCAATTCCCTCCTTCAATACAAGCTTCACTCTTTATCAAGGGGGGATGTTTGGTTGACTGGCCAGTTTATACTAAGTCTGACAGACACACTTCACAGTGGAGGTGTATACCTGTTTAACTGTATAACAGTTGTTATTACTAAGTTATCAACTGTGAGGTGTCACACTGTCACACTTATGTCAACTTGTAATGAGAGTGATATCAAATGTACATTCTGGAGTTTGTCTGAAGTTTAGTTCGATATCTTTGCTTTATATTATGTAACAGCATAGTGTCTATTTCTGGATGGTGTACCATTGGCGATACGCATTTACATTTCTGTCATTTAGCAGACGCTCTTATCCAGAGCGATTTACAGGAGGAATTAGAGTTAACTGCCTTGCTCAAGGGAACAAACCGATTTTTCACCTAGTCGGCTCAGGGATTCGAACCAGTGATCTTTTAGTAACTGGCCCGTGCTGTTAACCGCTAGGCTACAGTGATAAGGCTGTGCCTTGACAGAAGCACTACAAAATGTTGAGACAAAAGTGCTAGTAGGCACCAGAATCGAATCTACATCTGTGCTCCCATTTGTCCATGTTTCTTAGAAATCATTTGTATGGTAACATTTTGTGATACTCAACTCATCCTGTGGTATAAGCACATTCATACAGTAACTGTTTCATAACACCTCAAATTAATGTCAATATACTGAAGGTGTCTGTGCACACTTTAGAAAGCCATATGACACGGTTATGACGCTCATTATTCAATTAAATAATGGGACACAGAGGTTGGTAAATGACATAACATGTTATAACATCTGGTATGTAGACTCTTTTGTAGCATGTAATAACATATGATATAAGTTGTCATGCAGACTGTATAATAGCAGTTGTTATTAACAGTTGACATTAGAGAATATGACAACAGGATGAACAGTTATAACTCGTTTTATATCATCTTATGCCGTTACTCATTACTATTTATAACTACTTATGACAGCTTATGACAAATGGTATAATGTGTAATATAGCTGTTATAAAGGCTTTATGAATAAGGACACCTACAGTAAAGTGTTGACCGAAATGGCCACTTAACGGCTTTAGTCAACCAGCTACAGTAACAATGTCTACCCATTGAAATGGATGGTGGAAAAGCTCTCTGGTGAGAGAAGTAGATTATTAAGATGGTTATAGTAAGTAATTTAATTAGTGGACGATCGCCACATCCGGCATAGGGGAAAATGATTGAAAGTTACTTTCCCACACTGTGTCAATGTAATTACTCATATCTGACATGATTGACCTCTCACAATGAACCTGATAACTGATGTTAGAGACGTGAATGACTTGAGCCAAAACAAAGAGAAGATTTGGAGTGAAAAACTCTGCAGAGTGCAAAACAAGATAATGCAACTCACAAAAGAACGTAACAGAGAAGAACATCAAGACAGTACAAAATATACAATTCAAAAAACTAAAAATGTCAACTACCTGATTGAACCCTTGTCAACACTTTACTCCGAAGTCAACACCACACAACACTACACAAGACTGGAAATTCCACTCCTGGGGTCAACAGTTGACCTTTTAGCAGGTTACTCTTTAGTCATCATGCAAGGCGCAGCTCTGCACACTCTCTCTGTAACACGTGCATGGCCCATGCATTTTACACCATGATCATACAGAGTACTAACCAGCAACAACTAACACATTCTTAGCACTATAGCAATGCACATGGTAAGACAGATAAGGTTAATCATTCTGTCACTTGCACACATAGCACAACTTCCTGACTGAGGAAAAGAGGAATTCATTTGTCGTCGTTTCAAAGCCTTCAACACAATTCTCTCCAAGCATATACATGACAACAGGAAGTGTGCTGTTTGTGATAAGAGTTTCAACACCAGGAGAGGGAGTTCCTCAAAATCATGAAACCTCAAATAATGGATCTTACAAGAAGCTAATGGTTAAATCTGGAACCCTTAGTTGCTACATCCATTTTTGGACTTATAAATTAGTGATATACTGTATACCCATTGATTCAGTGCTTGCATCCATAGCTCTGTCTATGAATTTGAGCACTTACATTTCTCCAGGTTCATCCCTCAGGCGGCGTGACCACTTTGTTATTGTTTCAAATAAGGATTCTAGCTTTAAAGATACTTCTCTAGTTATCACTGGTTAAAGGTGCTACACATAGGATTTTCTTTGTATTTTAATTTGAGAAAATGTCCATAATATATCTACTGTAATAGTGGAATGATAGTGTTTCACAGTATTACTTACCCGCCAGTGTTGTGATTGGCTGTGAAATTCGCTTATTGTTTTCTCCAGCCGGAGCGGCATCAGTTGTCAAAATGGGAAAGCTGTTCTGACTTGGTGGCTGTGTTATCTAGTGGAAATGCCTCTGTCATTTCCTGGTTGCAAAAATCATACACTGTTCGCTCAATTTCTGTTCATGTGAGAAAACAAGCACTGAATAGTGTAGGGAATCTATAGGTATCTACTAGCATGCTAACAGATACCCATAGACTACCTCTAGCTTCCTTCATACTGGACACATAAAAATGGTATCCACAAGTTCATCTGACTAGGGAAGTAGATAAAGGGCATCATTGCCAAAATTCCAAAGTATCCTTTTATGTATGACAAGGCCTTAGAGAGCCTCCAGGCAGAGCTGCATGGTGGGGACTAGTTAATGAGCCAGTGCAATTGAGACACAACATGAGCCCCATGGTGAAGGTGCTTCTCCGTGGGGACCACAAACCTTACCGAAGACAGTGTGTTGTGGTAGCCAGGTGGACCTCATGACTTAGCTGCTGGACCATTCAAAAATCTACGTTTTACTCTTTTATCATAACTAACTTAAAACCTTCTGTTAATCCTTCCTAATGGCTACCTTCATGCTACATAATAAGCCCAATTGTACCAACAGTTTGCAGTAACAATTACAATACTTACATGA
Source organism: Coregonus lavaretus (assembly GCF_964263955.1). Taxonomy (NCBI): domain Eukaryota; kingdom Metazoa; phylum Chordata; class Actinopteri; order Salmoniformes; family Salmonidae; genus Coregonus; species Coregonus lavaretus. The sequence goes on from NC_139992.1 coordinate 19,500,173, forward strand.
ATCCATGTACCTTCTTAGAGACGATAAACCCAAGGTGCTCCTCTTCTCTTCGTTTCACACCGAGTGTGGTTTCAGGCTCCCTGAAGAGTGATTTTAAGGAAGATACTTCAGGTTGACAAGACGATGCTGCAGAAGGTTTTCTTGAGGTGTAAAACAACCTCAGCTGGATGTGAGAATCCCCAGTCCTAACCACACTTTATTTTAAATGGCTTATCTTATGATCCCATTGGATTACAGTAAAGCAGGTTACCAGTCACAGCTATAGTCCTACCTGTATGTAAGCTAGCCATAACAAAAGAGCTAGCAAGCAACCACCTTCTGGAATGTGCTTTAATAAATAATATAAGGTATTTGTTAATAGCCAGCTCACCACTTATAAAACATTTAATATCAAATGTCAGAAAGCTGTTCATAAATACTTTGGCCTATTAATTAATAACTGCGTTCATAAATATTAGTTTAAACACTTATAGTTTATCTCAATGTATGATTAACAAATCGAATAAAAACATTATATCAACAATCCTGAATAAATAAAGGAACATTTTGGAGGGATTTTTTAGAAAGTAGACAAACAAAGACAACAAATACATTATATAGAATGTACTGGGCACTCTTTATTAAAGCTCTTTCACAGATGTGGTGTGTATGTACAACATGGTGGTAAATTGTGTGTGTGTGTGTGTGTGTGTGCGTGCGTGTGTGTGTGAGTGGCTCTGCCAATATGTTCAGAATGAATACACTGTTTACTGTGCATTTTCCCACCTCAAATAAATCTCACAGCAGAAGATCAGTCCTCCAAAGTCTGATTCAATAATTTTTCATGAAAATGTGTTGAGAGAGTCAGGTACCAGAAGTCATTCAACAGATTTCCTCGTTATGTCTAACACTGTCCTCTCCAAAGCCCATCCATCCCATCACAACTTCATCAGGCTGTTCTTCTCTGGTCACCTCGTCCTCGTGCCCCTCACTGGCATATAATACCTCAGTTCCTTCCAGAAGCGTGAGGACAAGGAAAGAGAGGGTGAGGAGAGAGGGGACGAAGCCAGCTCCCCTCTCTTCTCCTCCACCTCCTCCTCTTCTCCCCACCTCCCACACCTCAACCCTCTGCTACTCTTCCACCAGCAGACGGCGCCCTGGCGCTCCCGGAGGTGGCGCACCGACTCGGGGAAGAGGGTCAGCTGTGTGGGGGAGACCTCCTCCAGCTCCACAAGGACCACCTTAAGGGAGCCCTCCAACAGGGCACGGTGCATGGCCGTCTGCCTCTCGAAGCTCTGCCAGGCCTCCAGGACACCACTGCTGCTGTCACTGTGGCTTCCACTGCAGAACGTAGAGCCAGAGTAGACCAGGAGGAGACGCCGGCTTGCCAGCATGCTCTCCTCCACTGCATCTACTATGGCTAGAGAGGGAGGAGGGAGGAGAAGAGGGGGAAAGGGAGGAGGGAGGAGAAGAGGGGGAAAGGGAGGAGAGAGGAGGGAGGAGAAGAGGGGGAAAGGGAGGAGGGAGGAGAAGAGGGGGTCAGGGAGCAGGGGAAATTGTTATTAAAACATTGTTCTACCATTGAAATGGTTTCTGAAGGTCTTTATGATTTCAGAAAGGTTTCACATATTTCATCATCATGCTACTTATGTACTAATGCCAAGGCTAACTTAGTCTTCTGGAACCTGGAGCCTCAGGGTCGAGCTGAGATGTCATACCTTCCCCTGGTAGGCTGTCCCGGCCCAGTATGAACAGCCTGTAGCCACACCTCCCCTCCAGAACCTGGGGCAACATGTGGAGGGCAAACATCTCTGCCTCCCCACAGGCTCCGCCCCCATCCCCAAACAGACGGGGGTATGCCACGTACGCATCATACAACTTCCCATCAGAGTCTGCCACATGCAGGATAGGGACAGGTAAAACAAAATAGATGTGTTAGTGCTGGGCTAGAGCAAAAGCCTCCACAGACCTGCCTAACAGAGGAGGCTTGGTTATTTATGACACCATAGTTGCTTGTGTTTTATGGTTACATGGCCTATTTAGTGCCTTGTATCAAACTTCCTCTCTGTTTCCTCTGAGTCATGGAAAATGCTGTGCTTGCATAGCTGTGGGATGTGCTACAATACATTGCTACACTTGCTACTGATTTTACTTGTGGTCAGGTGGGGAGTGGGAAACAAGTGTTGGATTCTAGCTTGGAATATACTTATTCATGTTACCATATTAGAACCGGGTGTATGGAAAGTTACTGAGTGAGAAAGGGGAGTGCAGAGCTTACATTCTGTTGGGAAATGTTATTCTTAAATCTCATGTACCCTATGGAGAGAGGCAAAGGGCAACAGTCTGGTTTCAGTCACTGCTAAGGTAGGACAGCCGTGGAGTAAGGAGGAGTGAGGAATTCGGCCCGAGTTCAGGTCAGATGAAGTGAGGAGGAACAGTCAGTCCTGTCACACACATACAGTTGAAGTCGGAAGTTTACATACCCCTTAGCCAAATACATTTAAACTCAGTTTTTCACAATTCCTGACATTTAATCCTAGTAAAAATTCCCTGTCTTAGGTCAGTTAGGATCACCACTTTATTTTAAGAATGTGAAATGTCAGAATAATAGTAAAGAGAATGATTTATTCCGCTTTTATTTATTTCATCACATTCCCAGTGGGTCAGAAGTTTACATACACTCAATTAGTATTTGGTAGCATTGCCTTTAAATTGTTTAACTTGGGTCAAACGTTTCGGGTAGCCTTCCACAAGCTTCCCACAATAAGTTGGATGACTTTTGGTCCATTCCTCCTGACAGAGCTGGTGTAAGAGGCCTCCTTGCTCGCACACGCTTTTTCAGTTCTGCCCATAATGTTCTATAGGATTGAGGTCAGGGCTTTGTGGTGGCCACTCCAATACCTTGACGTTGTTGTCCTTAAGCCATTTTGCCACAACTTTGGAAGTATGCTTGGGGTCATTGTCCATTTGGAAGACCCATTTGCGACCAAGCTTAAACTTCCTGACTGATGTCTTAAGATGTTGCTTCAATACATCAACATAATTTTCCTTCCTCATGATGCTATCTACTTTGTGAAGTGCACCAGTCCCTCCTGCAGCAAAGCACCCTCACAGCATGATGCTGCCACCCCCGTGCTTCACAGTTGGGATGGTGTTCTTCAGCTTGCAAGCCAACTTTAAAGGCACAGTCAACTTAGTGTATGTAGACTTCTGACCCACTGGAATTGCTGTGAATTATATGTGAAATAATCTGTCTGTAAACAATTGTTGGAAAAATTACTTGTGTCATGCACAAAGTAGATGTCCTAACCGACTTGCCAAAACTATAGTTTGTTAAAAAGAAATTTGTGGAGTGGTTGAAAAACAAGTTTTAATGACTGTATGTAAACTTCCAACTTCAACTGTATATTTCCATGCCCATGAAGGTTCTAGCAGGAGGCTACACCAATGAGAGGAACCAAATACGTTCCTGACTAGCAACAGAGATGTATTGGCTGTCTAGATATGCAAGGGGTTGACTCCGCCTAGTAGGAAGGTATAAATATATGTGATTGTGTAAACATCTTTGTCTTTGCAGCTATATGACCCAGTGGGTGAATAAACTTTGTTTGAGCTTTTTCTAGTTGTCCGTTTGAGTTTTTACTCAGTTTGTTCAGAACCTAACACAAGCAATGCAACATGCGTGTGTGTGTGGGTTTAAGTGTGGGCCTGGGGGTTTGTGGGGAGACATGCTGTATGTGCATTTCTGTCTGTATCTGGTGTAGGAATGTATATTTATGTTAGTGCGAGTTTCCATTTCGTGAAAGCACAGTATGCAATGAGTCTGCAGATAGTGTGTGTGTGTGCATGAGTGTGTGCATGTCTACGTGTGCGCGCTCAGGCATGTTTCTATTAATGTTTCCATGAGTGTGCTTGCGCAGTATATGTGCGGTAAAGTGTCTCTCATTGCGTACCTGTGTTTGTGTAGAGAAGCGGGAACATCCTCCTGAGCGACAGCACGATGTCGATCTTGAAGCGATGGTAAATAACAACACTAACAGTAAACACCAATACCAGACTGGTCAGTAGTACCCCAATAGGGAGCAGATAGTTTGGATCTGTGCAGAAAAAGAGAGAAGATAGCATTTATAACAGTTTTTTCAAAAGTGGTGAGGTTGCAGTTGTTATAATACACTATCAAAACAACGGTAAAGGGACAGGATAATATGTGTGTGATCTCTTTTGAAACACCTTTATGTTATCCTCCAGACAGTATTGTCTAACCTGTAGGCTGTAGTATGAAGAAGGCTAAAGAAATGCCTCTGTCACTGGAAACCAAACACGTGTAGTTGATGTAAAAGTCTTCCTCTTCCACCATCAAGAAATTCAAATGACGCTCCAACCATACACCCTTCTCCTCTTCTTCTCTCCACTCCCTGGTTTGGGGGGGGGGGGGGGGGGGGGGAAGACAGACAAGTTCCCCCTTGTGAACGCACAATCAAACCATCATGGCAACAGTTAACATAACATACACTGTTATTGGCGCCTGAGGGGATGGGTGCCGTTTTACAGGCTCCTAACCAACTGTGCTATTTTGTGTGGTTTTTTGCATTGTTTGTAACCTTTTTTGTACATAATGTTGCTGCTACCGTCTCTTATGACCGAAAATAGTTTCTGGATATCAGAACAGTGATTATTCACCTCAAACTGCACAAATATTTTTTTTTTAATGAGTCTTACAGAAGGGATATACTGTTTCTCCGAGACCAGGCCCAAATCCCGTCATTCGTGTGAAGAAAAGACAGAGGTACAGGGGGCGGAGATCGGGTGCCTTGTGAGAATTATTCGGCGAGTGGGGAACCCGCCTCTACCTTCCGTTCTATTGGCCAACGTGCAATCACTGGAGAATAAACTGGATGAGCTCCGTTCTAGACTATCCTACCAACGGGACATTAAAAACTGTAATAGCTTATGTTTCACCAAGTCGTGGCTGAACGACGACACGGATAATATACAGTTGGCTGGATTTCCGTGCATCGGCAGGACAGAAGCGGCGCTCCTAGTGGCCAGGAACTTAATGCAGGCAAACTTAAATCCATTTTACCTCATTTCTACCAGCATATCACATCTGCAACCAGAGGGAAAAAACCCTAGACCACTTTTACTCCACACACAGTGATGCATACAAAGCTCTCCTTCGCCCTCCATTTGGCAAATCTGACCATAATGCTATCCTGCTGATTCCTGCTTTCAAGCAAAAACTAAAGCAGGAAGTACCAGTGACTCGCTCAATATCAGAAGACGCGGATGCTACGCTGCAGGACTGTTTTGCTAGCACAGACTGGAAGAAATCCCGCTATGCCATCAGACTAACCATCAAACAGGCAAAGCGTCAATACAGGACTAGGATTGAATCCTACTACACCGGCTCTGATACTCGTCAGATGTGGCAGGGCTTGCAAACTATTACGGATTACAAAGGGAAACCCAGCAGCGAGCTGCCCAGTGACGCGAGCCTATTAGATGGGCTAAATGCCTTTTATGCTCGCTTCGGGGCAAGCAACACTGAAGCATGCATGAGAGCACCAGCTGTTCCGGACGACTGTGTGATCACGCTCTCCGTAGCCTTTAAACAGGTCAACATTCACAAGGCCGCGGGGCCAGACGGATTACCAGGACGTGTACTCAGATCCTGCGTGGACAAACTGGCAAGTGTCTTCACTGACATTTTCAACCTTTACCTGAGCAAGTCTGTAACACCTACATGTTTCAAGCAGACCACCATAGTCCCTGTGCCCAGAAAAGCGAAGGTAACCTGCCTAAATGACTACCGTCCCGTAGCACGTCGGTAGCCATGATGTTCTTTGAAAGGCTGGTCATGGCTCACATCAACACCATCATCCCGGAAACCCTAGACCCACTCAAATTTGCATCCCGCCCCCATGGATCCACAGATGACGCAATCTCAATCGCACTCCACACTGCCCTTTCCCACCTGGACAAAAGGAACACCTATGTGAGAATGCTGTTCATTGACTACAGTTCAGCGTTCAACACCATAGTGCCTACAAAGTTCACCACTAAGCTAAGGACCCTGGGACTAAACACCTCCCTCTGCAACTGGATCTTGGACTTCCTGACGGGCCGCCCCCAGGTGGTAAGGGTAGGCAACAACACATCTGCCAAGCTGATCCTCAACACTGGGGCCCCTCAGGGGTGCATGCTTAGTCCCCTCCTGTACTCCCTGTTCACCCATGACTGCGTGGCCAAGCACGACTCCAACACCATCATTAAGTTTGCTGACGACACAACAGTGGTAGGCCTGATCACCGACAACGATGAGACAGCCTAAAGGGAGGAGGTCAGAGACCTGGCATTGTGGTGCCAGGACAACAACCTCTCCCTCAACGTGATCAAGACAAAGGAGCTATCGTGGACTACAGGAAAAGGAGGGCCAAACATGCTCCTATTCACATCGACAGGGCTGTAGTGGAGCTGGTCGAGAGTTTCAAGTTCATTTGTGTCAACATTAATCAAATGGCCACCTGGACTATCTACATTGACACCCCCCTCCCTTTGTTTTTACACTGCTGCTACTCGCTGTTTATTATCTATGCATAGTCACTTTACCCCTACCTACATGTACAAATTACTTCGACTAACCTGTACCCCCGCACATTGACTCGGTACCGGTACACCCTGTATTTAGCCTCGTTATTGTTATTTTATTGTGTTACTTGTTATTTGATTTTTTACTTTATTTTATTTAGTAAATATTTTCTTAACTCTATTTCTTGAACTGCATTGTTGGTTAAGGGCCTGTAAGTAAGCATTTCACGGTAAGGTCTACACCTGTTGTATTCGACGCATGTGACAAATAAAATGTGATTTGATTAGATTTTGTGAAGTTCCAAAGTTTCAAAGCAAGCACTATGTATTAAGGTATATGGAGCCTATCTTAATCTCAGTAGTATACCTGATACGATACCAACAGTTTAGATACTATACAGTAGAACATCCATCTGGATGACACAGAATACAGGCATATACAGTGCCGTGAAAAAGTATTTTCTCCTTTCTGATTTTCTCTATTTTTGCATATTTTTTATACTGAATGTTATCAGATCTTCAACCAAAACCTAATATTAGATAAAGGAACCTGAGTGTACAAATAACAAACCCAAAAATTATACTTATTTTATTTATTTAATTAACAAAGTTATGCAAGTGTGAAAAAGTAACTGCCCCCTTACACTCAACAACTGGTTGTGCCACCTTTAGCTGCAATGACTGCAACCAAATGCTTCCTGTAGTTGTTGATCAGTCTCTCACATCGCTGTGGAGGAATTTGGCCAACTCTTGCATGCAACATTTTTGGGTTTTCAAGCATGAACTGCTAGTTTCAAGTCCTACCACAACATCTCAATTGGAATTGGGTCTGGACTTTGACTAGTAAATTACAAAACTTCAAATGTGTTGCTTTTTAACCATTTTCAAGTAAACTTGATTATGTGTTTTGGATCATTGTCTTGCTACATGACCCAGCTGTGCTTCAGCTTCAGCTCACAGACAGATGGCCTTACATTCTCCTGTAGAACGTAATGGGACCCATGACGTCCAAAAAGCTATACTTTTGACTCATCTGTCCATAGAACATTCTTCAAATAGTCTTGATGATTCAGGTGCTTTTTGGCAAACTTGAGTCAACTTTTTGGATGAGATGGGTCCCATTATGTCTGGCGAAAAGCTAACACTGCATTACACAGTAAGAACTTCATACTGTAAGTCAAGCATGGTGGTGGTATTGTGATGGTTTGGGGATGCTTTGCTGCCTCAGGACCTGGACGACTTGCCTTAATAGAAGGAACCATGAATTCTGCTCTGTATCAGAGAATTCTACAGGAGAATGTCATGCCATCCGTCTGTGAGCTGAAGCTGAAGCGCAGCTGGGTCATGCAGCAAGACAATGATCCAAAACACACAATCAAGTCTACATGAAAATGGTTAAAAAGCAACACATTTGTAGAATTCTTACAGTGTGTATTGCGATACTGTTGTGTTGTCTCAACCTACCTTTGTGATTCCTGAAAGATGCGTTCTGAGACAATTTTGGAAATTGAGTTTTTGCTAGCTTTCCAATTCAAATCCGTGCAACTTTTATTCCCCACACTCGGCACAAACACCCGACACATCTTACTGAAGGAAGAACCTAGGGGGCAAACATTGAATTCTTTATTTGGATCATGAATGAAAATAAATAATAAACTCACGCACGCACGCACGCGCACACACACACACACACACACACACACACATTCTCTAGTGGTTTACTCACCCAGATCTGCTTTGATGATCTCATTGGCAGGTTCAACCACTTTGGGCTCCAGGCAATACTGCACTGAAATTATGACAATGATTCATAAACATCATAGAAAGACACAGAAATATTCAGTCACCTGACCCTATAGAAAACAACCCTTTCTAAGCTCTCAAAGAGCAAAGTTTCAAAGCAGCCTCTATGAACTCATAACCTCTGATTCAGGGTCATATACAGTGCCTTCAGAAAGTATTCACACTCCTTGACTTTTTCCACGTTTTGTTGTGTTACAGCTTGAATTTGAAATTGATGCAATTTAGATTTTTGTATCAATGGCCTACACACAATACCCCATAATGTCAAAGTGGAATGTTTTTAGAAATGTTTACAAATTAATTAAAAATGATGAAATGTCTTGAGTCAAGAAGTATTCAATGCCTTAGTTATGGCAGGCCTAAATAAGTTCAGGAGTAAAATGTTGCTTAACAAGTCACATAAGTTGCATGGACTCACTCTGTGTCACGCCCTGGCTCTAGGGACTCTTTTATGTTGAGCCAGGGTGTGTAGAGTCTATGTTTTGTGTTCATTGTTTCAGTATCTAGTTCATGTGTTTCTGTGTTGGCCGGGGTGGTTCTCAATCAGAGGCAACGGGAATCAGCTGTTGCTTGTTGTCTCTGATTGGGACCCATACATAGGCAGCCGTTTGGCAGTTGTGTTTTGTGGGATCTTGTTCCGTGTTGGTTTGTGTTTGTTACCAAGGACTTCACGTATCGTTTTGTTGTTTTTGTTCGTGTGGTGAATATAAATAAAGTATGTTCGCATTCCACGCTGCACCTTGGTCCGCTCCTTTTGACGATCGTGACAGAAGATCTCACCATAACAGGACCAAGCAGCGTGTCCAGGAGCAGACAGCCTGGACTTGGGAGAAGATCCAGGCCGGTATGGATCGCCGTCCGTGGGAGGAGACGGTGGAGGCGCGCCGTAGAGAGTAGCAGCGGCGCCAACCGGGCCGACGTCGGACACGCAAGAGGCAACCCCAATACATTTTTAGGGGGGGGGGGGGCACACGGCATGGACGACGGGGCTGCTGGAGGCAGCTACAGGGCGAGGTTGGGGATTAGGAGAGGAGGCCACCGGGTTTGGGGGGCCGGAAGGGAGGTTGGCGGAAACTAGAGGTAGAGCAGAGCCAACTCCCCGTACTCAGGCTAGGCAGTGTGAGACAGGGCAGGTTCCGAGATATGCGGAGCTGCATACTGTGCCGCGAGTGGTCCGGCACAGTCCGGTTCGTCCTGTGCGAGCACCACGCACGTGTCGTGCTAAGGTGGGCATGCAGCCAGGACGGAGTGTGCCGGCTCAACGCTCGTGGCCTCCAGTACCCCTCCTCGGTCCCGGATATCCTGCGCCAGTGTCACGTGTTGTTGTGCCAGTACGTGTACACAGCCCTGTACGTCCTGTGCTGATGCCTCACACAGAGTGTGTTAAGATAGGCATTCAGCCAGGACGGGTTGTGTCAGCTCTTCGCTCCAGACCTCCAGTCCGTCTCCACAGCCCGGTCCGGCCTGTTCCTGCCCCTCGTACCAAGACTGTGGTGCGCGTCGCTAGCCCGGCCCGGCCCATTCCTGCTCCCCGCACCAAGTCAGTGGTGCGCGTCGTCAGCCCGGCCCGGCCGGTTCCTGCTCCCCGCACCAAGCCAATGGTGCGCGTTGCCAGCCCGGCCCGGCCTGTTCCTGCCCCTCGCACCAAGCCTATGGTGCGCGCCGCCAGCCCGGTCCGGCCTGTTCCTGCTCCCCGCACCAAGCCTATGGTGCGCGTCGCCAGCCCGGCCCGGCCCGTTCCTGCTCCCCGCACCAAGTCAGTGGTGCGCGTCGTCAGCCCGGCCCGGCCGGTTCCTGCTCCCCGCACCAAGCCAATGGTGCGCGTTGCCAGCCCGGCCCGGCCTGTTCCTGCCCCTCGCACCAAGCCTATGGTGCGCGCCGCCAGCCCGGTCCGGCCTGTTCCTGCTCCCCGCACCAAGCCTATGGTGCGCGTCGCCAGCCCGGCCCGGCCCGTTCCTGCTCCCCGCACCAAGTCAGTGGTGCGCGTCGTCAGCCCGGCCCGGCCCGTTCCTGCTCCCCGCACCAAGCCAGTGGTGCGCTTCGTCAGCCCGGCCCGGCCCGTTCCTGCTCCCCGCACCAAGCCTGTGGTGCGCATCGTCAGCCCGGTCCGGCCCGTTCCTGCTCCCCGCACCAAGCCAGGGGTGCGCGTCATCAGCCCGGTCCGGCCCGTTCCTGCTCCCCGCACCAAGACAGGGGTGCGCGTCGTCAGCCCGGTCCGGCCCATTCCTGCTCCCCGCACCAAGCCTGTGGTGCGCGTCGTCAGTCCGGCACAGCCCGTGCCCGTTTCACCGGTGCCTGGTCAGGTACCGGTCAGCTGCTCCACACCGGAGCCTAAGCAATCCGCTCCACCGATGTCCAGTCCAGCTCCAGCCAGCGGGGCCAGACCAGACCAGGGGCACTACGGGGGGGTTATTAGAGGGTGGTGGTCACGCCTGGAGCCGGATCCGCCTCCGAGGAGGAATGCCCACCCGGCCCTCCCCTGTTCGGTTTATGTTGGCGCGGTCGCAGTCCGCGCCTTTGGGGGGGGGTACTGTCACGCCCTGGCTCTAGGGACTCTTTTATGTTGAGCCAGGGTGTGTAGAGTCTATGTTTTGTGTTCATTGTTTCAGTATCTAGTTCATGTGTTTCTGTGTTGGCCGGGGTGGTTCTCAATCAGAGGCAACGGGAATCAGCTGTTGCTTGTTGTCTCTGATTGGGACCCATACATAGGCAGCCGTTTGGCAGTTGTGTTTTGTGGGATCTTGTTCCGTGTTGGTTTGTGTTTGTTACCAAGGACTTCACGTATCGTTTTGTTGTTTTTGTTCGTGTGGTGAATATAAATAAAGTATGTTCGCATTCCACGCTGCGCCTTGGTCCGCTCCTTTTGACGATCGTGACACTCTGTGTGCAATAACAGTGTTTCAAATGATTTTTGAATGACTACCTCATGTCTGTACCCCACACATACAGTACAATTATATGTAAGGTCCCTAAGTCAAGCAGTGAATTTCAAACACAGATTCAACCACGAAGACCAGGGAGGAAAACCTGGTTCCGTCTGCTTTCCACCAGGCACTGGGAGATGAATTCACCATTCAGCAGGTCAACAACCTTAAACACAAGGCCAAATCTACACTGAAGTTGCTTACGAAGAATACAGTGAATGTTCCTGAGTGGCCGAGTTACAGTTTAGACTTAAATCTGCTTGAAAATCTATGGCAAGACCTGAAAATGGTTGTCTAGCAATGATCAACAACCAACTTGACAGACCTTGAAGAATTTTGAAAAGAATAATGGGGAAATGTTGCACAATCCAGGTGTGGAAAGCTCTTATACACTTACCCAGAAATACTCACAGCTGTAATCTCTGCCAAAGGTGATTCTAACATATATTGACTCAGGGAGTTGAATACTTATGTAATCAGATATATTAGTGTTCTATTTTTCTATTTTTTTCTATTTTTAATGTTAGACTTTTTCTTACACTTTGACATTACAGGGTATTTTGTGTAGATTGTTAACAAAAAATGACTATTAAATCCCTTTTAATCCCACTATGTAACACAACAAGATGTGGAGAAAGTCACCGGGTGTGAATACTTTCTGAAGGCACTGTATCTCTGTAATGGCTGTGGTAAGGATTGGGGGTATATGGTAATAATCTGTGGTTAGGGACAACTTTTATGAGCTGTGCCAACAAAACTCACCGTCCACCATACCGTTGATGGTCTCTGAGATCCTGCCGCTGAGCCCTTCCAAGTTAAAGGTCATGGTGCAGGTGTAGAACGCATGGTCCTCAGGGATGACCGCTTTTACTAGGAGTAACTCCGTAACACTGTTATTGACATAGCTAAACCTGTTCCACAATGGGTCATCTTTCACAATGGGTTCACAGCCCTGAAAGGTTTAAAGTAGAAATCCACACTGAAAGGTAGTGGTAATGGAATGGAATATCATAGTAATGGAATATGGCTAATAAAACAAAATGAATACACAATTACAGATAAGTTGTGATAATGTCTTACCTTAGAAGACCTACTCTCAGAACAATTCAATGCAGTACAATGTGTGAGAGCAATGAACAATGTAAAGAGTATATACCGTATCTGATGGAACATTGTTCAAATGTAGTCACTAGTAGTAATAACCCCACATTCCTATAGTTTTAAACAGAAATTAAGAATACATAGAGACAGACTGAATGACTGAAAAGAAAGAGTTCAAACAGGCTTTCCAGCACTGTCAGGCAGGGGCAGACTGGGACCAGAAATCCGCCCTGGCATTTCTGACACACCAGACCATTTTTCCCTTGAGGCCCCGACATTGGCCCATTTTCTTTCCTTGAGGCCCCCAAAAGGCCCATTTTTGTCACTGTGGACCCCGTTATTACATTTAAATTTTTTAAATTTTAGTCATTTAGCAGACGCTCTTATCCAGAGTGACTTACAGTTAGTGAGTGCATACATTTTCATACTGGCCCCCCGTGGGGAACGAACCCACAACCCTGGCGTTGCAAGCGCCATGCTCTACCAACTGAGCTACAGGGGACTACATCATGTCCAAATGTATCTCAAATTGATTTGAACATGATTACATTTTACGTTTTAGTCATTTAGCAGACGCTCTTATCCAGAGCGACTTACAGTTAGTGAGTGCATACATTTTTCATACTGATGCGCGACAAATGCCAATATCGGTCAAATGACTTGAATGAGATTTGTGCCACAAATGCCAAAACGCTTCCATGTGACAACAGTGCAAGGGAAACCAAACCAAAGCACGTTGTTGTTATACCTTGTCCATAGACTGGCCTACAGGGTAAGGAAACCAATGTCATTGTAATTTGGGTGAACTTTGGGTGAACTAATTTGGTTATTAGCCAGATAATTATAATTATGTAAAAAAATAAAATAAATGACAATCCCATTGGGCTAAAAATGTATCAGCCCATCCGGCATGGCCAGTCCACCCCTGCTGTCAGGCGTTCCCTCTCAACACTCTCCCATTGCACTGCACTGTCTGTTTACCCCATAGGACTCACCTTGTACCACTGAATGGAGTAATTGTCCACTTCCCTGATATGGTCACTCAATGGGCAGTTCAGAAAACCGGTGTCTTTGTTGGTCAGGACCTGGTCGGCCTTTTCTGGTCGACCGCATTCTTCTGGGTTGGTGTGGTTCACAATCAGTAAGGCCGATTTCTTATAGCACTGGGAGGGTAGTCTGTTTATCAAAGGTAACAGGAAAGATTTACAGCACACGCACACACACACACACACACACACACACAGCAGACAAAAGTATTGCCCCTACCTCACAACACACTCATAGTTTCCAGCATCCTCCATCGCGATGTTAAAAATCCACAGTGTCTTTCCCCGCGGCAGAGTCTTTCTTGTCTCCCTGGTCAGCTCTCTTCCAGTCCTTGGGTCATACCATGAGATGTTATAGGGGATGCTGCGGTAGTCAAACACATTGAGGTCCACCAGGGTGGATGTTAACATGGCAGCATCACCGGAAACTGAAAACACCCGCTCAACCTCTCGTCCTTTGTCCTCACAGAGATCTGAACACAAAGAGTATATAAAGTAAAGTAAAGACAAACATGCGGCACAGGGACTGTTTGCGGACCACCATCTTTTTTATTGAGGCCACCTCTTAAAGAAAAACACATGTTGGAGAAATGATGCACGGCAAAGAAATTATGCAATTATTCCGCGTGTCATGTAGTATGCATAGACAGAGTCTTTACAGAGATGGTCCCTTCAAAATATATCTCTTCACAACAAATTCTCCAGTAAAACAAATAATAACTAAGAACACTGATGGTGTTAAATCAATACTGAAAGTGTTGAGTCTGTGGACCCATATAGACACCAGAACAGTGTTAAATTAACACACTGATTAGTGTAAAGCCTTTTCCAAATATTCCCACAGTGCCTTGCCTTTCAAGCAAATTGTAGAGTTACCACCACTGTAAGTGACAGAGACATGGTTGTTGCATTCATCCATTTTTGGACCTACGGACTTCAAAAAGTGAGATCCTAAATGAATATGTTGTCATAAAATATATATATATATATATATATATATATATATATATATATATATATATATATATATATATATATATATATTTAACACAATGCCATACAGTGCATTCGGAAAGTATTCAGACCCCTTCACTTGTTCCACATTTTGTTACATTACAGCCTTAAATAAATGTGTTTTTTTCCTTATCAATCTACACAAAATACCCCATATTGACAAAGCAAAAACAGGTTTTACATTTTTTTTGCAAATCAATTAAAAATTAAAAACGGAAATATCACATTTACATAAATATTCAGACCCTTTACTCAGTACTTTGTTGAAGCACCTTTGGCAGCGATTACAGCCTCGAGTCTTCTTGGGTATGATGCCACAAGCTTGGCACACCTGTATTTGGGGAGTTTCTCCCATTCCTCTCTGCAGATCCTGTCAAGCTCTGTAAGGTTACATGGGGAGCATCGCTGCACAGCTATTTTCAGGTCTCTCCAGAGCTGTTCGATCGAATTCATGTCCGGGCTCTGGCTGGGCCACTCAAGGACATTCAGAGGCCTGTCCCGAAGCCACTCCTGCGTTGTCTTGGCTGTGTGCTTAGGGTCGTTGTCCTGTTGGAAGGTGAACCATCGCCCCAGTCTGAGGTCTGGAGCAGGTTTTCATCAAGGATCTCTCTTCTGTACTTTGCTCCGTTCACCTTTCCACATCAAGATGCTGCCACCACCATGCTTCACCGTAGGGATGGTATTGGCCAGGTGATGAGTGGTGCCTGGTTTCCTCCAGACGGGACGCTTGGCATTCAGGCCAAAGAGTTCAATCTTGGTTTCATTAGACCAGAGAATCTTGTTTCTCTTGGTCTGTGAGTCCTTAGGTGCCTTTTGGCAAACTCCCGAGTGGCGCAGTGGTCTAAGGCACTGCATCGCAGTGCTAGCTGTGCCACTAGAGATCCTGGTTTGAATCCAGGCTCTGTCGTAGCCGGCCGCGACCGGGAGACCCATGGGGCGGCGCACAATTGGCCCAGCGTCGTGCAGGGTAGGGGAGGGAATGGCCGGCAGGGATGTAGCTCAGTTGGTAGAGCATGGCGTTTGCAACGCCAGGGTTGTGGGATTGATTCCCACGGGGGGCC
>NC_139992.1:20115888-20365911 GCF_964263955.1 Coregonus lavaretus
TTCCATCATCGACGTGTCATTGAAAGTCGACACTGCTGAGGAGATGCAGTGTAGTGGACTACATTCCAGTGTCTGCAATGATATATAGACATATTTGCATGTGTAATACATAATTTGTGTCATATTCTTTCTGTATTAATTTTTGAAGAATTATGTTTTCTGTTGTTGGGTACATGTGGGGATCTCAGATGTTTTTTTTATTTCGTGGATGCTTAGGGATATTGGGTCTAGGCAGGGACAGAGAGAATCCAGAGGAGGGTCCGATGGGTTGACCAGCCTGAATGTGGACATTTTTTGATTGTATTTTGTTTTCTGAGGCTTTCATGTGTATTCAATTGCATCATAGTTTAAAATGCATTGATAAAGATTTATGAATTGATCTGGAGTACTTAGGTGGTCGCCTGGGGCAGAGGGGCCGTGAGAGAATTTTACTGTCTTGATTGATTGATGGATATTTGGAAAGAAAGCTGCCAGACAGGTTTTTCGCTCTCACACTCCATAAAGATTTGTTCATATTTCATAGAAATTTATTTACACTCCATAGAAAAATGTGTTTACTCTCCATACATTTTGGTTTATTGCTAAAGTTACTCAATAAGAGAAATTGTTATTTGTCATAATCCTATTCTTTTTGTTTTCGAGACTTAATTAGGGGGGAAATATGTAGTGTCTAAACAGTTCATGACTTTGCTGATGTTTGCAAATGGTGTGTTAGAGGAAGTCTGTTATGTGGCGTCCTGGGATTGGTTTATGGGAAAACCACCCATATCATGTTACAGATTATAAATACCATGGTTGGAACAAAGGACGAGAAGGAAAACATATTAGAGATTGGGTCAGTTGTTCTCCAGATGTCTGCAGGAGTCTATAAATTGGCGCTGAAATCTTTGGTGTAATAAACTATTATAATCAAGGACAGTGTCAGCGGATTTCTTGTCATCACAGCATAATTAGCATCGTTATTTAGATACCACACCTTAAAATTGAATTAGTTATTATCACACAAGTGATAAAAGGGTGGAATGTGAAGGACATTTTACTTTTTGCATCTTGGCTTTGGTGTCATAAACAATCCTTGGTTCCTGCCTGTGCTCATGACCTCCTCCTTTAGACTATTTGGCAGAACGCCCAGAATATGTTATTTAAGTTAAGATAGGAGACGGTGCTAGACACATGCCGGAACCAACCCTATGAACTATGCCTATCTAACGTGTCTGTAACCAGTATATAAGGGAACTAAACGGGACTGCCCCGTTAGAGCTCACTTCAGACGAGTACTTTATGCATCTAGGTTTGACTGTGACCTCTCCAGCTTGCTGACAATAAACAATGATTAATTAAGATTGACTTCGAGTGTCCCTGTGTAAGAATTTCCACGACATCGCCATTACTTCAGCCCGTTGGGGGGGTTGAGGTTCAAACTGTTCTTGGTCAAATTATCCCTTCAATGCTAGACACCATCTGTGGTGACCTTCGCCATAACCTCGAGAGAGGACAGACCAGAACAACAGTTTAGTTTAGGGCATTTCTGATTCAGGA
The DNA here is from genome assembly GCF_964263955.1 of Coregonus lavaretus. Lineage (NCBI taxonomy): Eukaryota > Metazoa > Chordata > Actinopteri > Salmoniformes > Salmonidae > Coregonus > Coregonus lavaretus. Next base: position 20,117,428 of record NC_139992.1, read on the forward strand.
AATACAGACAAATTATTTACTCTATGAAAAATTATTACTACTACTAATATTCTTAATACAGATTTCTAAAACAAATATCAAAGAGAATAACAACACAAATTGGCTTATACTCCCCATCATCTTGGCAATTCTACTGCAGAGTTACATGGTCAGGGAGTTAGAGGGCTAATCCTTAGGGAGAAATCCCAACCATCCAGCAGATCCAATCTGGTGAGATTTGTTATTGAAGCATGACAAAAACAAACAAACACAACAACAGTAATACACTTCTTATAAAACTAGAGGTGGGGAAAACTTCAATCTATTTGGATTAACTGTCAACCATTACCAACATACAGTGGGGAGAACAAGTATTTGATACACTGCCGATTTGGCAGGTTTTCCTACTTACAAAGCATGTAGAGGTCTGTAGTTTGTATCGTAGGTACACTTCAACTGTGAGAGACGGAATCTAAAACAAAAATCCAGAAAATCACATTGTATGATTTTTAAGTAATTAATTTGCTTTTTATTGCATGACATAAGTATTTGATACATCAGAAAAGCAGAACTTAATATTTGGTACAGAAACCTTTGTTTGCAATTACAGAGATCATACGTTTCCTGTAGGTCTTGACCAGGTTTGCACACACTGCAGCAGGGATTTTGGCCCACTCCTCCATACAGACCTTCTCCAGATCCTTCAGGTTTCGGGGCTGTCGCTGGGCAATACGGACTTTCAGCTCCCTCCAAAGATTTTCTATTGGGTTCAGGTCTGGAGACTGGCTAGGCCAGATGCTTCTTACGGAGCCACTCCTTAGTTGCCCTGGCTGTGTGTTTTGGGTCGTTGTCATGCTGGAAGACCCAGCCACGACCCATCTTCAATGCTCTTACTGAGGGACGGAGGTTGTTGGCCAAGATCTCGCGATACATGGCCCCATCCATCCTCCCCTCAATACGGTGCAGTCGTCCTGTCCCCTTTGCAGAAAAGCATCCCCAAAGAATGATGTTTCCACCTCAAAGGTTCACGGTTGGGATGGTGTTCTTGGGGTTGTACTCATCCTTCTTCTTCCTCCAAACACGGCGAGTGGAGTTTAGACCAAAAAGCTCTATTTTTGTCTCATCAGACCACATGACCTTCTCCCATTCCTCCTCTGGATCATCCAGATGGTCATTGGCAAACTTCAGATGGGCCTGGACATGCGCTGGCTTGAGCAGGGGGACCTTGCGTGCGCTGCAGGATTTTAATCCATGACGGCGTAGTGTGTTACTAATGGTTTTCTTAGAGACTGTGGTCCCAGCTCTCTTCAGGTCATTGACTAGGTCCTGCCGTGTAGTTCTGGGCTGATCCCTCACCTTCCTCATGATCATTGATGCCCCACGAGGTGAGATCTTGCATGGAGCCCCAGACCGAGGGTGATTGACCTTCATCTTGAACTTCTTCAATTTTCTAATAATTGCGCCAACAGTTGTTGCCTTCTCACCAAGCTGCTTGCCTATTGTCCTGTAGCCCATCCCAGCCTTGTGCAGGTCTACAATTTTATCCCTGATGTCCTTACACAGCTCTCTGGTCTTGGCCATTGTGGAGAGGTTGGAGTCTGTTTGATTGAGTGTGTGGACAGGTGTCTTTTATACAGGTAACGAGTTCAAACAGGTGCAGTTAATACAGGTAATGAGTGGAGAACAGGAGGGCTTCTTAAAGAAAAACTAACAGGTCTGTGAGAGCCGGAATTCTTACTGGTTGGTAGGTGATCAAATACTTACGTCATGCAATAAAATGCAAATTAATTACTTAAAAATCATACAATGTGATTTTCTGGATTTTTGTTTTAGATTCCGTCTCTCACAGTTGAAGTGTACCTATGATAAATATTACAGACCTCTACATGCTTTGTAAGTAGGAAAACCTGCAAAATCGGCAGTGTATCAAATACTTGTTCTCCCCACTGTATATTTTTTCCTTTTGCATGCAGACGTGAAGAAAATCAATTTGCCTATTTACCAAAGGGCCCCAGGGGTCTGGTAATTCCCCCTTTGGACACATGACTCACATCGTGAGTCATGCGTCCAAAAAAACAACAACGCTGCCTGTTAAATCAAAATAACAAATACAATTAGAATTACAACCCTTGATGACTCCATCTTAACTTAATTGTATCCCATAAGGTAATGACAAAATAGACTAGAGACAGGTGTCCCTCATTCAGGGGCAGCGCTCTCTCTTTCTCGTGTTCCGAACCACACATAGGACTGTTGATAAATTATAATCTTCTTCCTAATTGTTATTGTTTCCATATTACATGTCTCTAGTCTTTCTAGTGAGGGTGATCAGGCCTCACCAGAAAGTCAGAACAGAGGTCAGAGGTCAGTCAGCCCTGTTAAGTGAGTGTTTGTTTCCCTGTACCTCAGACATTATTTAAAGATATTTCAAACATTTCAAACATTTTGTGTTTCAGGGTTACATTGGGTTTTTCAGTACATTTCTTATCAAGAGAATTTACATGTGTGCAACCAGAACTCTGACAATAAAAACTTCAGAAAATTTCATTTGTGTGGCCTTTAAGGTACATCCTTTCTAACCTGTGAAAAACCCACTAAAACAAATATAAAATGACCCCACATAATAAATCAAACAGAGTATTACCCACTAACAAATATTCACTAACAGGTGGGTTGTGTGTGGGTGCTGGCGTGTGTGTGGTAAAAATCTAAGGGGAAAAACAAACAAAATGGCCAGGCCTTATCCGTCAAGCTGAATAGGCACCTTCTAAAGTAAACAATCCCAGAGCCCCTCTCTTGTAATCATTGTCATTTTGACCTGTTGCATTGACATACAGTGCTGTACAAACTGTCCCTGGGACATAAACAAGTCAAAATATGAAGCCTGTTGTTTAACAAATCTGCTACTTCAAGAAGTTGGTGCTGGCTTATCAGCTCAATATTCGGTACTAAAATGTTTACTTGGATCTACTTCATTCTGGACACAGTTCAACGTAATGGAACCAGATTATCGTTTTAGATGACATTACTTACTTAAATCACTGGTTCTACCCAAACTATAGAATTGAGTAATAATAATTGGAACTTGTCATTTCAATTATTCATACCTGTGTCCCAAATTTCCCCACTGTGTCCTTTACAGCCTGTTTGAGTTCAGTTAGTACTGGCGGCTATCTATTGTTCCACAGGAAGCTTATCTCTAACCCAAACACCAGATGGTGGCCTCTAATTTAATATAATTCCCAATACTCAAACCCTCTGTTCGTCATGTTACCTTGTATTGAAATATTTACTTCTTCAAATTACTAAGATATTGCATTATTAGAGTGCTATCTGAAAGCCAATTACCATTCACTTTGTTACTTTCACTAGTCTCCATATCTGTTTCCCTCAACTTGGACTCCCTTTCCAATAGGAAGACCTCAATCACTACTGCTAATAAACTCAGATCACTTTCTCCATATTGGAAGGCATTGTTTTCATTTCAGTATACCCTAACAATGTTACTCTATATTTTTATTGCCAATCTCTGTTGGATATTCACTTTCTGCTTCAATATTTATGAAATGTCTATTATTTTAAGATTCATATGTAATGCTTTGGAGGGATCAATATGTATTATCTGGGCTGGCACTGTATATCAGTCCCCTGTAGATGGGGCGCTCTGTCCATAATAAGTCTGGCACCTGAGACAGCATAGGCAGGGAAACATGGGCAGTTTCCATTTTGCCTACTCACGAATTGGTTTAGAATGTCATCATTTCGGGTATCAACGAAAACTCCATCGGGAGTACAATAAATTGTAGCCTTAAGTTTAGTTAACAGAAAATCATGTTCAACATTCATTGGTTCTATTTATAGTTTTATTGGTTAGGGGTAAGTCAAGTACCGTACCTTTGCCAAAAGTGGATATACGCCAGTCTTTATCTGAGACTATTTCTCATACCCTTTAGACAGTCATACAATGCTTCAACCTTATCTTTATCAAATGATCCATAAAGGGACCACTCTGAACATTTCTCAGAATACTTTTACACCACTTACGTACGTCTACGTGTGGGTGTGCAAGTTGTATATTATTATTATTATTATTATTATTATTATTATTATTATTATTATTATTATTATTATTATTATTATTATTTATATTGTTACTTCATCTGATCTCCAATACCCCATTATTCTCAATATTATGTTACTTTATCTCTAGTAACCCATTATACATTTGTGTTACATCACAAATTCCTCCTCTACACCAGTGTTCTATTCATACAGAGGTTTAAATATTCACTCTAGTGTTCTATTTAACAGCATATTCGGGAATAATACTCTCTTCTTTCATATGTCCATACAGAATACCTATATAACGTTATACATCTTTAGTTATTCACGTCCACACTGCAGCAACGATCACAGCGCAGCAGCCCGAGAGGTACACATATCATGTTATCAAGGAAATCAGTGTTACCCTCTCAAAGTTTTCAATGGCTTCTCCTGTCAGTGCTCACTACCTGTAGATCAATGGGCGGTGGTGGACATAACCCCTAGATAACTTTATAGATCTAAAAACTCACTTTATAGAACTGGTTGGGGTATTCATTTTTTCCTTATATAAATATACTTAGGTGTTCACATCCACACCACTCCATGTGCATCTATGCACCATATGTATCTTCAACGGTTCTCTGTAGCTCGATTGTAGCTCAATTGGCTCAATTGGTTCTCTGTAGCTCAATTGGTAGAGCATGGCGCTTGTAATGCCAGGGTAGTGGGTTCGATCCCCGGGACTACCCATACGTAAAAATGTATGCGTACATGACTGTAAGTCGCTTTGGATAAAAGCGTCTGCTAAATGGCATATTATTATTATCTAGCTTCCTAGAGACAGTGGTCCCAGACCACATAGACAATTCCAAAAATGCCTATAGACCACTACTTCCTATACTACGATTGGCAGCGGTGGACGGAACCCCTAGATAACGTTATAGATTGAAAAACTCTCTCACATAGAAATGGAAAACTCAGCTCATATTCACTCCACATTCACACTGGAGCTAGTCCCCTGACAGCTCTCAATCACTTAGTACGTTATAGCTACATTTCAATCAGCTTATTATCCATATTTCAGTCTCTTGTTAACACGTGGTGTTGTTATATACAGTACCAGTCAAAAGTTTGGACACACCTACTCATTGAAGGGTTTTTATTTATTTTTACTATTTTCTACATTGTAGAATAATAGTGAAGACATCAAAACTATGAAATAACACATATGAAATCATGTCTTAACCCAAAAAGTGTTAAACAAATCAAAATATGTTTTATATTTGAGATTCTTCAAAGTAGCCACCCTTTGCCTTGATGACAGCTTTGCACGCTCTTGGCATTCTCTCAACCAGCTTCATGAGGTAGTCACCTGGAATGCATTTCAATTAACAGGTGTGCCTTGTTAAAAGTACATTTTTGGAATTTCTTTCCTTCTTAATGCGTTTGAGCCAATCAGTTGTGTTGTGACAAGGTAGGGGTGGTATACAGAAGATAGCCCTATTTGGTAAAAGACCAAGTCCATATTATGGCAAGAACAGCTCAAATAAGCAAAGAGAAACGACAGTCCATCATTACCTTAAGACATGAAGGTCAGCCAATCCTGAACATTTCAAGAACTTTGAAAGTTTCTACAAGTGCAATCTCAAAAACCATCAAGTGCTATGATGAAACTGGCTCTCATGAGGACTGCCACAGGACAGGAAGACCCAGAGTTACCTCTGCTGCAGAGGATGAGTTCATTAGAGTTAACTGCACCTCAGATTGCAGCCCAAATAAATGCTTCACAGAGTTCAAGTAACAGACACATCTCAACATCAACTGTTCAGGGGAGACTGCGTGAATCAGGCCTTCATGGTCAAATTGCTGCAAAGAAACCACTACTAAAGGACACCAATAAGAAGAATAGACTTGCTTGGGCCAAGAAACACAAGCAATGGACATTAGACCAGTGGAAATCTGTCCTTTGGTCTGATTTTTGGTTCCAACCGCCGTGTCTTTGTGAGACGCAGAGTATGTGAACAGATGATGTCCGCATGTGTGGCTCCCACCGTGAAGCATGGAGGAGGAGGTGTGATGGTGTGGGGGTGCTTTGCTGGTGATACTGTTGGTGATTTATTTAGAATTCAAGGCACACTTAACCAGCATGGCTACCACAGCATTCTGCAGCGATACGCCATCCCATCTGGTTTGCGCTTAGTGGGACTATCATTTGTTTTTCAACAGGACAATGACCCAACACACCCCCAGGCTGTGTAAGGACTATTTGACCAAGAAGGAGAGTGATGGAGTGCTGCATCAGATGACCTGGTCTCCACAATCACCCGACCTCAATCCAATTGAGATGGTTTGGGATGAGTTGGATCGCAGAGTGAAGGAAAAGCAGCCAACAAGTGCTCAGCATATGTGGGAACTCCGTCAAGACTGTTGGAAAAGCATTCCAGGTGAAGCTGATTGAGAGAATGCCAAGAGTGTGCAATGCTGTCATCAAGGCAAAGAGTGGCTACTTTGAAGAATCTCAAAAATAAAATTTAAAATATATTTGGATATGTTTAACACTTTTGTGGTTACTACATGATTCCATATGTGTTATTTCATCGTTTTGATCTTTTCACTATTATTATACAGTGTAGAAAATAGTAAAAATAAAGAAAAACCCTTCAATGAGTAGGTGTGTCCAAACTTTTGACTGGTACTGTACTTAAAAAATATATATATATATATATATATATGTATATATACAGTGGGGAGAACAAGTATTTGATACACTGCCAATATTGCAGGTTTTCCTACTTACAAAGCATGTAGAGGTCTGTAATTGTTATCATAGGTACACTTCAACTGTGAGAGATGGAATCTAAAACAAAAATCCAGAAAATCACATTGTATGATTTTTAAGTAATTAATTTGCATTTTATTGCATGACATAAGTATTTGATCACCTACCAACCAGAAAGAATTCTGGCTCTCACAGACCTGTTAGTTTTTCTCTAAGAAGCCCTCCTGTTCTCCACTCATTACCTGTATTAACTGCACCTGTTTGAACTCGTTACCTGTATAAAAGACACCTGTCCACACACTCAATCAAACAGACTCCAACCTCTCCACAAATGGCCAAGACCAGAGCACTGTGTAAGGACATCAGGGTTAGAATTGTAGACCTGCACAAGGCTGGGATGGGCTACAGGACAATAGGCAAGCAGCTTGGTGAGAAGGCAACAACTGTTGGCGCAATTATTAGAAAATGGAAGAAGTTCAAGATGACCGTCAATCACCCTCAGTCTGGGGCTCCATGCAAGATCTCACCTCGTGGGGCATCAATGATCATGAGGAAGGTGAGAGATCAGCCCAGAACTACACGGCAGGACCTGGTCAATGACCTGAAGAGAGCTGGGACCACAGTCTCAAAGAAAACCATTAGTAACACACTACGCCGTCATGGATTAAAATCCTGCAGCGCACGCAAGGTCCCCCTGCTCAAGCCAGCGCATGTCCAGGCCCGTCTGAAGTTTGCCAATGACCATCTGGATGATCCAGAGGAGGAATGGGAGAAGGTCATGTGGTCTGATGAGACAAAAATAGACCTTTTTGGTCTAAACTCCACTCGCCGTGTTTGGAGGAAGAAGAAGGACGAGTACAACCCCAAGAACACCATCCCAACCATGAAGCATGGAGGTGGAAAAATCATTCTTTGGGGATGCTTTTCTGCAAAGGGGACAGGACGACTGCACCGTATTGAGGGGAGGATGGAAGGGGCCATGTATGGCGAGATCTTGGCCAACAACCTCCTTCCCTCAGTAAGAGCATTGAAGATGGGTCGTGGCTGGGTCTTCCAGCATGACAACGACCCGAAACACACAGCCAGGGCAACTAAGGAGTGGCTCCGTAAGAAGCATCTCAAGGTCCTGGAGTGGCCTAGCCAGTCTCCAGACCTGAACCCAATAAAACATCTTTGGGAGCTGAAAGTCCGTATTGCCCAGCGACAGCCCCGAAACCTGAAGGATCTGGAGAAGGTCTGTATGGAGGAGTGGGCCAAAATCCCTGCTGCAGTGTGTGCAAACCTGGTCAAGACCTACAGGAAACGTATGATCTCTGTAATTGCAAACAAAGGTTTCTGTACCAAATATTAAGTTCTGCTTTTCTGATGTATCAAATACTTATGTCATGCAATAAAAAGCAAATTAATTACTTAAAAATCATACAATGTGATTTTCTGGATTTTTGTTTTAGATTCCGTCTCTCACAGTTGAAGTGTACCTATGATAAAAATTACAGACCTCTACATGCTTTGTAAGTAGGAAAACCTGCCAAATCGGCAGTGTATCAAATACTTGTTCTCCCCACTGTATATATAGATATCGACTCACAAGCTCCAGTCTGATGCTGTGCTTGCTTAGCCACTCCAGAGGACAATGCTGAGAAAAGTGGAGGCACCATGCAACACCAGCTGGGACTCATGATGAGCAGGTCTCTGGCTCTGCCTCTCCCTCAGTCCCGCTGAGACTTTCTGTCTTTGTATCTGTCTGGGTCTGTGGGGAGAGCTGGGCCTCTGCTCTGCCCCCCTGGAAGCAATACACCGTTCTCACTCCACTAAATGTCTCCTCCATTACAGGCCCATGTGCCAACATCCCCAGGACGTGTTACTGCCTCCCCTCTGTCATGCTCCAGCAACAAGGTTTGAGGTTGCCCTTACCTTTTGGGAACAGCTCCCCACTGTTATTACCAAGGAGAAACATATAGTTCAGTCTTGGCAGTTGTGTGCTTTGTCTTGAGTTTTAGGCTATTGGCATGCATTCAGTTTACAATTTATGTAACTTTTCAACTGAGGAGGGCAGGAGGCTGTCATAAGGTGGCGCCGACGAAGATTGCGACCTCGCGACCAGCTCTTAGGAAACTTTGCAGTATTTTGTTTTTTTATGTATACTTTTTATATTATTAGCTCAAAAAGTGTTTTGCAAAGTGTTCGCTAATGTTCAATCTTTGGTTAACAAAGTCGACGAACTACGGGCAAGGATTTCTTTTCAGAGAGACATCAAGGCCTGTAACATACTCTGTTTCACGGAAACATGGCTCTCTTGGGATATTCAGTCGAAATCGGTCCAGCCAGATGGGTTCTCAGTTCATTGCGCAGACAGGAATAAATATCTCTCCGGGAAGCAGAAGGGCGGAGGTGTGTGTTTCATGATTAACGACTCATGGTGTAATTGTAGTAACATACAGGACCTCGAGTCCTTCTGTTCACCCGACCTAGAATATCTCACAGTCAAATGCCGACCATATTATCTCCCAAGAGAATTTTCTTTGGTTATAGTCACATCCGTGTATATCCCCCTCAAGCCGATACCACGACGGCCCTCAAAGAACTTCACTGGACTTTATGCAAACTGAAACCACATATCCTGAGGCTGCATTTATTGTAGCTGGGGATTTTAACAAAGCAAATTTGAGGACTAGGCTGCCGAAGTTCTATCAACATATCGACTGTTGTACTCGCGCTGCTAAAATCCATGACCATTGCTATTCAAACTTCCGGGATGGTTATATGGCCCTCCCCCTCCCTCCTTTCGGCAAATCTGACCACGACTCCATTTTGCTTCTCCCTTCCTATAGGCAGAAACTCAAACAGGAAATACCCGTGCTAAGGAATATTAAACGCTGGTCAATCGGAATCCACACTTCAAGATTGGTTTGATCACGCGGACTGGGTTATGTTACCTAGCTTCCGAACATAATTTATACGAATACACTGAAACAGTGACTGAGTTTATCAGGAAGTGTATAGGTGATGTTGTGCCCACTGTGACTATTAAAACCTACCCTAACCAGAAACCGTGGATAGACGGCAGCATTTGCGCAAATCTAAATGCGCGAACCACCGCATTCAACCATGGCAAGGTAACTGGGAATATGGCAGAATACAAACAGTGTAGCTACTCACTCCGCAAGGCAATTAAACTGGAAAAACATCAGTATAGAGACAAAGTGGAGTCACAATTCAACGGCACAGACACAAGACGTATGTGGCAGGGTCTACAGACAATCATGGACTACAAAAAGAAAAACAGCCACGTCGCCGACACCAACGTCTCTCTTCCAGACAAGCTAAACACCTTCTTCGCCCGCTTTGAGGATAACCCAGTGCCACTGACGAGGCCCACTACCAAGGACTGTGGCCTCTCCTTCTCCATGGCTGACGTGATTAAGACATTTAAGCATGTTAACCCGCGCAAGGCTGCCGGCCCAGACGGCATCCCTAGCCGCGTCCTCAGAGCATGCGCAGACCAGCTGGCTGGTGTGTTTATGGACATATTCAATCTCTCCCTTTCCCAGTCTGCTGTTCCCACATGCTTCAAGACGGCCACCATTGTTCCTGTACCGAAGAAAGCAAAGGTACCTGAACTAAATGACTATCGCCCTGTAGCACTCACCTCTGTCATCATGAAGTGTTTTGAGAGACTAGTCAAGGATCAAATCACCTCTACCTTACCTGTCACCCTAGACCCACTTCAATTTGCTTACCGCCCCAATAGATCCACAGACGATGCAATCGCCATCACACTGCACACTGCCCTATCCCATCTGGACAAGAGGAATACCTATGTAAGAATGCTGTTCATTGACTATAGCTCAGCATTCAACACCATAGTACCCTCCAAGCTCATCATTAAGCTCGAGGCCCTGGGTCTGAACCCCGCCCTGTGCAACTGGGTCCTGGACTTCCTGACGGGCCGCCCCCAGGTGGTGAAGGTAGGAAACAACATCTCCACTTCGCTGATCCTCAACACTGGAGCCCCACAAGGGTGCGTGCTCAGCCCTCTCCTGTACTCCCTGTTCACCCATGACTGCGTGGCCAACCACGCCTCCAACTCAATCATCAAGTTTGCAGATGACACAACAGTAGTAGGCTTGATTACCATTAATGACGAGACCGCCTACAGGGAGGAGGTGAAGGCTCTGGGAGTGTGGTGCCAGGAAAATAACCTCTCACTCAACATCAACAAAACAAAGGAGATGATCGTGGACTTCAGGAAACAGCAGTGGGTGCACCCCCCTATCCACATCGACGGGACCGCAGTGGAGAAGGTGGAAAGCTTCAAGTTCAGCGACAAACTGAAATGGTCCACCCAGGCAGACAGTGTGGTGAAGAAGGCGCAACAGAGCCTCTTCAACCTCAGGAGGCTGAAGAAATGTGGCTTAGCACCTAAAACCCTCACAAACTTTTACAGATGCACAATTGAGAGCATCCTGTCAGGCTGTATCACCGCCTGGTACGGCAACTGCACCGCCCACAACCGCAGGGCTCTCCAGAGGGTTTTGCGGTCTGCCGAACGCATTACCGGGCGCAAACTACCCGCCCTCCAAGACACACACAACACCCGATGTCACAGGAAGGCCAAAAAGATCATCAAGGACATCAACCACCCGAGCCACTGCCTGTTCACCCCGCTATCATCCAGAAGGCGAGGTCAGTACAGGTGCATCAAAGCTGGGACCGAGAGAATGAAAAACAGCTTCTATCTCAAGGCCATCAGACTGCCATCAGTAGCACATTAGAGGCTGCTGCTGCCTATTGAAATCACTGGGCACTTTAAGAAATGGAACACTAGTCACTTTAATAATGTTTACATATCTTGCACTACTCATCTCATATGTATATACTGCATTCTATTCTATCATATTCTACTGTATCTTAGTCCATGCCGCTCTGTCATTGCTTGTCCATATATGTATATATTCTTAAATCCCATTCCTTACTTGTTTTGTGTGTATTGGGTATATGTTGTGAAATTGTTAGATATTACTGCACTGTCGAAGCTAGAAGCACAAGCATTTCGCTACACCCGCTATAACATCTACTAAACACGTGTATGTGACAAATAAAATTTGATTTGATTTGATTTGAACTGTGTAATAATACATATGTAATTAATTTGTAGCCTAATTATATTTTTGTGAATGAGCATCAATTCACCCATTGCAAAAACCCATTCTATAAATGTGACAATGAAATAAGTACAAGCTTAGCATCCTTTTTCAGGACTAAATCTACTGAGTGTTTCTCTCTTCATTCACTAATGGACATCCTGTACCATTCCTCCAGCATCTATCAAGTGCTTGTCAACACCTTTAAAAGACACCATTACAGAGCTGTTGAATTTCAAGAATCTGACCTTCAGAAATATGGTTAACATTTTTGCTAAATTATAATTTAATCATTCAATCAATAAGTGGTCCTCTGTAGCGCAGCTGGTAGAGCACTGCGCTTGTAACGCCAAGGTAGTGGGTTCGATCCCACCCATACACAAAAAAAAAGCTGGATAAAAGCGTCTGCTAAATGGCATATTATTATTATTAATAAGTGACTGCTTCAGCTGACATTTAATACTCAGCCTGATTTATCCACAATGAAGCTCAGAGGGAACACAGTTAACATATTTCAGATGATGTCATGAGCCCTCTCACTCCACCGGGTTACCACCTTAATTTGTTTCCACTATCTTCCACTTTGCTCACCACTCTCTCTCTACTCAGCCTAACTAGCTCCACCTGTCCCTGCTCTGCTCGGCTCTAATTACTCTGCCAGCTGCGCTGCATTACCCACTAACCTCTCCCAGTATTTAAAGTCCTGTCTTTCAGCTCTCCTTTGTCAGATCGTCTGCAAAGCTCACACCCGGAACCTGTTTGCTCGCGCTTCTGGCTCACCCTTGTTTTGTGACCCCGGACCTGCCTGATTCTTGGATACTCTTCTGCCCCAGGAAAACCAGACCTGCTTTCTGCCATTACGACTCCTGACTACTCTTCGACCCCGGTAACTCTGACCAGCCTTCTGCCTTGCTACAACGTGTTTGGATTTCCCTTGAACTGTACTTCTGCCTTGTTTCATCCGCCCCGTTGTGTCTGTGTTTCCTCCCCCCCAGGACTTCTGGACCACCAACCACCGGCGTCATCGGACGCATCGCTGCCACTGGGGGGGGGCACAGACCCAGCACATTGGACGGAATAACCCCTGGAGCCTTCACTCACTCCCTACTTCCCTTTTCCCTTAAGTTTAATAAACTTTCTGGTGTGACGCAATTGTGGTCCTCTTGTCGTCTGTCTGAACCGTGACAGTACGATCTGACCATTATGGACTCAGCGCACACTTCCCCCGACATGGAAACCGAAGAACCTGAGCAACCCACCGCCATGCTACGCCTGGAACACACTGAGAGAGAGCTAGGCCGCATGAGCGGCGACATCACCTCTCTGCTTCAGGTCGGCCACCAACAGCATCAGCAGTTCCAGCAGCACCAGCAGCAGTCCCAGCAGCAGCAACAACAACTCGCCATGATCATCCAACTCCTCACCAACCTTACCCCAGCCAGTCTGCCCACCAGCCCTGCCTCCGAGTTACCTGCCCCGGTCATTGCAGCCGCTGCCCCGGAACCCAAGATTGGAAACCCCGAGCGGTTCAACGGCGATTCTACCCAGGTCCGGCCATTCCTGACTAGCTGCCGACTTCAGTTCTCCTTGCAGCCAAGGACCTTCGCCACGGAGGGGGCTAAGGTCGGGTATGCCATCACTCACCTGACGGGCCGAGCTCGACTCTGGGGAACAGCAGAGTTCGAACGTCAAACCCCCGCATGTGCAACCTTCGACCTGTTTGCTGAGGAGATGCTGAAGGTGTTTGACCTGGATTCACCAACCGCAGAGGCGTCTCGTGAACTGTTCAGTATTCGACAAGGCAGACGTACAGTCGCAGACCATTCCATCGACTTCCGAACCCTGGCAAGACGAAGTTCTTGGAACACACCATCGTTGGTGGACGCGTTCTTCCATAGCTTGGCTGACTATATCAAGGACGAGTTGGTCTCCCATGAACTGCCTTCCACTCTTGATGAAGCCATCGCACTGACTGTCCGGATCGACAGAAGGATACAGACCCGTCGTCGTGAGAGGGGGCGCCAAGGTCCACCAACTACCGGCATTCGGAGAGATCCGACTGGGCTCCTGTCAGCTACTGCCACTCACCCAAGTCAGCTTGATCAGTCTGAGCCTATGGAGATTGGGCGAGCCTCTCTCACTCCTGCAGAGCGCCAGCGCCGCTTCACCTCAAACCTCTGCCTCTATTGTGGAGGTGATGGACATCGTGTGGTAACCTGCCCTTTAAAAGCCGAAGCTCACCGGGCATAGGGGGAGTCCGGTTGAGCTCAATGACCATCCAGTCCTCCGACCGCAAACCCCTGCTGCAAGTTCACCTCCGCCTCTCTGACTCAACTCACACCCTGGCTGCTCTGGTGGATTCTGGCGCCGAAGCCAACATAATGGACATCAAGCTGGCACGCCAACTGGGACTGGAGAACCTCCGTTTGACACCTCCTATTCCTGCCCGGGCACTGGACGGACACTTACTCGGATCGGTCACTCATGTCACGGCCCCGGTCTTGATGGGTCTGTCCGGAAACCATCAAGAAACTATCCAGTTTCACCTGCTCCCCTCTCCAGGCCAACCCCTCATCCTGGGTTACCCATGGCTCCGCCGGCACAACCCTCAGCTCGACTGGGTGACCGGGGTGATCAGGGAGTGGGGAGAGGACTGCCACCGAACCTGCCTGCTTGCTGCCGCACTACCCCCTCGGTCAGTACCTACTAACTCCGCTCCTGACCTCTCCCATGTCCCAGAATGCTACCATGGTCTCAGAGAAGTGTTTAACAAAGCAAGAGCCACATCTCTGCCCCCTCACCGACCGTACGACTGTGCCATCGACCTCCTCCCTGGAACAGCCCCTCCAAGGGGCCGTCTTTATTCGTTGTCTGCTCCTGAAAGAAGGTCCATGGAGGATTACATCAATGACTCTCTGTCCACAGGATTGATCCGTTCATCTTCATCTCCGGCTGGTGCTGGCTTCTTCTTTGTGGGGAAGAGGGACGGATCTCTTCGCCCCTGCATCGACTACAGGGGACTCAACGACATCACAGTGAAAAACCGTTACCCTCTCCCTCTGCTCACCTCTGCTTTTGAGTTGCTCCAGGGAGCCACTGTTTTTACCAAGTTGGATCTCAGAAACGCTTACCACCTAGTGCGGATCCGGGAGGGAGATGAATGGAAGACCGCATTCAATACACCAACAGGCCACTACGAGTATCTGGTTATGCCTTTTGGCCTCACCAATGCTCCTGCTGTGTTCCAGGCTCTAGTGAATGATGTACTGCGGGACATGTTAAACAAGTTTGTCTTCGTTTACCTGGATGACATCTTAATCTACTCCAGAAACCTGTCTGAACACACCCGCCATGTCCAGCAAGTCCTTCATCGTCTTCTGGAGAATTCCCTCTACGCCAAGGCAGAGAAATGTGAGTTTCACGTCAAGACAGTGGCCTTCCTGGGGTACATAGTGGCAGAGGGAAGTATCCAAATGGATCCTGCCAAAGTATCAGCAGTCACTTCATGGCCAGTTCCGGAGAACAGAAAGAAGCTGCAACAGTTTCTGGGGTTTGCTAACTTCTATAGAAAGTTTATCCGGAACTACAGTACCGTTGCTGCCCCTCTCACTGCTCTAACCAGCACCAAGCAACCCTTCACCTGGACCCCAGCAGCCGACAAGGCCTTCAGTACCCTCAAGGTAAGGTTCACCTCCGCTCCCATCCTCCAGATGCCTGATGTGGACCGGCAATTCATTGTGGAGGTGGACGCCTCGGATGTGGGAGTTGGTGCTGTGATTTCTCAGTGGGCTGCGGAGGATAGGAAGCTCCATCCCTGTGCCTTTTTCTCACGTCGGTTGTCCCCCTCTGAGTGCAATTACGACATAGGGAACCGAGAGCTGCTGGCTGTGAAGCTTGCCTTGGAGGAGTGGCGTCACTGGCTGGAGGGGTCCACCATTCCATTTCTCGTTTGGACCGATCATAAGAACTTGGAGTACATCCGCACGGCCAAACGGTTGAACTCCAGGCAGTCCCGCTGGGCCCTGTTCTTCACCAGGTTTAATTTCACTCTGTCATACCGGCCTGGATCACGCAACACCAAGCCAGACGCCCTCTCCCGTCAATTCCAGAAGGATGACAACCCCTCCAAGGATCCTGTGTCGATTCTGCCAAGTCCCTGCATCGTAGCAGCTCTGACCTGGGCTGTTGAGGAACAGGTGCTGGAAGCTCTCCGTAACCAGCCCGGTCCCAGCACTTGCCCAGCTGACCGCCTTTTTGTCCCCGAAAACCTGAGGTCCCAGGTCGTTCAGTGGGGACATGACTCCCGCCTAGCTTGTCACCCTGGCTCCACCCGCACTTACAACCTGCTCGCCCAGAGGTTCTGGTGGCCCTCTCTGAGAAAGGATGTACGGGAATTCGTCCAAGCCTGCCCCATCTGCAACCAACACAAGTCGTCCTGCCAGCCCCCAGCCGGATTGCTGCAGCCCCTGCCTGTGCCCAGACGTCCCTGGTCTCACATCGCCCTTGACTTTGTCACGGGGCTGCCCCCTTCAAGTGGCATGACCGTCATTCTCACCATAGTTGACCGATTCAGCAAGATGGCACACTTCATTCCCCTCCCCAAGCTCCCAACCGCCAAGGAGACCGCCCAGGTGGTCCTGGAACACGTCTTCCGGATCCACGGACTGCCAAAGGATGTAGTTTCTGACCGTGGTCCACAATTCTCCTCCGCTTTTTGGAAGGAGTTCTGTCACCTGCTGGGAGCCACAGTCAGTCTGACTTCCGGATTCCATCCCCAATCCAATGGGCAGTCAGAGCGGGCAAATCAGGAGCTCGAGAAGGCACTGCGATGCATGACTTCACGCAACCCCCACTCCTGGTCGCAGCAATTGACATGGGTGGAGTACGCACACAATTCTCTGACCTGCTCTGCCATCGGTATGTCCCCTTTCCAATGTGTTTATGGTTACCAGCCTCCTCTATTTGCCAGCCAGGAAGGGGAGGTTACTTGCCCATCTGCACTTGCTTTTGCCCGTCGATGTCGCCGCACCTGGTCACAAGCCCGAGCCACACTTCTCAGATCCGTTGCCAGCTACACTACCGGGGCCAACCGTCGGAGAATCCCTGCTCCCACCTACCATGTTGGTCAAAGGGTGTGGTTGTCGTCAAGGAACCTGCCACTCAGGGTGGAGTCGCAAAAGCTGGCACCTCGGTTCATTGGCCCATTCCCTATCATAAGAGTGATTAGCCCAACTGCTGTCCGGCTCCAACTGCCTAATTCCATGAGGGTGCACCCCACTTTCCATGTGTCTAAGATTAAGCCCATTCATGAGAGTCCGCTGGTCCCTGCTGCGCCTTGTCCTCCTCCTCCACAGCTCGTCGATGGTGGTCTGGTTTACACCGTCCGCCGCCTGCTTCGGTCCAGACGGAGGGGTAGGGGTCTCCAGTACCTCATTGACTGGGAGGGCTATGGACCTGAGGAAAGGACCTGGGTGCCAGCTAGTCGGATTGTGGATAGGACTCTCATCACCGCCTTCCACCAACGGCATCCTGATCAACCTGCAATCCGTAGGGGCCGCCCCAGAGGGATCCCTAACCGCCCTGCCCGCTCGGCTTCCTGTCCTGTGCCTGATCCTGTCTCGGGACCTGTCCCATCTCCCGACCACGGCCCTCCGGCTTCCTCCGAGGATGAGGACGTTCGCTCGGACCGTTCGGAGGAGTTCTAGCCCTCCTCCGGCTCCCCTCCTCCCGCCCGGCGTGGTGTTGCTCTTGGGACTTCTGGGGCCGTCCCTTGGGGGGGGGGTTCTGTCATGAGCCCTCTCACTCCACCGGGTTACCACCTTAATTTGTTTCCACTATCTTCCACTTTGCTCACCACTCTCTCTCTACTCAGCCTAACTAGCTCCACCTGTCCCTGCTCTGCTCGGCTCTAATTACTCTGCCAGCTGCGCTGCATTACCCACTAACCTCTCCCAGTATTTAAAGTCCTGTCTTTCAGCTCTCCTTTGTCAGATCGTCTGCAAAGCTCACACCCGGAACCTGTTTGCTCGCGCTTCTGGCTCACCCTTGTTTTGTGACCCCGGACCTGCCTGATTCTTGGATACTCTTCTGCCCCAGGAAAACCAGACCTGCTTTCTGCCATTACGACTCCTGACTACTCTTCGACCCCGGTAACTCTGACCAGCCTTCTGCCTTGCTACAACGTGTTTGGATTTCCCTTGAACTGTACTTCTGCCTTGTTTCATCCGCCCCGTTGTGTCTGTGTTTCCTCCCCCCCAGGACTTCTGGACCACCAACCACCGGCGTCATCGGACGCATCGCTGCCACTGGGGGGGGGCACAGACCCAGCACATTGGACGGAATAACCCCTGGAGCCTTCACTCACTCCCTACTTCCCTTTTCCCTTAAGTTTAATAAACTTTCTGGTGTGACGCAATTGTGGTCCTCTTGTCGTCTGTCTGAACCGTGACAGATGAACCTTCCTGAACATTGTTAAAGTTTCCCTTGCACTAAAAAGTCCATACAATATTTCTAGAGCTAGCAAAAACTGTCTCTCACGTGGAGTGAAGTGTCATTGAGATATCAACATGAATTTGACAGGTACAGAAATCCTATGAAAATAAAAGTATGCCAACCGTTTTGAAAATAAATTAGCAATACTTTAACATAACCTGTTTATTACAGCCAATATGAATAATTCATGAACACTTTAATAGCCACCACATCCTAACGTTGTCAGACTGACCAGAATCCGCCATTCACTACACCTGCTGGCTTTATGTTTGTTGGGGAAATCTTATTATAGTGGAAGAGCGAGTGTGTTCACTGCTAGCACCGGGTTAGTCATATTTGACCCTCTGATCAAGGCATTGACCTAAATTACATAGCCAGGGTCACGAACCAGTGAGTCAACCAACCCCACAGTCTTAACGAGGAGTAAGTAACATCATAAACACACATTTTAGAGATACTGTACACTATTTCCCAGAAGAACTGAGACATTCTGATATGTCTCTCTGGATGTATATACAGTCTTTTAGCAGGGATGAGCAAAAATTACAAATACAATAACAAAATAAATGACAAAATACCATAAAGGTCAATGTATTAAAATAAACTAAAGAATACTTGTATTTTGAAATGTATTTGATTAAAATGCATGTATTTTGTATTATAAAATACAGAAATACATTTGCAAATAGCCGGCCCGAACAGCAACACCATTCTCAATAAAAGTTATAGAAACGTTTTACTTGCTATAACTGTGATATGTTGTTGTTTATCTACCTTAGTTGAATGCACTGACTGTAAGTCACTCTGGATAAGCGTCTGCTAAATGACCAAAATGTATATGTGAAAATGAACATACCAAAACGAACTGCAAAGCACACTGGGTATTATTATTGGCCTTGTTTCGGGGTCGTGTTTATATGGGATACAGCTTAACCTAATTCTCCTAACCTTCTGCGTAAGTTCTCCTAAACCTGCTATATAAAGTCAATTTTGACAAAAGCTGTCCCTTCTAGACAAGAGCTTGTTTCGGGGCATAGCTCATTAGAATAATACTCAGCCTGCTTGACCATTGTCAATTTTTACATACACATTTATACAGTATTTAGTTAATTTAGCAGACGCTCTTATCACACCACGCCATCAGATTTCTGATACCAATGTAGGGTGAAAGGGAGCCACAAAATTTATACTGTCAGTTCTGCAATCTTTGTAAGAACGTGTGACAATCAAGAGCTGCACTGTTATGATGTTACTGTGCATTTTCCAGTAGCTCAATGGCAGCTGGTTCACAGGACAACCTGGTCTCAGAGCATTTCGCATGATTCTTTATGTAAATCCGTGACACTCCATTTAGTATGATATGTTATGTTTGGTATGGTTACATAAGACAGATGGTTACTTAAGGCAAAAATGAAAGGTGGGTGGGTGAATGTCTACCAACCCAAAGGTTGCGAGTTCAAATCTCATCACAGACAATTTTTATTTTTATTTTTTCATTTTAGCAGACGCTCTTATCCAGAGCGACTTACAGTTAGTGAGTGCATACATTTTCATACTGGCCCCCCGTGGGAAACGAACCCACAACCCTGGCGATGCAAGTGCCATGCTCTACCAACTGAGCTACAGGGGACTACTTTTCAACTGCTTACTACTTTTAACTACTTTGCAACTACTTAGCATGTTAGCTAACCCTTCCCTTAACCCTAACCTTTCCCCTAACCTTAACCCTGTAACCTAACTCCTAAACTTAACCCTAACCTTAACCCTAATCTCTAACCCTAACCCCTAGCCTAGCTACTGTTAGCGAGCTAGCTAACGTTAGCCACCTAGCCACCTAGCTAGAATTCGTAACATATCATATGGTTTGCACATTTGTAACATATTTTGTACATTATTTGTTTTACAACATATCATATCATTTCGGAACATATCATATGAAATGAGTGATGGACATCCACAAATTCATACCGAAATTTAACATATCATACTAAATGGAGTGTCTCAGATTGTTTACAGAATAATACGCAATGCTCTGAGACTAAGTTGCACAGGAAGTTAATATTTCATTTTCAATAACTTACTGTCAACTAGTTGTAAGTGGGTTATTGTAAAATGTAATTTACTGTAGTTAATCTGTCAAGATCACTGACCTGATGGTCTAGTAGGAAAGTCAGTATTACAATTACGTGGCGCCAAGCTATAACTTAAATATTGTACAGCTAGCTGGTATTACATGCAATTATGTCAGCGTTTAACAAAGCAGCATACTTGACAATAAACAAGCTCATTAATGACATATTCTCATACCACGTTCACAGAACAAACAGTGTCAAAGGATGCACTCAACTTGCATTGGCATAACCATTAAACAATTAAACTGCTACAACACTTCCACTGACGGTTGGAACAAATATACATATATTTGACCACGCCCCCAAATATGCTAATGATCCCCAACAGTACATTGCCCCCACCTATCAAAGTGCAGTGATTCAAAAATATCAGGTAAAAGAATGTCCTATTATACCTACAAGGTACCGAACTTTACCATGTGAGTTCATACAGTATGTGTACCTGTGAAGTGTACCTTTGACCTTGTTGTACATTTACATTTAAGAGCGACTTACTTTTTTTGGGGGGGGGGGGGGGTAAGGGGGGGGGTTAGAATGATTACTTTATCCTATCCCAGGTGTTCCTTAAAGAGGTGGGGTTTCAAATGTCTCCGGAAGGTGGTGAGTGACTCCGCTGTCCTGGCGTCGTGAGGGAGCTTGTTCCACCATTGGGGTGCCAGAGCAGCGAACAGTTTTGACTGGGCTGAGCGGGAACTGTGCTTCAGCAGAGGTAGGGGAGCCAGCAGGCCAGAGGTGGATGAACGCAATGCCCTCGTTTGGGTGTAGGGACTGATCAGAGCCTGAAGGTACGGAGGTGCCGTTCCCCTCACAGCTCCGTAGGCAAGCACCATGGTCTTGTAGCAGATGCAAGCTTCAACTGGAAGCCAGTGTAGTGTGCGGAGGAGCGGGGTGACGTGAGAGAACTTGGGAAGGTTGAACACCAGACGGGCTGCGGCATTCTGGATGAGTTGTAGGGGTTTTATGGCACAGGCAGGGAGCCCAGCCAACAGCGAGTTGCAGTAATCCAGACGGGAGATGACAAGTGCCTGGATTAGGACCTGTGCCGCTTCCTGTGTAAGGCAGGGTCGTACTCTCCGAATGTTGTAGAGCATGAACCTACAGGATCGGGTCACCGCCTTGATGTTAGCGGAGAACGACAGGGTGTTGTCCAGGGTCACGCCAAGGCTCTTCGGACTCTGGGAGGAGGACACAATGGAGTTGTCAACCGTGATGGCGAGATCATGGAACGGGCAGTCCTTACCCGGGAGGAAGAGCAGCTCCATCTTGCCAAGGTTCAGCTTGAGGTGGTGATCCGTCATCCATACTGATATGTCTGCCAGACATGCAGAGATGCGATTCGCCACCTGGTTATCAGAAGGGGGAAAGGAGAAGATTAGTTGTGTGTCGTCTGCGTAGCAATGATAGGAGAGGCCATGTGAGGATATGACAGAGCCAAGTGACTTGGTGTATAGCGAGAATAGGAGAGGGCCTAGAACTGAGACCTGGGGGACACCAGTGGTGAGAGCACGTGGTGCGGAGACAGCTTCTCGCCACGCCACTTGGTAGGAGCGACCGGTCAGGTAGGACGCAATCCAAGAGTGAGCCGCGCCATAGAGAGTCAAAGGATGCAGAAAGGGAGGAGAGGAGGGTTGAGGAGGCAGAATCAGGAGATTGGAGGGAGAAGGCTGGAGCAGAGGGAAGAGATGATAGGATGGAAGAGGAGAGAGTAGCGGGAGAGAGAGAGCGAAGGTTGCGACGGTGCATTACCATCTGAGTAGGGGCAGAGTGAGTAGTGTTGGAGGAGAGCGAGAGAGAAAAGGATACAAAGTAGTGGTCGGAGACATGGAGGAGAGTTGCAGTGAGATTAGTAGAAGAACAGCATCTAGTAAAGATGAGGTCAAGCGTATTGCCTGCCTTGTGAGTAGGGGGGGATGGTGAGAGGGTGAGGTCAAAAGAGGAGAGGAGTGGAAAGGAGGCAGAGAGAAATGAGTCAAAGGTAGACGTAGGGAGGTTGAAGTCCCCCAGAACTGTGAGGGGTGAGCCATCCTCAGGAAAGGAACTTATCAAGGCGTCAAGCTCATTGATGAACTCTCCAAGGGAACCTGGAGGGCGATAGATGACAAGGATATTAAGCTAAAATGGGCTAGTGACTGTGACAGCATGGAATTCAAATGAGGAGATAGACAGATGGGTCAGGGGAAAAAGAGAGAATGTCCACTTGGGAGAGATGAGGATTCCTGTGCCACCACCCCGCTGACCAGATGCTCTCGGGGTATGCGAGAACACATGGTCAGACGAGGAGAGAGCAGTAGGAGTAGGATTGTTTTCAGTGGTAATCCATGTTTCCGTCAGCGCCAAGAAGTCGAGGGACTGGAGGGTAGCATAGGCTGAGATGAACTCTGCCTTGTTGGCAGCAGAACGGCAGTTCCAGAGGCTGCCTGAGACCTGGAACTCCACGTGGGTGGTGCGTGCAGGGACCACCAGGTTAGAGAGGCAGCAGCCACGCGGTGTGAGGCGTTTGTATAGCCTGTGCTGAGAGGAGAGAACAGGGATAGACAGAGGCATAGTTGACAGGCTGCAGAAAATGGCTACAATAATGCAAAGGAGATCGGAATGAAATGAACTAAACATCTGGGAAAGGAGAGAGCGGGGCCTCCCTCACCACAACACCCAAATATAACTCTCCCAACTTCCACCTCAGAAACTATAATTGTTGTAAACTACAGCGGTTCAATGTTTTCTAGGAATAGACTAACTTAGTTTATTCAGCTGGCTAACTAGGTACAGTATTATTCCGTGAAAATCGTCCAGGGCACCTAGTCATAAGACGCCACAGCCAGCTAGCATGCCGGACACCAACAACACGGTTTAGCACCAATACTCGGCCACAACAAACCACCAGTGTGTCAACACGCCAAGCAGATCGTTCGTGTCCGTGTCTAACGTTGTCTAACATTGTGGGTTAGTCCCGACAGCTTAAGCGAGTCCGTCGTCAACTTATTCAGCCAGTTAGTTACCCTAACCATACCCTTATTTTTGTGTGTGTTAATACATGTTCCAAACAATAAGTATGAACCTGGTGGCACTGCAGAAACATTGATGCACTCCCAATCAATTGAAATCAGAATACAGCAGCATACTGTCATTTTATAGATATAACACTTTCAGGTTGTTGTATATATTTACTTTATTTTTACTGCAACTTTTAGTCGAAGTGCAGAAATGTATTCTTGGCAATAAATATAGAGCCAATCTCAATTATGTCCACATACCTGGTGGCGCAGCAGGAACTTTAGGTAGCTAACAACAAAGAGGTTGAGTTCCAAGTAATCATCCTACTGTACTTTAACATTAACGCCTTAAATTAGCTGTAACAATACAGCAATTTGATGTAGATTTACCGTATTGTCACCACAACTAGACCAGAACCTCCAGGGGACCATAACACAGCATTTTGAGAACGTCCTAAAAACTTCCTTGGGGACATCCCTGGAACAAACCGGGGACTTGACAAAACCTGCAGGGGACCATGACTGTTGAATTAATGTAAATTATGCCTTTTAAATTGAAATATTCTAAATGACACCTAGACTTTCACATGCGCTCAAACGTTGTCACATGTTATTTCATGGTATCACACGTTGACATTTTGTAACCTTATGTTGTCACATATATTTCACATGTAGTTTTATTTTATCATATATTGCATCACATGTTTTTTCCTGTAAGATTAGTGTATCATATCATGACAAACAAATGTGTTGTTTAGCAGCTGAGTACTGTATCGTGATACTCAGAGCTTTTACTTTTAAGTCATTTAGAAGATGTTTTTATCCAGAGAGACTAACAGTAGTGAATGCATATACAAATGACTGTTACTTCTACATTGATAAAGTGTTATCATAAAGTTACTGGTCCCCTCCCCCATGTCAAACACTTGGATTCATTATTAAGGGGACAAGGTGACATCACCTTAACTCCCATTTTAATACACCAATGGTACTGTAACATGATATTCTCTTACCCAATTTAAATAAGTACTGCCTTCTAACCAACATCGGAGAAGGCATGTTTGCAGAGGGGCGTGATTTATATAGCTAGATAGCTACTCTGCTGAAGCCAACATTTTACTGTAGGGTGTATATAATTAAAAGTTTACCCTATTCATCTATGGCAAATATACTTACATGTTTCCCCTTTCATCTGTGTCTGGTGTTAACTAGTTACTGGCTAGCGAGGTCTTCAGCCAGCATGGAACAAAAGGGGGGAAGGGTCGTTCAAAACTCTGACGCAGTTATGTCAACACAGCGTCAGTGCTGCTGTGAACTACATCACAAGAAACATGCCAAATGGGAGATGTAAATAATAATTAACATAACTGATGCAATTTCAATGTTGTTTGAATTGCTTTGTGTATCACCAAATTTGCTTGAGATGATTTTACTGTAACACTACTCACTGCATCCAAGTTGCTCGACATAGGCGTTTCAAAGAGCTGTCAGTCAAGGTGAGCTCATGAATGTAAGCTCCCCGCCCACTCAGCCTGTCTTTTGACATTTCCTGGTAGTTATCCATGAGAGAAAAAGTAGTGGTGTTACGTTTGATACCGGAGCGCCGAGGCATGCATCGAAATCGCTAAGCAGTTTACTTCGAAGCAGTTTGCCGATACTTGTATCACTTTATTAGAAGCACGTGATCAATGAAGTCTGAAGCTGATTGGTTTGGTATTGTGTGTATTGTTAGATATTACTGCACTGTTGGAGCTAGGAACACAAGCATTTCGCTACACCCGCAATAACGTCTGCTAAACGTGTATGCGACCAATACAATTTGATTTGATTTATTGGTTTCGCTAGAAGACAAACAGGCTACCCTACGCACATTATTTTGACCAGCAGTTGCCACTAGTGTACAACATGTTGATCAAAGCCTCGAGTAATGAACCTATTTTCGACACAATTGGCTGGAAATGCTCAATGCTTCAGGAAGCTTCCTTTCCCCATCACTACGAAAAAGTACTTTTTCTCAAATTGAGCATTTCCACCCCAAAATGTTTTTATGGGTGATATTTAAGTCACTCAAAAACCTATTTCACATGGGAATCAGAACCAGCTTCTTGGTCAACCCAGTATGAAAGTGAATAAAAACCCAATTGACTGAAAATTGATGAATGCAAAACCATGTCTCTGTCACAAACAAATACATTCATGGGTGGTAACTTTAGAATTCACTCGAAAGGAAAGGCACTCAAGGAAATAAGGCTTTACAGCAAGCAGTGTGTTAATGTAACACTGTTCCTGTGTCTATACGGTCCACACTTTCAGTGTTAATTTAACACTGTGTTGATTTAACACTGGATAATTG
This sequence comes from Coregonus lavaretus, assembly GCF_964263955.1. Taxonomy (NCBI): domain Eukaryota; kingdom Metazoa; phylum Chordata; class Actinopteri; order Salmoniformes; family Salmonidae; genus Coregonus; species Coregonus lavaretus. Next base: position 20,143,341 of record NC_139992.1, read on the forward strand.
TCTGTGCAGTGTGATAGTATCGTGTTACATCTCTCTGTTACTGATGTACTGTCGAGAGAGAGCAGAGAACAACTTTTTGTTTTCTGGAAAGTTGCTGTTACAACTTTTGCTACTTGATAATACTGTATATGTTCTATCTCATTAATGGCAGGTTTGAACTTGAGTCATGACAAAGTGAAAGAAAGAGAAAATATTAGAACCAACCTTCATTTCCTGTTTGACAGCAGAGGGTAGAGGGGACAAAACACAGAAAGATAGAATTTGTCTGTAGTACGTGCACCTTTAAGACGGTAAGTACCCTCAATGTTTATGAACTATGTCATATGAATTTGGAATACTAGCAAAACAATGATTGATTTATTCAGATTACAACCACTCATTTTCAGTTATTTGAAAAGTAAATAATCTCCCAAATATCACTATTTCTAAAACAAGCCATAGAAAGTTGGTTGCAATTTCAATTTAATCCTCCAGAAACGACAGAACAAATAATGCAACAAATATAGTGGTTAAATTCAAATATACTAATTGACAAAAAACCTTCATTTTTTGACAGAATGTTTAAAAAAGGTATAATCTTCGTAAATTATATCATCGGTAGGACTGGTGGAGTTAAGTCGCACATGCAGCTAACAAAAACATATGGAAATGTCTGCTCTACCCAAAATTACAACCAAATAATTGCAGCCTTACCGCAAAAGTGGAAGAGGAAAGTGGAAGGGGGAGAAAGTAAGGAACTTGTCTGTCGGCCTTGCATTAAAGAACATAATTGGTTAAGGAAAACTGTGATAAATAAAAAAGTACATCAGTTTCACTTAAGTACCAAAGGATTGACAGCCGTCCCATATAGATTGCAAAATAGTTGGGAAGAGATTTTTGACGTACCGATCCCATGGCATAGTGTTTATGAACTGACACGCAAAACAACACCGGATTCAAAAATTTGAATCTTTCAATTTAAATTATTATATAAAATTCTTGCTACCAATAGAATGTTATTTATATGGGGGATACAATCTTCCCAGCTCTGCAGATTTTGCTGTGAAGAGACAGAATCATTAGATCATTTGTTTTGGTTCTGTCCATTTGTACCTTGTTTTTGGACCCAGGTCCAGGAATGGCTAAAGGATTGCAATATTTACTTGGAGCTAACCTTGCAGATAGCATTACTGGGTGATCTGAAAAGTCATAGTCAATCGATCAATAATATAATAATACTTTTAGCAAAAATGTTTATTTTTAATTCACAATCTGTAGAAGCAATGAGAATAGAAAGGTTCAGAACTTTTGTAAAACATCATAGTACGGTTGAAATATATATGGCAAATAGAAATCCTATATGGATGGTGTTAAGAGATAGATGGGAGGTATTGAATGGAGTTGAAGGATGGGACTAATAACAAATAACAACAAGAGAACTAATAATGTACGCATACTGTGTCCACAATAAGTATATAGGTTGTATTTACATTTACATATTTAGCAGACGTTCTTATCCAGAGCGACTTACAGTTAGTGAATACAATATATATTTTTTATTCTGGCCCCCCATGGGAATCGAACCCACAACCCTGGCGTTGCAAACGCCATGCTCTATCAACTGAGCTACATCCCTGCCGGCCATTCCCTCCCCTACCCTGGGCCAATTGTGCACCGCCCATGAGTCTCCCGGTCGTGGCTGGCTGCGACAGAGCCTGGATTCGAACCAGGATCTCTAGTGGCACAGTTAGCACTGCGATGCAGTGCCTTAGACCACTGCGCCACTCAGGAGACATTGTATATTGGGAGCTTTTGGGAAAGAGCACAGTTAGAAAGATATGGCATATAGAAGCAAACCGGATGGACATCATGAAAATGATCGGAGAGATTGAGAGTAGAAGAAGTTCAGGAGCAAAAACAAATAAAATATAATTATTGTAAAATTGACCATAAGGTGTAGATAGTAAGTATAGGCTGGAAGTAGAGGCCTGGGCATTGTTGTTCACTAATTTACCCCAAGTAGTGAATGGATGGCAGGGTTGAAAAGTAATAAAGGGGAGTATATATATATAAAACATGGGGGATTGGAAGTGATGCAGACAATTACATTGATGGAAGTTACAATCTATCTGCAATATTAAGCTGATCTACCCCCCCCCCCCCAAAAAAAAAAAACAACAACAACAACAACAACAATGATTGATTTAGCACACTTTGTATTGCCTGCCTAAAATTAGGGAAACTGAGTTTATGCCATACAGACATTTTTAGAATGAGAAGTCACATTATCTTAGCTTACAATCATGTAACTTTAATAAACAATGTATACTGTATAACCAGCACAATCTTTTACAAATGTGTAAAGCTAAAAACTGTCCCGGAATTACTGTATTTTGGGTGCAACATACAGTTGAAGTCGGAAGTTTACATACACTTAGGTTGGAGTAATTAAAACTTGTTTTTCAACCACTCCACAAATTTCTTGTTAACAAACTATAGTTTTGGCAAGTCGGTTAGGACATCTACTTTGTGCATTACACAAGTAATTTTTCCAACAATTCTTTACAGACAGATTATTTCACTTATAATTCACTGTATCACAATTCCTGTGGGTCAGAAGTTTACATACGCTAAGTTGACTGTGCCTTTAAACAGCTTGGAAAATTCCAGAAAATGATGTCATGGCTTTAGAAGCATCTGATAGACTAATTTACATCATTTGAGTCATTTGGAGGTGTACACTACCGTTCAAAAGTTTGGGGTCACTTAGAAATGTCCTTGTTTTTGAAAGAAAAGCATTTTTTTGCCCATTAAAATAACATCAAATTGATCAGAAATACAGTGTAGACATAGTTAATGTTGTAAATGGCTATTGTAGCTGGAAACGGCTAATTCTTTATGGAATATCTACATAGGCGTACAGAGGCCCATTATCAGCAACCATCAGTCCTGTGTTCCAATGGCACATTGTGTTTGCTAATCCAAGTTTATCATTATAAAAGGCTAATTGATCATTAGAAAACCCTTTTGCAATTATGTCAGCACAGCTGAAAACTGTTGTGCTGATTAAAGAAGCAATAGAACTGGCCTTCTTGACACTAGTTGAGTATCTGGAGCATCAGCAATTGTGGGTTCGATTAAAGGCTCAAAATGGCCAGAAACAAATAACTTTCTTCTGAAACTCGTCAGTCTATTCTTGTTCTGAGAAATGAAGGCTATTCCATGCGAGAAATTGCCAAGAAACTGAAGATCTCGTACAACGCTGTGTACTACTCCCTTCACAGAACAGTTTGAGAAACAGGAGCCTCACAGGTCCTCAACTGGTAGCTTCATTAAATAGTACCCGCAAAACACCAGTCTCAACATCAACAGTGAAGAGGTGACTCTGGGATGCTGACCTTCTAGGCAGAGTTGCAAAGAAAAAGCCATATCTCAGACTACCCATCTTAATCTTTTCTTTTTATTGGCCAGTCTGAGATATGGCTTTTTCTTTGCAACGATTACAAGCATACCCATAACATGATGCAGCCACCACTATGCTTGAAAATATGGAGAGTGGTACTCAGTAATGTGTTGTATTGGATTTGCCCCAAACATAACACTTTGTATTCAGGACAAAACATTAATTGCGTTGCCACATTTTTTGCAGTATTACTTTAGTGCCTTGTTGCAAACAGGGTGCATGTTTTGGAATATTTGTATTATGTACAGGCTACCTTCTTTTCACTCTTTCAATTAGGTTAGTACTATGGAGTAACTATAATGTTGTTGATCCATCCTCAGTTTTTTCCTATCACAGTCATTAAACTATGTAACTGTTTCAGTCACCATGGTGAAATCCCTGAGTGGTGTCCTTCCCTGAGTAAGGAAAGACGCCTGTATCTTTGTAGTGACTGGGTGTATTGATACACCATCCAAGGGATATTCAGTGTCTGCTTTTATTTTTACCCATCTACCAATAGGTGCCCTTCTTTGGGAGGCAATGGAACACCTCCCTGGTCTTTTTTGGTTGAATCTGTGTTTGAAATTCACTGCTCGACTGAGGGACCTTACAGATAATTGTATGTGTGGGTTACAGAGATGAGGTAGCCATTCAAAAATCATGTTAAACACTATTATTGCACACAGAGTGAGTCCATCCAACTTATTATGTAACTTGTAAGCAGAAATTTACTCTGAACTTATTTAGACTTGCCATAACAAAGGGGTTGAATACTTATTGACTCAAGACATTTCAGCTTTTCATTTTTAATTAATTTGTAAAAATGTCTTAAAACATATTTCCACTTAGACATTATGGGGTATTGTGTTGTGTAGGCCAGTGACACACAATCTCAATGTAATACATTTTAAATTCAGGCTGTAACAAAATAAAATGTGGAGAGAGTCAAGGGGTGTGAATACTTTCTGAAGGCACTGTATACAGACCCTAAGCACACAGCCAAGACAGCGCAGGAGTGGCTTCGGGACAAGTCTCTGAATGTCCTTGAGTGGCCCAGCCAGAGACTTGAACCCAATCTAACATCTCTGGAGAGACCTGAGAATAGCTGTGCAGCAACGCTCCCCATCCAACCTGACAGAGCTTGAAAGGATCTACAGAGAAGAATGGGAGAAACTCCCCAAATACAGGTGTGCCAAGCTTGTAGTGTCATACCCAAGAAGATTCGATGCTGTAATTGCTGCCAAAGGTGCTTCAACAAAGTACTGAGTAAAGTGTCTGAATACTTATGTAAATGTGATATTTCAGTTTTTTATTTTAAATAAATTAGCAAAAATGTGGGGTATTGTGTGTAAAAACTATTTAATACATTTTAGAATAAGGCTGTAACATAACAAAATGTGTAAAAATTATAATTTCCGAAGGTACTGTATATTATATGGGTCTGAAAAAACTGTTTGTTTAAAATACTGGATATTTGGTCTCATACAGAAGTGGTGTCTGATATTTTTTGTGTAAAGACTATTGTCTGTTTTGCATCAACATGAATGTTATCATTGTAAGAGTCTCTGGGGAAAGACAAATGCACACTGCCTCTAAAATGAGTTTCTCTGGGGAGAGAGAGAGGGGAGGGAGGGAGATGAGGAGCACACTGCTTCTAAAAGGAGGCACTCTGAGGAACTTGACCCTGACAATGTTGCTAGACTGAAATTGTGTGGTTCTGTGTGTATGTACAAGTGTTATTGTGTGAGTGTTAAGTGTTATTGCGTAAGTGTTTGTAATACCATCACTTCATCATCATTAGAATAGATGAGAGATTGAAGGTCTGCCTCTGTTTTCCAATCAAGCCCAATCAAGCAGGAGAGAGCAGATTCACCTGTTCACAGCTGTGTGTCCATGAAAAGTGGCATGTCAATGGATCCTCCATACAACTTTAGACGAGGAGAGGTTTCCACTGATCAAAGTCTGCGTGATTTGTACTTTCCTGCCTTCCTATCTGCATAGAACATTGTGAAGTTTACAGAAAATCAGCTACAGTACATTTTATGTGCTTTAGTCACTCTTTCCTTTTGATAGGGTCCAGCAGGAGAGACCAGACACCCATGCACTCAGCTGTGTGTCCATGAAGATTGACTGGTCAATGGGACATCCAAAAGAGTTCAGGAAGGAATACTCTTCCGTTGGCAAAAGGTAAGACCTCTTGAGACTGATTTACACGGGACACATGTATACCGACATTTGTTTGAAAACATTAGAAGGTTTGATTGAATTTGGCCCTTGGTAGACTATACATTGAGTGAACTACACCTTACTTACACCGCCCAAAAAATTGTCAAAGACACAGAATGTTCTCTCTGCTACCGCACGGCAAGCGGTACCGATGCACCAAGTCTGGAACCAACAGGACCCTGAACAGCTTCTACCCCCAAGCCATAAGACTACTAAATAGTTAACCAAATAGGTACCCAGACTATCTGCATTGACCCTCTTTGCGCTAACTCCTTTGACTCATCACATACGCTGCTGCTACTGTTTATTATCTATCCCGTTGCCTAGTCACTTTACCCCTACCTATATGTACATATCTACCTCAATTCCCTCGTACCCCTGCACATTGATTCGTTACTTGTACCCTATGTACAGTATATGGCAAAGGTATCGTTACTCATTATGTAGTTATTCCTCAAGTTATTTAAAAAAAATTCTCTCTGCATTGTTGGTAAGCATTTTACTGTTAGTCTATACCTGTTGTTTACAAAGCATGTGACAAGTAAAATGTGATTTATCCTCCCACTTCTTTCTTAAATATTATTATGCTATCCCTCTCTTCCTTACACATCTTTACAATTCAAAACTCATATCCTGCAGACCTAGCTAGGAGCATCACTGAAAATGATCTTTATCTCGTATTTCATGAGTGTCCAGCTGTCAAGACCAGAATCACCTGTACCCAGCTGTGTGTCCATGAAGAGTGATGTGTCAATGGATCCTCCATATAACTTCAGGAAAGAATAATTTACTATTGAAGAAAGGTAATAACATATGCCTTCTGTTTTCTCCTCGTGTAAATAATTACCTGTAAGCTACTGTGTCACGACTTCCGCCGAGGCTGCCTCCCCTCCTTGTTCGGGCAGGTTTCGGCGTTCGGCGTCACCGGCTTACTAGCTACTGCCGATCCATTTATCATCACTCCATTTGTCTTGTCTTCAATCACACACACCTGGTCCTTATTCCCTCATTAGTCATGGTATAAGTGTTCCCTCTGCTTCCTTGTCTGTGTGGGTGATTGTTTATTGTGGAGGTTGGTGAAGCTCGGTGGAGTTCGTGTATTGTGTATCGACGGGAGTATTTTTCCTGTGTGCCTTGTATTTTCCAGTGCGCCTGTTTTGTGCCCTGAAGTGTGTTTGACGCATTTCTGCGTAAACCTGTATTTTGCGGATTAAAGCCTGTTATTCTGCAATGAGGTGGTGATGAAGGAGTCAGGCGCAGGAGGGTAAATCACAGAATAATCTCTTGTTTTGTCCACAGAGACAAGCAGGAGGGACCAGAGTCAGAGATTTTCAATGGTCAGCCTGACAAGTTGAAAAATGGACCTGTCCTCCGTATTCACGGTGAGCTGGCTCTTCCGTGATAGTGTTAAAGATATCAGTACCAGATACTCATAACAAACACAGGATGTATAATGTAATAGCTGTGCATATGACTTGATGTTTCTTATTTTCTTATTTTTCTATACTGTACATCAGTTACTGGAGGACAACATCATCACTTTTGTGAAGAGTGAATTGAAAAGGTTCAAGAGGTTTCTAAATCCAGATTCAACAGAATTTGTGAGAGTCAGAGAGAGGATGAGGGAGTACTGGACACTGAAGATGAAAAGCAGGAGAACAGTGACAGAGAGAGGGCTCTGAAGATCGCACTGCATGTGTTGAGGAACATGAACCAGAGGGAGCTTGCTGACACACTAATGTAAGTTATCTGTCTTTAGTCTTTGAAGCCTCATGTATATCCACAGGGTAGTGACACAGAGATTCTTCAACATATTTACTGGGTGGTAAAACAAACAGAAATATCTGGGTTAATATCTGGTTCTCTGATTTCACTAAAGCTAATATAGGTCACACTTTGTCGCTGATTACAATTTGTTCCAGCTTGAAATGTTTTCATAATTAAATTAAAGTCATGATCACATCGACAATACTGTATTATGCTTTATCAGGTCATTTAGGCGAGCTTGCTTTGTGCCAACGCAAGAGGTCAACACTGAACATGAGGTGAGACTGATTGAGACAGCATCCAGGAGACCAGTAACACAAGAGAGATCAATCAAATGCAATGATATCTCTGAAACCTTACCTGATGAAGACATACCTTTTCAAACTGTGCTGACAAAAGGAGTCGCTGGCATTGGAAAGACAGTCTCGGTGCAGAAGTATATTCTGGACTGGGCTGAAGGAAAAGCCAATCATGATGTCCAGTTGTGAGCTGAATTTGATGAAGGGGAAAAAACACAGTTTCATGGAATTTCTTAATCACTTTTTCATCGAAACCAAAGAGTCGGGGATCTCAGACTTTGAGAAGTACACAGTTTTGTTTGTCTTTGACGGTCTGGATGAGTGTCAACTTCCTCTAGACTTTCAGAACAATGAAAGCTGGAGTGATGCTGCTGAGTCAACCTCAGTGGATGTGCTGCTGACAAACTTCAACAAGGGGAATCTGCTTCCCTCTGCTCTCCTGCAGCAGCCAACCGCATCTCCCCTGAGTGTGTTGACAGGGTGACAGAGATACGAGGGTTCAATGACCCACAGAAGGAGGAGTACTTCAATAAAATAATCAGTGATCAGAACATGGATTGCCGAATTATCACACACATTAAGTTATCAAGAAGTCTCTACATTATGTGCCACATACCAGTGTTCAGTTGGATTTCAGTCACTGTTCTGGAGAGAATAATGGGTGAAGCAGCAGAGAGTGGCGTGATGCCCAAGACTCTGACTCAAATGTACAAACACTTGCTGATCTTTAACCTTCTGGTCAAAAATCTGAAATATCCAAGTGGAGCAGAGAGCTGTGCCAGGTTCACAGGTGAAAACAGATAAGATGATTCTGAAACTGGGGAAGCTGGCCTTTGAACAGCTAGAAAAAGGCAATCTGATCTTCTATGAGGAAGACCTAAGGGAGTGTGGTATTGATGTCAAAGAAGCGTCAGTGTACTCAGGAGTGTGCACACAGATCTTTAGAGAGGAGTGTGGGCTGTACCATGGTAAGGTGTACTGCTTTGTGCATTTGAGCATTCAGGAGTTCCTAGCTCCTTTATACTGTATGTGTTTCACACGTTCAACAACGAGAATTTCAATCTAATGGCCGACCAGGAAACCACCCCCAAAAAACTCAAAATGGCCGAAGTCTCACTTGCAACCACCCTCCAAAAGAGTGCTGTGGATAAGGCCTTACAAAATGAAAGCAAACACCTGGACCTGTTCCTCCGCTTCCTTCTCAGCCTCTCATTGGAGTCCAATCAGACTCTCCTTCAAGGCCTACTGACAAAAACAATAAACCGCTCACAGACCAATGAGGAACCAGTTCAATACATCAAGGAGAAAATCAGCAAGAATCCTTCTCCGGAGAGGTGCATCAATCTGTTTCATTGTCTGAATGAGCTGAATTACCATTCTCTAGTTGAGGAGATCCAAAGCTACCTCAGCTCAGGAAGTCTCTCAGAAGCCAAACTGTCACCTTCAGTGGTCAGCTCTGGTCTTTGTGTTGCTGACTTCAGAGGAGGAGCTGGATGTCTTTGACCTAAAGAAATATTGCAGATCTGACGAGGGTCTTCTGAGGCTGATGCCAGTGGTCAAAGTATCTGGTATCTGATATCTTTAACAAATGAATTATGCTTTTAAAACCTACATATACATTGTTTATTAATCCTTTGTTCATGTTTTATAGGTTGAATGGATGTAATCTCACAGAGAAATGCTGTGAAGTACTGGCCTCCACTCTCAGCTCAAGCTACTCACAGAGAGAGCTGGACCTGAGTGACAATGACCTGCAGGATTCAGGAGTGGAGCTCTTCTCTGCTGGACTGGAGAGTCCACACTGTAAACTGGAGACACTAAGGTCAGTACCTTTTAAAGCTCAGACACACCGGTAGGATTGTAAAAATTTTTTGCCTGCCGACAGTACTTAGCACCTCTGACCAGAGTGTCGGCAGTCAATCTCTTTAGTGTTCACACAGCAAAGACCTTGAAGTCGTCAGCCACTCAGCCTTGTTAAAATACTCCAAATCAGAAGGTGGCAGTAGTGATGTTTGGCAATGCATGTCTGTGTGTGTTGCTTATGGTCTAGATTCCAATGTTAGCTAGCTAGCTAGCCAGATGGACACAGCTAGATAACTACCTAGCAAGATGATGAAGAAACAATTGAATTCACTCTCCATAGTCCCATACTGCCAGAGCCAGCCCATTGCCAAATGCTTAGCTAGCTAGCTAATTTTAGCATATTCGCTAGGTAGCACAACATTGCTAGTAGCTAGCTAGCTAAGGACACTGCACTAACTCTGCAGCTAACACAGGTAGCTGTTTCATGGAAACTAGCTAATTCGTTGTGATTTTATTATAATGTCTATACTATCTACAGTTGTTAGCTAACTTGGAGGAAGTATTTATTGTTGTGTGCACTGCGTCTGTGCACTTAGCTAGCTACCATCCCATAGCCTACATTGCATTTGAAGTGTGACTGGCTCATCCGTGGATGTACGGAGAAAATTCCCTATTTTTTCCATTTTGTTGTCATTCCTAGTGTCACATGGTTTGTGTTCTCTGATTGGCTCAAAGTCAAGTTGTTGGCCACTAACGAGCATTGCACTGACCTCATTCTGTCAGTAGAGGATGCCAGGTTGTTCTTTAAAAGTTATTTCCTCTCCATCTTAAATAAGCATTCCCCATTCAAAAAATTCAGAACTAAGAACAGATATAGCCCCTGGTTCACCCCAGACTTGACTGCCCTTGACCAGCACAAAAACATCCTGTGGCGTACTGCATTAGCATCAAAGCCCCCGCGATATGCAACTTTTCAGTCAGGAACCAATATACACAATCAGTTAGGAAAGCAAAGGCTAGCTTTTTCAAACAGAAATTTGCATCCTGTAGCACTAACTCCAAAAGGTTTTGGGACACTGTAAAGTCCATGGAGAATAAGAGCACCTCCTCCCAGCTGCCCACTGCACTGAGGCAAGGAAACACTATCACCACCGATAAATCTACGATAATCGAGAATTTCAACAAGCATTTTGCTTCGGCTGGCCATGCTTTCCACCTGGCTACCCCTACCCCGGCCACCAGCTCTGCACCCTCCGCTGCAACTTGCCCATGCCCCCCCCCCCCCCCCCCCGCTTCTCCTTCACCCAAATTCAGACAGCTGATGTTCTGAAAGAGCTGCAAAATCTGGACCCCTACAAATCAGCTGGGCTAGACAATCTGGACCCTTTCTTTCTAAAACTAGCCGCCTAAATTGTCGCAACCCCTATTACTAGCATGTTCAACCTCTCTTTCGTATCGTCTGAGATCCCCAGAGATTGGAAAGCTGCCGCGGTCATCCCCCTCTTCAAAGGGGGTGACACTCTAGATCCAAACTGTTACAGACCTATATCAATCCTGCCCTGCCTTTCGAAAGTATTTGAAAGCCAAGTTAAAAAACAGATCACGCTGCTTGCACCCACCCACCCACCGACCATTTCGAATCCCACCGTACCTTCTCCGCTATACAATCTGGTTGCCGAGCTGGTCATGGGTGCACCTCAGCCACGCTCAACGTCCTAAACGATATTATAACCACGATCGATAAAAGACAGTACTGTGCAGCCGTCTTCATCGACCTGGCCAAGGCTTTCGACTCTGTCAATCACTGCATTCTTATTGGCAGACTAAATAGCCTTGGTTTCTCAAATGACTGCCTCGCCTGGATCACCAACTACTTCTCAGATATAGTTCAATGTGTCAAATCGGAGGGCCTGTTGTCTGGACCTCTGGCAGTCTCTATGGGGGTGCCACAGGGTTCATTTCTCGGGCCGACTCTATTCTCTGTGTATATCAATGTCGCTCTTGCTGCTGGTTACTCTCAGATCCACCTCTACGCAGACGACACCATTTTGTATACATCTGGCCCTTCATTGGACACTGTGTTAACAAACCTCCAAACGAGCTTCAATGCCATACAACACTCCTTCCGTAGCCTCCAACTGCTCTTAAACGCTAGTAAAACTAAATAAATGCTCTTCAATCGAACGCTGCTTGCACCCGCCCACCCGCCCGACTAGAAACACTACTCTCGGCGGGTCTGACTTAGAATATGTGGACAACTACAAATACCTAGGTGTCTGGTTAGACCGTAAACTCTCCTTCCAGACTTACAGTGGGGAAAAAAAGTATTTAGTCAGCCACCAATTGTGCAAGTTCTCCCACTTAAAAAGATGAGAGAGGCCTGTAATTTTCATCATAGGTACACGTCAGCTATGACAGACAAAATGAGAAAAAAAATCCAGAAAATCACATTTAGGATTTTTAATGAATTTATTTGCAAATTATGGTGGAAAATAAGTATTTGGTCAATAACAAAAGTTTCTCAATACTTTGTTATATACCCTTTGTTGGCAATGACACAGGTCAAATGTTTTCTGTAAGTCTTCACAAGGTTTTCACACACTGTTGCTGGTATTTTGGCCCATTCCTCCATGCAGATCTCCTCTAGAGCAGTGATGTTTTGGGGCTGTCGCTGGGCAACACAGACTTTCAACTCCCTCCAAAGATTTTCTATGGGGTTGAGATCTGGAGACTGGCTAGGCCACTCCAGGACCTTGAAATGCTTCTTACGAAGCCACTCCTTCATTGCCCGGGCGGTGTGTTTGGGATCATTGTCATGCTGAAAGACCCAGCCACGTTTCATCTTCAATGCCCTTGCTGATGGAAGGAGGTTTTCACTCAAAATCTCACGATACATGGCCCCATTCATTCTTTCCTTTACACGGATCAGTCGTCCTGGTCCCTTTGCAGAAAAACAGCCCCAAAGCATGATGTTTCCACCCCCATGCTTCACAGTAGGTATGGTGTTCTTTGGATGCAACTCAGCATTCTTTGTCCTTCAAACACGACGAGTTGAGTTTTTACCAAAAAGTTCTTTTTAGGTTTCATCTGACCATATGACATTCTCCCAATCCTCTTCTGGATCATCCAAATGCACTCTAGCAAACTTCAGACGGGCCTGTACATGTACTGGCTTAAGCAGGGGGACACGTCTGGCACTGCAGGATTTGAGTCCCTGGCGGCGTAGTGTGTTACTGATGGTAGGCTTTGTTACTTTGGTCCCAGCTCTCTGCAGGTCATTCACTAGGTCCCCCCGTGTGGTTCTGGGATTTTTGCTCACCGTTCTTGTGATCATTTTGACCCCACAGGGTGAGATCTTGTGTGGCGCCCCAGATCGAGGGAGATTATCAGTGGTCTTGTATGTCTTCCATTTCCTAATAATTGCTCCCACAGTTGATTTCTTCAAACCAAGCTGCTTACCTATTGCAGATTCAGTATTCCCAGCCTGGTGCAGGTCTACAATTTTGTTTCTGGTGTCCTTTGACAGCTCTTTGGTCTTGGCCATAGTGGAGTTTGGAGTGTGACTGTTTGAGGTTGTGGACAGGTGTCTTTTATACTGATAACAAGTTCAAACAGGTGCCATTAATACAGGTAACGAGTGGAGGACAGAGGAGCCTCTTAAAGAAGAAGTTACAGCTCTGTGAGAGCCAGAAATCTTGCTTGTTTGTAGGTGACCAAATACTTATTTTCCACCATAATTTGCTAATAAATTCATTAAAAATCCTACAATGTGATTTTCTGGAGAAAAAAAATCTCAATTTGTCTGTCATAGTTGACGTGTACCTATGATGAAAATTACAGGCCTCTCTCATCTTTTTAAGTGGGAGAACTTGCACAATTGGTGGCTGACTAAATACTTTTTTCCCCACTGTACATTAAGCATCTCCAATCCAAAGTAAAATCTACAATCCGCTTCCTATTTCACAACAAAGTCTCCTTCACTCATGCTGCCAAACATTCCCTCGTAAAACTGACTATCCTACCGATCCTTGACTTCGGCGATGTCATTTACAAAATAGCCTCCAACCCTCTACTCAGCAAATTGGATGTAGTCTATCACAGTGCCATCTGTTTTGTCACCAAAGCCCCATATACTACCCACCATTGTGACCTGTACGCTCTCGTTGGCTGGCCCTCACTACATATTCGTCGCCAAACCCACTGGCTCCAAGTCGGATCACCACCTCAAGCTGAACCTTGGCAAGACGGAGCTGCTCTTCCTCCCGGGGAAGGACTGCCCGTTCCATGATCTCGCCATCACGGTTGACAACTCCGTTGTGTCCTCCTCCCAGAGTGCGAAGAGCCTTGGCGTGACCCTGGACAACACCCTGTCGTTCTCCGCTAACATCAAGGCGGTGACCCGATCCTGTAGGTTCATGCTCTACAACATTCGGAGAGTACGACCCTGCCTTACACAGGAAGCGGCACAGGTCCTAATCTAGGCACTTGTCATCTCCTTACTGCAACTCGATGTTGGCTGGGCTCCCTACCTGTGCCATTAAACCCCTACAACTCATCCAGAATGCCGCAGCCCGTCTGGTGTTCAACCTTCCCAAGTTCTCTCATGTCACCCCGCTCCTCCGCACACTCCACTGGCTTCCAGTTGAAGCTCGCATCTGCTACAAGACCATGGTGCTTGCCTACGGAGCTGTGAGGGGAACGGCACCTCCGTACCTTCAGGCTCTGATCCGTCCCTACACCCAAACGAGGGCATTGCGTTCATCCACCTCTGACCTGCTGGCTCCCCTACCTCTGCGGAAGCACAGTTCCCACTCAGCCCAGTCAAAACTGTTCGCTGCTCTGGCACCCCAATGGTGGAACAAGCTCCTTCACGACGCCAGGACAGCGGAGTCACTCACCACCTTCCGGAGACATTTGAAACCCCACCTCTTCAAGGAATACCTGGGATAGGATAAAGTAATCCTTCTACCCCCCCCCCCCCAAAAAAAAAACAAACATTGTAAAGTGGTTATCCCACTGGCTATAAGGTGAATGCACCAATTTGTAAGTCGCTCTGGATAAGAGCGTCTGCTAAATGACGTAAATGTAATGTAAATGTAAAGTCATCTATAAATCACTGCTAGGCAAATCCCTGCCTTATCATAGCTCATTGGTCACCATAGCAACACCCACCCGTAGTATGCACTCCAGCAGGTATATCTCACTGGTCATCCCCAAAGCCAACACCTCCTTTGGCCGCCATTTCTTCCAGTTCTCTGCTGCTAATGACTGGAACGAACTGCAAAAATCTCTGAAGCTGGAGACTCTAATCTCCCTCACTAACTTTAAGCATCAGTTGTCAGAGCAGCTTGCTGCTATGCCCACACTGTATATAGATTTTCTATTGTGTTTTTGACTGTACGTTTTGTTTATCCCATATTTAACTCTGTGTTGTTTTTTATCACACTGCTTTGCTTTATCTTGGCCAGGTCGCAGTTGTAAATGAGAACTTGTTCTCAACTGGCTTACCCGGTTAAATAAAGGCTAAATAAAAAATAAAATAAAAAATGCGATTCTACAAGTAGAAACGGCAGTTTCGTCGCTACTGGTCGGCACGCAGCAGGTACCACTTTTGTTCTAGCAAGAGAAGGATCGTCCTCCCACTGTGATAAGTACCTATCCGCACTATATCAGCAGTGAGATTCTCTGTGTGTTTCATACGGGTGTGGCAGGAAAGGTATATCTGTGTTAGTGTTTGGCATTGCTGTGAAATCTTTGAGTGACATTCCCATTTCTGCAGGTTGTCATTCTCTGGAGTGACAGAGGAAGGCTGTGGATTTCTGGCCTCAGCTTTGAGGTCAAACCCTTTATACATTAGAGAGCTGGATCTGACCTACAATCACGAAGAAGATTCAGGAGTGAAGCTGATCTATGCTGGACTGGAGGATCCACTCTTTAAACTGAAATTGAGGTAGAAAATATCATGTGTGGCTGTTTAAAATGTTAACTAATATGATCAAAAGGATCTCGATATATCATATTAGATTTTGATAGTTGCCATGGTCCCCTGCTAGCAGCTTATACAGAGGCTCCTGTACATGTGTGTATATTTAGTTATTTTAGTGTTTTTTCATTGTTTTTGGAACAAACATTTCTGTTTTTGATAACAATGAGTTTTTATTACATATATCTGGTGGTTTTGAGCCACGGATATATTGCTTGTTTGTTTATTTTTTGCTTATGAAGCGCTTTGATATTTCTATTGTTAAAAGTGCTATAGAAGTATAATAAATACATTTTCTGGTCAGTACAGATGTAGGATCTTAATCTGATCACTCCTTTTTTGGTGAGAATGTTTCTGCACAACAGTAAATGCAAACTTTTATTGCATTAGAGGTTTAAAAAAAGGTTCTTAAGTTTGTAATTTCCACTTTAACAATATCAGACTTGATTTGCCCTAACAAAACATTTATCAACCCCTACTCTGGGAATGTGTTTTATGACAATAGTGTTGACCCGTTGCTGTACACTTCATATGTATGATGTGTCAGGTTGGGTTCAGTACTGTGACAGTAAAAATAAAAATCTCTGTGCAAATACAAAATACAGATCTATTATATTCTGTCCAGTCTAGACTATAGCTGTCAAAGGCTCTTTCTGGCATATGATGCCTAAAATGTTGATGGTATGATTTGTCGACAGGTGGGGTCTCTTAGGTCCCACGGGGGGCCAGTATGAAAAAATTAATAAATAAATAAAATAATGTATGCACTCACTAACTGTAAGTCGCTCTGGATAAGAGCGTCTGCTAAATGACAAAAATGTAAAATGTATCATGGTGCCTCTGTTTGATTGATGTGTTTTACCGCCTAGGGACCTGTCTGCTCGCACTCACATTACTCAATCTCATTGGCTGTAGAAAAAAATAAGATTCTAATCTTTCTGGTACAGCAAAGTTATAGGACAAAGGTGAATATTTCAATGACAATAACTTCACTGTAAAAGTGAATATGACTGAATGATTAATGGTACTGAAAGATAATTGTGCGTATTTCAGATCACAGCATGCTGTAAAATGTTGATTTTTGGCTACACAGGGAATCTCTGGGTGATGTGAGTCGTGCACCGCATACCTTCTGCATTCTACCCATAGGTTACAGAAGATTGTGCTAACCAAGGACTAGTGTATGACGCAGGTAAGGGGACATTGAAGCTAAGCAGCACAGGTGATAGAGAGAAACAAAACGATATCCTGCCGATAACATGGTCTGTCTTGTCATGTCACACATTGAGTTCTCATTGTAAAGATGAGACATGTTATATGACACACTACTCAATGTCATGGCCAAACAAGTTCAAATAATTGTCATTTAATTAAACATTATCAAATGCGACTACCCTAACAAAGCATATATTCCCCTGTGGATCATGATATAAAAACAATTCATACAGCATCTCATAATGGAGCTTTGACTGTGAGTCTAGATGAAAGAATATACTCTTAATTTGAGTAGCTCAGACAACAGTGGATTTAACGAAATGTATATTATTCTATAATTGTTCATTATTTATTAAATGTTAATGAAGCGTTTATTACAGGCAAAAAGTGTTATTGGTGGTCTAAAACAACCAAAGAACAATCCCAAGCTGCAGTTCATAGAGGAAATTAGAAAAAATCTGATCTGAAGTCATTTTCAGACCAAATGAGGCCCAATTCAGGAGAAAAATGTTTTATTTGATCATGTGTAACAGGTTGGTACTGTAACCAGCGAGATAAGGGAGTTTCAGATTACTATTTCATAAACCAGCGAGGGGTCTTTTTGGCAGCGGGTCTGTACCAGCCTGACTGTCTTTTGGTTTGGGGAACGCACTTCACCCCAGAAGCAGGCAAACGGGCTCCCTGAGAGGCAGACAGCCTGAGAGAGAGGGGAGAAAATCAATGAGCAGGCAGCGTTTGGCAGCTGAAGACTTCAGACTCTCCACGCTGCCTCCTCGAATCATCAAAGTGGAGTACTAGTTCTGAGAAAGAACAAGTGAGAGGGGAAAATCAATGGGCTTATTTTTAAAGACTCCAGAGGGAGAGTAGAAACGTGGCAGAAGCACTGAGAGACAGAGGAGTTAGAGAGGCAACTGGTGCCAGAGCCACAGCCATACATGGTTGGTCAAATCAAAAGACCCACATTTTCTGTAAACAACTGCGTGATACGGTTTAAACAACATGAACTCACATACCCACTGCTGGGTTTAAAGCGGTTAAATGATAGCATTTGAAATCCACAGATTATTAATAATTGTGGCTTGGGTTGAACTTTAGAAAAGCGACAGATGCACTGCAGCAAAGAATCAATGCAAAGCCTGCTAGGCTCGCTCAAAGGCAGGATGCTTAGCCTTCATAAAGCCTTTCACAGGAATTTGTATTTTCACCTCATCATCTCACACTCTCAGGTTATTTTAATCTCCTATTCTCTTTGAACCTGAGGTACCATCTGGGCCCATTAATCCCAAGCTTTCTTAGTTCATCATTGAATTAATTAACTTGTGTTGATTTGGTCTCTGGGCACCTGGACTGAATCTGAAAGACTTGTTTGGTTGGTTGGTTGGTTGGAGAATCCCAGAGTTATTACCAAGGTTATGACTTTTTACTTTAACAGCCTGTCGGTCCATCAATCTTTATGACAGACAGGTGAAACTCAGTGGTAACAAAAAACGAACGATTCTTGAGGTCAATAGTCAGAGAGAGGCCTGTATACACTGATGATTTGCTGCTAATGCGTCAAGAGTCAGTACGTGGCGACTGTATGTGTGTGAACATATGGTTCTGAATATGAAATATTTAAAGACCCAACTGCCTTAATGTTTTTTTTTTTTTTTTACCAGTTTATGAACTGGCTTCTATCTCATATGTACAGTTGAAGTTGGAAGTTTACATACACCTTAGCCAAAGACATTTAAACTCAGTTTTTCACAATTCCTGACATTTCATCCTAGTAAAAATTCCCTGTCTTAGGTCAATTAGGATCACCACTTTAATTTAAGAATGTGAAATGTCAGAATAATAGTAGAGAGAATGATTTATTTCAGCTTTCATTTATTTCATCACATTCCCAGTGGGTCAAAAGTTTACATACACTCAATTAGTATTTGGTAGCATTGCCTTTAAATTGTTTAACTTGGGTCAAACATTTCGGGTAGCCTTCCACAAGCTTCCCACAATAAGTTGGGTGAATTTTGGCCCATTCCTCCTGAGCTGGTGTAACTGAGTCAGGTTTGTAGGCCTCCTTGCTCGCACACGCTTTTTCAGTTCTGCCCACAAATTTTCTATAGGATTGAGGTCAGGGCTTTGTGATGGCCACTCCAATACCTTCACTTTGTTGTCCTTAAGCCATTTTGCCACAACTTTGGAAGTATGCTTGGGGTCATTGTCCATTTGGAAGACCCATTTGCGACCAAGCTTTAACTTCCTGACTGATGTCTTGAGATGTTGTTTCAATATATCCACATACTTTTCCTTCCTCATGATGTCATCTATTTTGTGAAGTGCACCAGTCCCTTCTGCAGCAAAGCAACCCCACAGCATGATGCTGCCACCCCTGTGCTTCACGGTTGGGATGGTGTTCTTCGGCTTGAAAGCCTGCCCATTTTTCCTCCAAACATAACGATGGTCATTATGGCAAAACAGTTCTATTTTTGTTTCATCAGACCAGAGGACATTTCTCCAAAAAGTACGATCTTTGTCCCCATGTGCAGTTGCAAACCATAGTCTGGCTTTTTTATGGCGGTTTTGGAGCAGTGGCTTCTTCCTTGCTGAGCGGTGTGGGGTTCTATTTTCTTATAACTAGATGTGATGCCTAGCTTAGAAAGAATACATTAATGATTAAACATAATAGGTTTGTGCTGTACTGATATAGATTGGTCAACATAACAAGCTGTGATTAATGTGAGGAACTATTAGGGGGTAGGCCGAGACAGACTTGTGATTCACACAGACACACACAGCCTCTTTGTTAGACTGCTCAAGGACATGTGTTCTGCTACAAAGATGTCTGAGGTTGCTGACTCGGGACAAGTTGTGGAGATAACAATTAATGCCTGGCAACAGTGAAGCGCCAAGGGGCTGGGACCAGCCTGTGCGCCAACGATAGGCTGAGTAAGTCTAAACCACGCTCAGTCTCTACTCTGATAGGCCAGCAGGGAGCGGGAACTATCTCTGTCAGAGTATTTAAAGAAGAACTTATAACAATGGACCAGTTCTCTGACTGCCCTGTGTGGTATTTCAGTGGATCCGTATATACGAACATCATATTTACCATTGAAGTGTTTTGCATTAATTAAAATACTAGTCTATTATAGAAGACGTGTATTGACCTCTTTTTGTTCCAATACCAGATTTGAATTGACGCAACTTTCAGGTTATGTCGATATAGGACTCGTTTTACTGTGGATAGTTTTGTACCTGTTTCCTCCAACATCTTCACAAGTTCCTTTGCTGTTGTTCTGGGATTGATTTGCACTTTTCACACCAAAGTACGTTCATCTCTAGGAGACAGAATGCGTCTCCTTCCTGAGCGGTATGACGGCTGCGCGGTCCCATGGTGTTTATACTAACGTACTATTGTTTGTACAGATGAACGTGGTACCTTCAGGCGTTTGGAAATTGCTCCCAAGGATGAACCAGACTTGTGGAGGTCTGCAAATTATTTTCTGATGTCTTGGCTGATTTATTTGGATTTTCCCATGATGTCAAGCAAAGAGGCACTGAGTTTGAAGGTAGGCCTTGAAATACATCCACAGGTACACCTCCAATTGACTCAAATGATGTAAATTAGCCTATCAGAAGCTTCTAAAGCCATGACATCATTTTCAGGAATTTCCCAAGCTGTTTAAAGGCACAGTCAACTTAGTGTATGTAAACTTCTGACCCACTGGAATTGTGATACAGTGAATTATAAGTGAAATAATCTGTCTGTAAACAATTGTTGGAAAAATGACTTGTGTCATGCACAAAGTAGATGTCCTAACCGACTTGCCAAAACTATAGTTTGTTAACAAGAAATTTGTGGAGTGGTTGAAAAACGAATTTTAATGACTCCAACCTAAGTGTATGTAAACTTCCGACTTCAACTGTATACGCATGTTTAGTCCTGACTACATCACACGTCACAGTGCTGGGAGATGAGAGATCAGCAGTGGAATTGACATTCAATCTCCGAAATAAGGACTGGGTTTTGATTGAGGCAAATGGTACCACTAATGACTCCCATCCAGTGGTGACCCATCATTCATTCTTTTTTTTGGGGGGGTGGGGGGGGGTTGGTTATTTTGGCATTAAAATGTGTCACATATCAGTTTGCAAACAATGTAACAAATAATACTTTTTGAGTTAATAAAGCTGCATACAAACATGGTCTCATTTTTAGCTTTCTTGAGTAAGGCAGCTCCAAAATGCAGGTGCATATTTTTTTTTTCAAAATGTATGCACTCACTAACTGTAAGTCGCTCTGGATAAGAGTGTCTGCTAAATGACTAAAATGTAAATGTAAAATGTTTCAGCCTAGTTCAGTGCTTTCTGAGGTGGTGGGGCAGCCAGCGGAAAATATGGAGCGTAGGGTTTGGTAATGTTCTCTAGTTGTGCTGTGATTGGCTCAGTGTTCTGTCACTCATGGGGACACTACGTCAATGCAAAATCTACAGGGAGAGCTCGAAAATTAAAGCCCCTTGGGTGCTGCCATAGAGTTACATTAGAAGTGCCCATCCAAGAAGGCTCAAGGTCATTGGCCACAGATAAAATGATGTCAAATCACGTTATATGTTAGCTTTAATTGGACTGATCATGTCAACATCATACTTTCAAAATCTTAGCTAGCAAGCTAGCAGTCATCATCATGAATCAAGTCGACAATCTACTGGCAAATCCTTTTCAATCCTTGTCATATGAAGATAAATTAGGAAGATAAATTATAGATAAAACATATCGGTGCTCATCGGCCATTGGACATAAACAGTACACAACAAGTTGGAAATCGCAAATTCAACAATGAGTGGTTTGGAAGGAATCAGTGGCTAACTGCAAGCATTTCAAAGCAATCACTAGCCTGCTATTCAGTAGAGTGGGTTTGTGGTCCAAGTCTGGGTTCTTTTCCAAGCTTAAAAGGATAAACATTCAACATTGGCCATGCTGTCAATCCAGCATGACTTCTGCCGCGTTTGAAACAACTGGAAACTAGGAACTGGGAAATCTCAGACTTCAGTGAGTTCAAGATAACTGGGAACTCGGAAGAAAACTAGCTCCGACTGGGAAAATACATTTTGAACGGTCATCCAACTCGGAATTCCAAGTCGGGAAATCGGGCCTCTTTCTAGAGCTCCAACCTGAAGATCACTGACGCCATGATTGAACCTTGTTTTATTCCGAGTTCCCAGTTGTCTTGAAAGCACCATAAATTCAGAGAATGCCAGACTGTGATGACAAAGTTTGATGACAAAATTTGCCACGAAGGACCACGCGCCACCTTCCTGTTCAAGTGAGCACAGCACAACAAGGTGAGTCCAAAAATGTATTGTATGATGCTGCATAAATTATGTAATATGCCAGGAAGATATGTATACTGTTGCTAAGAAAGGAATACTAAGTGTATGTTTTTTAGTAAGCTGTTAGTAGCCCATGTGCCTCACCCTAATAATTTGCTCCCTTTTCCCTAATAATTTAACCTACAGTTCTGACTTGGTGGTGCACATTTAGCCAATAGCCTGTTTTAGAGAAATGTCATCATCGAATATTGTACGAGCTTTCGTTGTCTGCTTATATGCCCCCTTTATTTATGCTACGGTTCTGACTTGGAGTACAGGGAGAATACTGTAAGAACGGCCCATGTTCTGAATTCTGTCGCTGTACATTTCAGAAGTGCTGAACAAATAGTTATATTGACTACGTCCATCCTCGCTCGCTCATTAATGTCTTAATCGAAAATATGGATTGCCTCTAATCCACTTGTCATCCCCTTATGCCATAGTTTGTACATCTCAATTGCCAGTAGAAACCACATTAGTTTAAGCAAGTCAGCCATATCAGCTATATTTTGTTAAAAGGCAGTAAATGAGGCTGAATGAACTTTTTCGCTGCCAGACAAGGCTCTGCTTGATAGCCAGGTGTAGCAGTGGTAAGGTGTTGGGACTGCTGTTGGGACTCTGCTGTTGGGACAGCTTTATGTAGGCCCTAACAGTTTGTGGGCACCGTTTGTCACCGTTATAGTGCAATTAATGTATTGTTTAGTGTTGTGTTGTGTAGTGGCTTTGCTGGCATGCATAAAAACAATTTTTGCGGAGTTTGCCCCACCAAGATTTACATGCTAAAATTGCCACTGCTCCCATCACAGCACAGGAGGCCTAAAACAGCACTCTCATTTGTAATTCATTATTTTGCACTTACTGGTTAAATAATTTGCTCTGTTGGTTTAATATGAATATGAAAACTATTACAGTTATTGGAGGTGTTTGTCTTTCCATCACCAAACCATTTAATGTTGTTTCGACCTCCCACTGGGCACAGATGCCAATTGTCACGATCGTTGACGAACGGGACGGACCAAGGCGCAGCGTGATATGCATACATGTTTATTAACGAATAAACACAACGACAAAACAATAAACAAACGATACGTGAAGTCCAAGGCAGCACAACACAACATACCTTAACACGGAACAAGATCCCACAACTAACAGGTGCCAAAAGGCTGCCTAAGTATGGTCCCCAATCAGAGACAACGAGCAACAGCTGCCTCTGATTGGGAACCACACTGGCCAACATAGATCTATAACTACTAGATCCAACCCTAGAAAATAACACATAGGAACATACACAACAAGGAAAATCACACCCTGACTCAACAAATGAGAGTCCTCAGAGTCAGGGCGTGACAGTACCCCCCCCCCCCCCAAAGGTGCGGACTCCGACCGCGCCACATAAACATAACAGGGTAGGGGCCGGGTGGGCATTCCGCCTTGGAGGCGGATCCGGCTCCGGGTGTGACCACCCCTTACTCTCCACCTCCCTGTTGTGCCCCTGGTCTGGACCTCGGCGCGCTGCTTCCCCTCTCCTTCCTCCCACGACGTACCAAGCCCTGTCTGGACCCTGGTGTGGGAGACCCCGAACCTGGAGAGGGGCTGACGTCTGGGTCTGGACTGGAACCGCTGACTGGAGCTGGACCCGACGACGGTGGATCGAACTGCTCTGGCTCCGGAGTGGAGCCGCTGACCGGAGCTGGATCAGGCACCTGTGGAGTGGACTGCTCTGGCTCCGGAGTGGAGCCGCTGACCGGAGCTGGACTGGACCCCGGTGGAGCGGATTGCTCTGGCTCCGGAGTGGAGCAGTTGACCGGTGCCGGACCAGGCACCGGTGGAACAGGCACGGGCCGTGCCGGACTGGACACACGCACCACTGGCTTGGTGCGGGGAGCAGGAACGGGCCGTGCCGGACTGGACACACGCACCACTGGCTTGGTGCGAGGAGCAGGAGCAGGCCGGGCCGGGCTGGCGACGCGCACCACTGGCTTGGTGCGAGGAGCAGGAACAGGCCGGGCCGGGCTGGCGACGCGCACCACTGGCTTGGTGCGAGGGGCAGGAACAGGCCGGACCGGGCTGGCGACGCGCACCACTGGCTTGGTGCGAGGGACAGGAGCAGGCCGGGCCGGGCTGGCGACGCGCACCACTAGTTTGGTGCGAGGGACAGGAACAGGCCGGACCGGGCTGGCGACGCGCACCACAGGCTTGATGCGAGGAACAGGAACGGGCCGAACCGTACTGGGAACACGCACCACTGGCTTAGTGCGGGGAGCAGGAACGGGCCGGACCGGACTGGCGACACGCACCACTTGATTGGTGCGAGGAGCGGGACTGGGTTCCTTCATTAACCCCCGCTCCTTCTGCTGCCTAACCAGCTCCTCTCGCCGTGCCTCTACACTTTCCTTCTGCTCCCTCTGAACCAATGGCCCCCCTAATTTGGTGGACTCCACTGCTAACCGGCGGAACCGCCCTATTGCGGCCTCCTGCTGCCTCGTCGTCCACGCCGTGTGCCCCCCCCCCCCCCCAATTTTTTTTGGGGATTGTCTCTCCCCTGTGATCATGGCCTCCATCCCTCTTGCCAGACTCTCGCTCATCTCCTCCCAAGTCCATCCTCTCTCCTCGGCACACTGCTTGGTCCAGGTCTGGTGGGATCTTCTGTCACGATCGTTGACGAACGGGACGGACCAAGGCGCAGCGTGATATGCATACATGTTTATTAACGAATAAACACAACGACAAAACAATAAACAAACGATACATGAAGTCCAAGGCAGCACAACACAACATACCTTAACACGGAACAAAATCCCACAACTAACAGGTGCCAAAAGGCTGCCTAAGTATGGTCCCCAATCAGAGACAACGAGCAACAGCTGCCTCTGATTGGGAACCACACAGGCCAACATAGATCTATAACTACTAGATCCAACCCTAGAAAATAACACATAGGAACATACACAACAAGGAAAATCACACCCTGACTCAACAAATGGGAGTCCTCAGAGTCAGGGCGTGACACCAATTCAACGTCTATTCCACGTTGGTTCAATGTAATTTCATTGAAATTCAGTGGAAACAACTTTGATTCAACCAGTGTGTGCCCAGTGGGTTCCTCACTGCTCCTGGACGACAATATGCATGGAAAATGTCCTCTCAGGCAGTGGTTCTTTTGATCTGTGTTAAGGTCTGGAAGCCAGAGACTGGGTCTGGTAATGTAGCGTGGTCTCCATAACTCAGGCACAGCAATGTGGAAAAACATGCTTAGAGAAATGGTGTGTGAACAGCCAACCTACTGCTGAAACTGCCAGGTAGCGTAAAACCAAACCATACTAAACTATTCTACAGAGAGTTGCAGTTGAAGGCAGTAATTAATCATGATGAGGAGTAGTGGGAGTAATGTAATGTGTGATTCATCAATATGATATATAGACTGTAAATATCTCCTAATAAGGAGAGATTAGATTAATGTCTATTCACAGTAGCTATAAGGTACAGGATGCGCTGTGCTGAGCTGGACAGATGATGTCATAAAAAAAACTGAAAGGAAAACGCTGCACACTGCTGCTCATCCTCCCAGGTGATATTTATTTATAACGTTTCGACCATTAGGTCTTCATAAGGCATCCATATCCCAGGTGGGGGTGTAAGGTCCTATATATAGGGGCAGTACTCAGTGACATCACTTCCTAATAATAATAATTATTATTATTATTTATTATTATTACTTCCTGAAACAGGAGGTAAAAAATGTATAACATAGGTTCACAATATTAACATTCAATGTATCAAAATATATGATCATATACAAGGAATGTGATCAATATTTGCAGTAATATACATACAATATTCATACAATGTTGAATTTTCTTTTAAACACACAAAAAAACAATTTGGACATATTGTACTCCTCAGTAAGGCCAAGAGGAGACAGTGTGTTCAGCCTGTGGATCCAGAAAGATTCCCTTTGAAGAAGTTTCCTCTCAATGTCCCCTCCCCTGCGTGACATTTTGACCATTTCTATTCCAATGTAGCTCAGAGAACTAATAGGATGTCCAGCTTGTAAAAAATGAACAGCAACCAGATTTTTTGTCTCACCTGTCCGTATATTGCTGCGGTGCTCACAGATCAGTGTCTTAAGGCTTCTGCGGGTTTTCCCTATGTAAGACAGACCACAAGGACATTTCAAAGTGTAAACAACATTGGTGGACATGCAGGTAATCAGGCCTTTGATCTTAAATCTTTCTCCTGTGCGGGGTTGGGTAAATGAGTTGTATTTGTACGTGAAGCTGCATTGAGCACATTGGCCACATTTGTAATTACCCTCCAAGAAAGTTTCCCTTTTCTCTGGTGGGTAATCAGATTTAACCACAATGTCTCTCACGTTTGGGGGTCTTTTAAAGACCATATGTGGGGGATATTTAAAAATGGGTTTCAATTGTGGGTCAGTATCAATGATGTACCGGTGTTTCCTGATAATGTCCTCAAATGCCTTCCCCAATGGTGAGTATTGGGTAAAGCATGAGGGGACATTTTCTGCTTTTTCTTTGCCACAACTAGACAGCATCACAGTGCCATTCACCAGTTCATCTTATGTTAAATGTAACCGCACAGCAGGATACTTTTAAAATGGTGAATTAATCCCTCCACATTTCTGTAAAACATAAGTCCCGGGATTCTACCTCTAACATAGACTTTAACACAACCTCATTCTGTCTTATCATACTCATACTTAGTATTCTCAAGCTACTCTTTACTAATAGTTGTGAGGTTGTGACTGGGCTGCTAGGTTGTTATATTTGAGATAACCAAGACTTAGTGTTTCGGAGGATACACATACAGTAGACAGACAGAGAAATCATGTAGAGGCGGCTCCCAGGAGCATTATGGATTTAAATGTTGCCAATTGGTATTAGGAGGTGGTGAATAATCATCATGAAATATAGATTACAGAGAGGATGCCATCATAGATCTGTTTTACATTAACATTTGCATACTGTCTCTGCTCTCTCCTTCCAAAGATTGTAATTTATGTTCAGTTTCAGTCAAGTTTATAACAGGTTGTCATTCCAGTTTACGATTTTCAGCTTTTCAACCTGGTAATATAAAAGTTAGTTACAATTAATAAACTTATGTCCCCTATAGCTGTTTTTATGAGGAGAGGTACGGTACGTGTCAAACTTTCCATGAGTAATGCAGAGCTTGTTTGAGTGTTGTGACACCAAACTTAGTCAGCAGCCAAGGGAGGGGTCACCACCAGCATGTGTTCATGTGTGTGTTAGTCAGCAGCCAGGGGTCACCAGCAACACATGTGGAGGAGCACTCAGTGGAAACAGTACAGAGAGAGAGAGAGAGAGCGAGAGAGCCCAGGAGTGGTGAGTCCACAGACAGACACATGGGAAGACAGGCAGCAGGGGTGACTGGAAGGACATGAGGGGGAGATGAGGGAACTCTGGAAAAACTGACAGGGAACCACATGGCGTGCTGTTGTGTTGACAACCATGGTGCTGTTGTGTTGACAACCATACTGTAGCTATGTGGTCAGAGGAAGGACTACAGTATGAGAGATAGCTACACAGCACAGAAGGTTGGTGGTACCTTAATTGGGGAGAATGGGATTATGTTAATGACTGGAGCGGAATAAGTGGAATGGTATCAAATACATCAAACACATGGTTTCCATGTGTTTGATGCCTTTTCATTTGCACCGTTCCAGCCATTATTATGAGCCATTCGCCCCTCAGCGGCCTACTGTGCTACACAGGTGGGTCTGTCTGCACCGCAGAACTTGTTAAAAAGCCATTTGGGATACATTGAATCATGGTTCATATGGAATTTTTTGATACCTCAATATACTGTACCCCATCCCATTTCATCACTTTACTTATGGTTTGGGACACCTGGGATCATCACGCGAAGTCCTGATACGGTCTTCAGTGACGTCCTGGTAGCTTACAGGGAACTAGACAAAAGTCCCCCAGAGAATGTTCCCTTGTGATTATCACTTGACGTTCAAGCACGCCACCAACTCAATCATCAAGTTTGCAGACGACACAACAGTAGTAGGCTTGATTACCAACAATGACGAGACAGCCTACAGGGAGGAGGTGAGGGCTCTGGGAGTGTGGTGCCAGGAAAATAACCTCTCACTCAACGTCAACAAAACAAAGGAGATGATCGTGGACTTCAGGAAACAGCAGAGGGTGCACCCCCCTATCCACATCGACGGGACCGCAGTGGAGAAGGTGGAAAGCTTCAAG
Source organism: Coregonus lavaretus (assembly GCF_964263955.1). Lineage (NCBI taxonomy): Eukaryota > Metazoa > Chordata > Actinopteri > Salmoniformes > Salmonidae > Coregonus > Coregonus lavaretus. The sequence goes on from NC_139992.1 coordinate 20,171,651, forward strand.
TTCCTTGGCGTACACATCACTGACAAACTGAAATGGTCCACCCACACAGACAGTGTAGTGAAGAAGGCACAACAGAGCTTCTTCAACCTCAGGAGGCTGAAGAAATTTGGCTTGGCACCTAGAACCCTCACAAACTTTTACAGATGCACAATTGAGAGCATCCTGTCGGGCTGTATCACCGCCTGGTACGGCAACTGCACCTCCCGCAACCGCAGGGCTCTCTAGAGGGTGGTGCGGTCTGCCCAACGCATTACCGGGGACAAACTACCCACCCTCCAGGACACCTACAGCACCCGATGTCACAGTAAGGCCAAAAAGATCATCAAGGACATCAACCACCCGAGTCACTGCCTGTTCACCCCGCTATCATCCAGAAGGCGAGGGCAGTACAGGTGCATCAAAGCTGGGACCGAGAGACTGAAAAACAGCTTCTATCTCAAGACCATCAGACTGTTAAATTGCCATCACTAGCACATTAGAGGCTGCTGCCTATAGACATAGACTAGAAATCACTGGCCACTTTAATAAATGGAACACTAGTCACTTTAATAATGTTTACATATCTTGCATTATTCATCTCATATGTATATACTGTATTCTGTGTTAGTGCAGTAATATCTAACAAGTAATATCTGTCAGAATTAGAAGCATAAGCATTTCGCTACACCTGCAATAACATCTGCTAAACACATGCATGTGACAAATACATTTTGATTTGATTTGATCACTGATGAATGTCCTGAACTTACAAAAAATGTCCTGACATGGTCCTCAGTGACATCCCCGTAACTTACAGGGAACTAGAGTCTAGTCAAAAGTCTCCCAGAGGACCATCACGTGACATCCTGACAACTGGTAAAACAAATGTTCTTTACCGCAGAGCTCTTTAAATAGACATTTTGGAGAAACTGAATCATGTTGACATAAAATGGTTCAGATCAGTTTATTAAAAATATTTCAATTCATAAGACCAAATTCTGTGTGGTTTACTGTTGTATTGTGGCCGTGTGACTGAGACATACTGTACATCAACTTGTATAATCTGTTATTTCAGGCAGCATTTATGCGCACTCTCACAAAATTAAACAGCTGCAGCGAAAAAAACTATTCTGTGAGTATTTGTCTTTTGTGTGACTGTACTTCAGACATTTTGTTGGAAAGACAGAGAACAACACACATGTTAACATGTCATTCACCTGTCAAAATACAGCTACTGTGTGATGACAGTAGGGTAGCTCACCTGTGTCCAGCCACCTGTGATTCAGTCTGTAGCATGCATCTCCATGATCCCATAATGGGGTCGAGGTGAATGTTATGGATGTAGACAGACTGTTCACATGCACCTCGGAGTGTACGTTTAACTTCAACTCAAATGTCAGTAAACTCTGTTCACATGCAGCTCTACCTGTGATAGGGAAGGTTCCCTACAGCAAGAACGGAGGGTTAGGTGTGTGTGTGTGTGTTTGAGTGTGTCTGTTTCTGTGTGTACATATCTATGGTGTGTGTGTCTGAAGGTGTGTCCCACTGGGCTCACACTGGTTGAATCAACGTTGTTTCCATGTCATTTCAATGAAATTACATTGAACCAATGTGGAAAAGACGTTGAATTGACGTCTGTGCCCAGTGGGGTGTGTTGTTCTCTGTTTAATCTCCATGTTCTGCAGTTCTGTCAAATGTTGCCAGAGGGGGAACCACTAGAAACACCTAAATCCTGAAATTACTGTCAGATCAGGTAGGGAGGGTACAGCTTAAGATAGCACACAGAAGCCTCCCTGAAAATAGGACAAAGCCACTGCTGGGCCTATACAGTATATATATATGTTGTGGCAGACCAGGGGGTTTGATCTAAATGTTTACACAGAAGTGTGATACCTCAGTTTCAAGGGTGTTTATTTAAAACAATGAAGAAAAATAAAAGAAAACAGATCTCCTCCAGGAGACCTCTTCCGGGTTACCGCCTTCTGGGCTCCGGGGAATGCTGTCTCCTCTGGGGTAGAACACCGAGACTCTCTGTTCTAGCAGACCATGAGGACGTCTATCTGGTAGCAACCTCTCCCCTGTGCTGCCCTCCTGGCAGCTTTATGGGCCCCGTACGGCTAACCAATCAGCTAACCCCCGGAAGAAGCTGGCCATCCACCGCTATCACTTGGGCTGCTGCGGCTTTCAAGTTCGGATCCTCCCACCCACTGGGCAGTCCTTAACTGTCCCCTCAGGGGGCTCAGGGCCGGTGTCTCGGCGGGTCCCTTGAAATCGAGGAGGGGGAGCATGGGCTCCTCCTCCGGTTGTTCACCAGGTTAGGTTTTTTCCACGCCCCCTTGGACCCCGACTCCGGGTCCGTAGACACGGGGTTGGCAACCGCTTGCTTCCAGGCCGTGCAGGCCATGTTCCCGTTCTCGTCGTTCTCCGGCTCGTACTCTTTTTCCCAGCTCGTACCTCCACAGAACCGCAAACAGCGGACAATCTTGTCCCACGAGGAGGGGTACCGGCAACTCAGGTACGGCACCCACCACCATCTGGCAGCTCCCTTGTGGCGTCACGATGGTGGCCTGACGGTCGAATACCGCTTGGACACAGGAGACGGACATCTCCTCCCAATGGTCGGTCGGCTGGGCCAGCAGGCACGCTTTTACCAGCGTTACCACACTCCCGGAATCCAACAGAGCGTGGGTGTTGTGACCGTCGACTTTCACAGGGACCATGGCTGCTGGTGGTTCACTGTGGAACCAACAGAAGGTGACATAGTTTACTGCGTGGCCCGGCTCATCTCCGGGGCCCGCTGATGGCATTGACTGCTCTCGGCCTGGGCAATTCCATGCGAGGTGTCCCCGGGCACCACACTCAAAACACCTCCTTTGGTCTTCCTCCACCTGGGGACGTCGGCGGCGGGTCGACTCTCCCCCGGCTGTCTCTCTGTGGGTCTGCAGTCCTTTAACTCGGCCCGCGTCCCCTTCAGCAGGGCCTCGGTATTCTGGTGCATCTCCACGGCTCCCAAGAGGTCCTCCAAGGTCTGGGGTGCGCGTAGGCTCGCCACCCTCTTCATGTCGTGAGGTAGCACCCGTAAGTAGCGATCCATGACCACTTTGTCGATAACGGGGAGAGTGGCTACGTCGGTTAGGAGCCATGCCCTGGTGATGTGCAGTAGGTCGCTCATCCGAGCTCGGGGGGAAGCTTCGGCCACGAACCTCCAGTCGTGGAACAGCTGGGCCTGACGGGCCAAGTTGTACCCGTAGCGGCTGAGTACCTCCCTCTTGAGACAGTCATAGTTAGCCACCTGTTCGGTGTTGAGGTCATAATACGCCTTTTGGGCGTCTCCGGACAGGAACGGGGCCAGCAGACTCACCCACTTTGCAGTGCTGTCCGTTCGAACATGCAGAGGTAGGTCTCGATGTTGTCGTCCTCCATTAGCCTGATTAAAAACTGATTGGGATGTGATTCGGTCCGCATTTCTCCTCGCAGCTTCCTGACTTCCTGATGCAGGCAGACGTTCTGTAGACGCTGTTCTTCCAGCATTCGTTCCTGAATGGTTTGTTGGGCCCGAACGAACTGAGCTATCAACTCGTCCATGCTGATACCGCGTAAACGTCAACCCTGATCTGACCACGTTGTCAGATTGCCCGCATTCTCCACCACTTATGGCAGACCAGGGGGTTTGATCTAAACGTTTACACTGATCAGACACAAGTGTGATACCTCAGTTTCAAGGGTGTTTATTTAAACAATAAAAGAAAGAGACCTCTTCCAGGTTACCATCTTCTGGGCTCCGGGGAATGCTGTCTCCTCTGAGGTAGAACACCAAGCCCCTCGTTTCTAGCAGACCGTGAGGACGTCTATCTGGTAGCAACCTCTCACTACCTCCAACCTCTCCCCTGTGCTGCCCTCCTGGCAGCTTTATGGGCCCCGTATGGCTGGTGAGCAATCATCCCCTTGATTACTCACCAGCCTCAATCAGCCCCAATTAGTCCTGGCCGAAGGACCCGTCGAGAACTGGCACATCCAGCAGAGGGAGCCACCGCCGTGTGATGTAGACTCCGTCTGTCACCAGGCCTTGATGAGTCTCCCCCTGGTGGCTTGTTCGCGGTACGCCACAATGTATACATTATGATATGCTTTCTGAAGTACTTCTTCAAAGCAGAACGTTCAAAACACTGTCTGCCATTTAGGTTTGTCTGAAGAAAATGTTAATGTGTTGAATGGTTCATTCATGTTCAATACTTATGTAAATGTTATATTTCAGTTGTTGTTTTGCGAAAATTTCGTAAAAGCTGCTTTTGCTTTGTCATAATGGGGTATAAGTGTGTAGATTGATGAGGGGAAAAAACTATTTAATCAATTTTAGAATAAGGCTGTAACGTAACAAAATGTGGAAAAAGTGAAGGAGTCTGAATACTTTCCGAATGCACTGTATCTACTCTCAATATTTGCTGCAAGCATCTTAGGCCTATATTCAATCAGATCAAGCTTAACTGGCGATAGCAGACACTCACATAGAGGATGTTTTGCCGGTGTCAGAGAAGGAACTTCATTTGAGCGGTCAAATCAGTGAGCAACCTGCTCTTGCATCATTGTCACAAAGCCACACTCGCCCCACTTGTGTTAGAAGTTCAGAACACGAAAGTGTAGGCCTGTAGAAATAATTACGCTCAAATTGAAAAATCATTAAACAAAATATTTAGGATTTCTATCATCCTAATCGAGGTGTAGATTATGTCTCAAATTCCAGTGTTAGAACTTGTTAATAAGGCTGCATGGGATTTCTGTTAATGGGACTCCTTGCTGCCAATGGCAATTCTCGCTTTAAAGGGTAGGTAGCATAAACGTAACCACATGTAACATATGGATTTGCATTAGAATCAGCATCAAAAGTCCCAATGCAAAGTTACACCTCACTTTTCTATTTTTCGAGTTATTAGATAAAACTTGCTGGAAAAACCTTTGCGGATTGTGATGTAATATGGAGGAACCGGCAAGGCAGCCTATTCCCTATAATGTAAACTCCAACAGAGATAACTTCAAATTAAACACAATCCTTTGCGCTCATGACTACTAGTTTCAATTAAATTTTCAGCCAATTTACAAGCAAATACTTTATGAATTTATTGTTACAAATCAGCTTACAAGGTTGCTAGCCAACTAGCCTGCTAACTTTAGCCATACTAGCCTGCTAACGTTACGTTAGCACTGTGTGAGTCAGCCAGTTGCTATCAACACCTAGCTTACAGCTACATTAAAGTAAACCAAAGTTTGGGAAATACATAACACCATCTAACCACTTATCAGATAATGTTACCGGTATATGCTGTTATCTTAGCCAGCAAGCCAGCCAGCTATTTACTTTAGCCTTCTAGCTAGCCTAGCCAGCTAACTAGCCTAGCTAACCAACCACCACAGTTGACATAGCAATGTAGTAAGCCAGAGAATAACTAGTCTAGCACAGGCAGGAACCCACAGAACACAAAAGAAGCCAGCAGATATAAAGTAACGAGAGCCACATTGAATTTACCCAGTTTATCTCCATCACTGCTGACACTCGCGATGTACCGGTAGGTCGGTAGGAAATAGAAGTTGCGGGCTTCACATTCACGCTCGGCAAAGCACCTGGTTTCAGTCAGAGTCTCATTTCGAATACTTCCTTCCACTGCTGGTTATAGTAAGCCATCGAAGTCCTCCGGGGTGAAATTAGCACAATAAATGAAATAACTAAAATATAGTCGTTGCACAAGTATTCACCCCCTTTGTTTAGTCAAACCTAAATTAGTTCAGAAGTTACATTTGGCTTAACAAATCACAGAATAAGTTATATGTACTCACTTTGTGTTAAATAATAGGGGTTGATATGATTTTTGAATGGCTACCCCTTCCTCTGTCCTCCATACATACAACATCTGTAAGGTCCCTCAGTCAAGTATTGAATTTCAAGCACAGATTCAACTTCAAAGACCAGGGAGCTTTTCAGTGATTGGTGGATGGGTAGCAATAATAAATTAGACATTGAATATATCTTTAACCCTTTACTGTAGTGGGCTAAATCAGGGTCACACAGAGCGTTTCTTGATAGTCTTAAACAAATCTAATTTGAAACAAAAGTATACACCTCACACACATGGTTATGGGCTTAAAACCATGTCAGATATATAGTTGAAATGTATTACATTTTGATTTTGCATCCCAATATTACACTTTATATACATCACAGAAGACTGAAATATAACAGAAATGTTTCACATAGATACATTGGATTTTCGGCTGGTTTTTGGAAATTCCTGTCTAGCCATCATCCCCAATACCTTGACAGAGCTTGAAGAATTTTGAAAGAATAATGGGAAAATATTGTACAATACAGGTGTGCAAAGCTCTTATGAGACTTACCCAAGAAGACTCACAGCTGTAATCGCTGCCAAAGGTGTTTCTAACATGTATTGACTCAGGGGGGTGAATACGTATCTAATCAAGGTATATTAGTGTTTTATTTTTCATTAATCTTTAAAAAAGGTTTAAAAAAATTATTAGACTTTGACATTACAGAGTCCTTTGTGTAGATTGTTGACAATTAAATCAATTTTAATCCCACTTTGTAACACAATAAAATGTGAAGAAATCCAAGGAGGGTGTAGACTTTCTACAGGCACTGCATGTTTAGCAAGGTCAGATAAGACCTTGTGTGCCTCTGCTACTCTATCATAGCCTCTCTTTGGCACAGGTACATGTTCATTTTCTTTTTTGTCATTCAGTCTTTTCTTTTCATCTGTTGCTGCTGCTCGAATTGACTCCTTCCCTTCTCTCTCTTCCTTGGCTGCTCTCTCAATAACCTCAAGGGGGGCTAGACCCCTGCTTGTTGATGTCTGTAACAATAAAAATGCACTATCTTGAGTACATATGCATGACACATTGCAAAAATACTATGCATAGAACTGACAAAATGTAATCATCATTTGTATGCGGTATGGTGGCCATTGGTTCAACTTACCCAATGGCCATAGAGTACCACATTATGAGTCATAATACCCATAAAACCTAGCAGTCAAACAGGGAAATGGTTCCAATTGTTTTTCGACCATACATTTTTCCCATTGTTTTATTTTATTTTCTAGAAACACTTAAAATAAGAATCTCTGGATAAACTATCTAATGTTAGCTATATGTAGTCATGAATAAATTAGCTACATTTCTTTAAATGGACAATTCTGTGAACTGTCTTGTGCAAGTTTTAAATTGGCACAATACCTGTTAGCAAAGGTGTCAGCTAGAGATAACATGTAGGAGCTTGCATGGATTTGTAGTCTTGCATGATGTCTACTTTGATGCTAATTAGCATTTTTGAATCTGAGAGTAAATAGAGCCTAATATATTGATAAAAGTCACCTTGTCCGAGAGAGATTTACATGGTTATCAAAACGTCACGCCAGGGTAAACCTACACAAAACACAGCCCTTAAGTGTTTCTAAAATCCCTTATGGAAAAAATGAATGGTGGAAAAACTATTGGAACCATTTCCCTGTTTGACTGCTAGGGTTTATGGGTATTATGACACCGCCACTGTGGGGCTCTATTTGCTCAACTTACTCCATAGCAAACATTTTGGCTATATTACAGTCTTAATTTTGGCACCCTTTTTTATTTTGTGTAATTTTGACTAAAATATTATTAAGTCTTAGTCACATTTTTGTCATTTGAATAATGATTTAGTCTAGTTATTGTGAAAATTACGATAACAGTGGGCCATTTTCTGTCAACTAAATGTCCTTTCATTTTAGTCACATTTTAGTCACATCACATTTGTATTGCCTCATTAACCTATAGTAAACATAAATCACTGACTTCCATGTGCACACACATACATAGCCTTGTCCTACCAACATATTTTTCTGCATAACATCATGTTCTCTTCCCAACAAACATATATAAGAATATATAACAATTATCTGGCCATGTAAATTCCTATTTCAGCCTACATAGATATTGCACATTACATACAAAACAAACAAACAGACACACACAAGCGTAGAGAGAGAGAGAGAGAGAGAGAGAGAGAGAGAGTAGCACAATCACCAGATGGTGCTGCAAAGTTGTCACGGTTTCGGCCGAGGCTGCCTCTCTCCCTTGTTCGGGCAGGTTTCGGCGTTCGTCGTCTCCGGAATTCTAGCTGCCACCGTTGTATGTTCCATGTTTCCTGTTTGATTAGTTTTGTCTGTTAGCCACACCTGTCTTGTGTTATGTCTCATTAAGCACCCTATTTAGTTTCCTTGTTGTTAGTGTTGTGTTGTGTGTAATTGTTTCGTGTCAGGTGTTTGTGCGTTACCCGTGTTTTCGGTACGCCAGTAACGATTAGCTTCCTCCTCGGTTGAGGAGAGTTTTTGCGCCCTGTGTTTGTGCGCTCGTGTTTGACGCCTGTGTGCGTCTGTTTGGCCTCAGGCCGTTTTTGGATTATTTTGCTCTCTAGTAAAGTCTTGTTGGACTGTACATCTGCTTCTGCGCCTGATTCCACACCACACCATTTAAACATCGTGACAGAATTACACACCCGACATGGAATCAGCAGGAGCCGAAGCAGCCCCGACGAGACTGGAGGTCCAGGTCCGGGAACAACAGGACCAGATACAGCAGATGGGGACCGCCCTGCAGGAGGTGATCACCACGCTCCGAGGCTGGGGAGCGCCTCCACCACCTCCCTCACTGCCAGCACCATCGGCCAGTCCGCCCATTCCAGTGCCAGAACCTTGAGGAATCCGACTCTCTCTCCCGAGGGCCTACGACGGAACCGCGGCTGGGTGTCAGGGATTCCTCCTCCAGGTGGAGCTATACCTGGCCACCGTACACCCGGCACCCTCGGGGCATGAGAGCGTGTCCGCCCTGATCTCCTGCCTGTCCGGGAAGGCGTTGGAATGGGCCAACGCGGAGTGGAGGAAGATCGACGCCGAGACGATCACCTACAACGAGTTCTCCCGCCGCTTCAGGGCGGTGTTTGACCATCCCCCGGAGGGGAAAGCGGCGGGGGAGCGTCTGGTCTTCCTCCGGCAGGGGAGGAGGAGTGCCCAAGAATTCGCTCTCGAATTCCGTACTCTAGCGGCAGATGCAGGGTGGAATGAGCGGGCCCTCGTCGATCTATACAGATGTAGCCTACGAGAGGACGTCCGTCGGGAGCTGGCTTGTAGGGACACCAGTCTCTCTTTCGACCAGCTGGTCGACATGTCCATCAGGCTGGATAACCTATTGGCCACCCGCGGACGTCCTGAGAGGGGTCCGTCCATTTCACCCTCCAGCGCCTCCGAGCCGTGTCCTATGGAGCTCGGGGGCGCTGGCGCTAGAGAGAGGAGGAGTCGGTTGGTTAGGGGGTCCATCCACTGCACCAACTGTGGTCGGGGAGGACACACCGCGGCTAGGTGCTGGGGATGGCCTCCTAGGGAGGATGACGACAGGTCCCGCACTGGGGATTCCCTCCAGGTGAGTAGGCGCCCCACTCACCCAGAGCTCACTGTTGCCCATTTTTGGATGCCTGTGCGTTTTCCACAGGTAGCACCTCATTCCCAGCATAAGGCGCTGGTAGATTCAGGCGCGGCTGGGAATTTTATTGATAAAAAGTTTTGTTTAGCGTTAGGGATTCCCCTTATTCCTGTTGATGTTCCTTTCCCCGTTCATGCCCTAGATAGTTGTCCGTTGGGTACGGGCTTAATCAGGGAGGTCACGGCGCCACTTAGGATGTGTGCGCAGGGGAATCATCAGGAGATGATTCAGCTGTTCCTGATTGACTCTCCTGCGTATCCGGTGGTGCTGGGCATGCCCTGGTTGAGTACCCATAACCCAGCTATTTCGTGGCAGGAGAGGGCTCTGATGGAGTGGTCTGCTCAGTGTGTGGGTAGATGTTTGGGCGTTTCCGTAGGGGCTACCTCGGTGGAGAGTCCAAACCAGGTGCCCGCATTGCACGTTCCCCCTGAGTATGGGGATTTGGCTATTGCGTTTAGTAAGGCGAGGGCGACGCGGTTGCCACCCCATAGGCAGGGAGATTGTGCGATAGACCTCCAGGCAGGAGCTGCGCTCCCACGGAGCCATGTGTATCCTCTGTCTCAGGAGGAGAAGAAAGCTATGGAGATTTACATAGACGAATCTCTGAGACAAGGATACATACGGCCTTCCACTTCCCCTGCGTCCTCGAGTTTCTTTTTTGTGAAGAAAAAGGATGGTGGTTTGCGCCCGTGCATCGATTACCGTGGTCTCAATCAGATTACGGTGAAGTACAGTTATCCACTCCCGCTGATTGCGACCATGACTGAGTCGTTGCATGGGGCGCGTTTCTTCACGAAATTAGATCTCAGGAGCGCGTACAACTTGGTGCGCATCAGGGAGGGTGATGAATGGAAGACAGCCTTTAGTACCACCTCGGGCCATTACGAGTATCTGGTCATGCCATACGGGTTGATGAACGCTCCGTCAGTTTTCCAATCATTCGTGGATGAGATCTTCAGGGACATGCAGGGGCAGGGGGTGGTTGTGTACATTGATGACATTCTCGTGTACTCGCCTACCCGTGTCGAGCATGTGGCCCTGGTGCGTAGAGTGTTGCGGAGGCTGGTGGAGCACGACCTGTATGTGAAGGCAGAGAAGTGTCTGTTTTTCCAGGAGTCGGTCTCCTTTTTGGGTTATCAGTTGTCTGCGTCAGGGGTGAAGATGGAGGTAGACCGGGTGTCGGCCGTGCGTAATTGGCAAACACCAACCACTGTGAAAGAGGTGCAGCAGTTTTTGGGGTTTGCAAATTACTACAGGAGGTTTATCCGGGGTTTTGGACAGGTGGCAGCTCCCATCACGTCTCTGTTGAAGGGGGGTCCGGTGCGTCTGCAGTGGTCGGCCGAGGCGGACAGGGCGTTTGGGAGGCTGAAGGACCTGTTTACCTCGGCCCCGGTGCTGGCGCATCCGGATCCCTCTTTGCCGTTCCAGGTAGAGGTGGACGCGTCAGAGGCCGGTTTAGGAGCCGTGCTTTCACAACGGTCTGGCGCGCCACCTAAACTCCGCCCCTGTGCTTTTTATTCTAAGAAGCTCAGTCCGGCGGAGCGGAACTATGACGTAGGGGACAGGGAGCTGTTAGCCGTGGTACAGGCTCTAAAGGTGTGGAGGCACTGGCTTGAGGGGGCTCAACACCCTTTCCTCATTTTGACGGACCACCGTAACCTGGAGTACATCCGGGCGGCGAGGAGGCTGAACCCTCGCCAGGCAAGATGGAGTATGTTCTTGACCAGGTTTACTTTTAAAATCACGTACATCCCTGGGTCACAGAATGGCAAGGCAGATGCGCTGTCTCGGCGGTATGACACGGAGGAGAGGTCCGTGGAGCCCACTCCCATACTGCCTGAGTCGTGTCTGGTGGCACCGGTAGTGTGGGAGGTCGATGCTGAACTCGAGCGGGCGTTACGCACCGACCCTAGTCCACCATAGTGCCCGGAGGGTCGGAAGTACGTTCCGCTCGAGGTTCGGGATCGATTGATCTATTGGGCTCACACGTCACCCTCCTCTGGACATCCGGGTATCGGCCGGACAGTGCACTGTCTTAGTGCCAAGTACTGGTGGCCCACGTTGGCAAGGGATGTGAGGGTTTATGTTTCCTCCTGCTCGGTGTGCGCCCAGTGTAAGGCGCCTAGACATCTGCCTAGGGGTAAGTTGCTACCCCTGCCCGTTCCACAACGACCATGGTCCCACCTCTCTGTGGACTTTATAACAGACCTTCCCCTCTCCCAAGGGAATACTACTATCCTGGTCGTTGTGGACCGGTTCTCTAAGGCCTGTCGTTTGCTCCCCATGCCGGGTCTTCCTACTGCCCTACAAACTGCCGAGGCACTGTTCACCCATGTGTTCCGGCACTACGGGGTACCCGAGGACATTGTGGCTGATCGGGGTCCCCAATTCACCTCCAGAGTCTGGAGAGCGTTTATGGAGCGGTTGGGGGTCTCGGTGAGCCTCACCTCGGGGTACCACCCGGAGAGTAATGGGCAGGTGGAACGCGTAAACCAGGATGTGGGTAGGTTTCTCAGAACATACTGCCAGGACCGGCCGGAGGAGTGGTCAAGGTACGTTCCCTGGGCCGAGATGGCCCAGAATTCCCTACGCCATTCCTCCACTAACCTAACTCCATTTCAATGTGTGTTAGGTTACCAGCCGGTTCTGGCACCCTGGCAGCAGAGCCAGATCGAGGCTCCTGCGGTGGATGAGTGGGCGCGGCGCTCGGAGGAGACTTGGAACGCTGCACACGTCCACCTGCAGCGGGCCCTCCGACGTCAGAAGGCGAGCGCTGATCTCCACCGCAGTGAGGCACCGGTGTACGCACCTGGTGATCGAGTCTGGCTCTCTACCAGAAACCTGCCCCTCCGCCTGCCCTGTCGGAAACTGGGTCGGCGGTTTGTAGGGCCATTTAAAGTCCTGAGAAGGTTGAACGAGGTATGTTATAGATTACAGCTACCTGTGGAGTATAAGTGTATTAACCCCTCGTTCCATGTGTCCCTTCTCAGGCCGGTGGTAGCGGGCCCGCTCCAAGAAAATGAGATAGGGGAGACTCCCCCGCCCCCATTGGACATCGAGGGGGCACCGGCGTACTCCGTGAGGTCCATCTTGGATTCGAGACGTCGGATGGGGGGTCTCCAGTATCTAGTGGAGTGGGAGGGGTACGGTCCGGAGGAGCGGTGCTGGGTGCCGAGGAGAGACATTTTGGACCCGTCGCTCCTGACGGAATTCCATCGGGGGTATCCGACGCGCCCTGCTCCACGTCCTCCGGGTCGTCCCCAAGGCCGGAGTCGGCGCACGTCTGGAGCCGCGCGTCAAGGGGGGGGTACTGTCACGGTTTCGGCCGAGGCTGCCTCTCTCCCTTGTTCGGGCAGGTTTCGGCGTTCGTCGTCTCCGGAATTCTAGCTGCCACCGTTGTATGTTCCATGTTTCCTGTTTGATTAGTTTTGTCTGTTAGCCACACCTGTCTTGTGTTATGTCTCATTAAGCACCCTATTTAGTTTCCTTGTTGTTAGTGTTGTGTTGTGTGTAATTGTTTCGTGTCAGGTGTTTGTGCGTTACCCGTGTTTTCGGTACGCCAGTAACGATTAGCTTCCTCCTCGGTTGAGGAGAGTTTTTGCGCCCTGTGTTTGTGCGCTCGTGTTTGACGCCTGTGTGCGTCTGTTTGGCCTCAGGCCGTTTTTGGATTATTTTGCTCTCTAGTAAAGTCTTGTTGGACTGTACATCTGCTTCTGCGCCTGATTCCACACCACACCATTTAAACATCGTGACAAAAGTATTGGCAAAGTAGTATGGGTTGCACCTCCATCACTCGCCCGTCTTTGCCATTGTTATCAACATTCCACAGACGCCGCAGCCACATTGATGCCCAAAAGTAGAATGGGGGCTAATGACCTTGAACAGGAACTAATGACTGTTTCGCCCAGTGATGTAGTCGAGTCACTAAACTTCGAGTCAGGAATCGAGTCACGAGTTCCTATGGCTGAAGTTCGAGTCCCCATGCTCGAGTCCTGGTCCAAGTGCTCAAGTCTGAGCCTTAGGGTCCACATTAATTCAAAATTAAGTTATTTACCCATTCAGATATAGTGTAGTGGCAAGAGGGATATTGTCAATAAATTGTTTGCTATCCATTTTTCTTTCTTGATGTTCCACCAAATGTTTGCATATAGGCTACTGATAATGTTACCAGGGCCATGTTCAGTTGCAAAACGTTCTCAAACGTTGCAGATATAAATACCATGAATAGAGCCAACGTTATTCCTTATTCAACATGTCAGAGGCATGTTTGTTCTACATAGCATATTTTTATCTGAACGTTCCAAAATGTTGCATCCTGCTGAACACGCCCCAGGTTGTTAGCTATAGCTAGTTAATGAGGTAACATGACTGAACAAGGTGTAGCCTAAACAAATGGTTAATGGTCTGGTCCGCAAGGAGCCTAGTTTTAGAACAGCCCGCGATATGCTTTATGAATGTAAGATGTTGCCCGCCAATGCATGATAGAAAGAAAAAAACGTAGCGCCGGTATTATGTGTCATATCTTTTGAACAGTAATGGCTAGAATCAAGCCGTTTTCTCTGAGGAAAAGAGGGAGACTTGGCTAGTATGTTGGCTACAGAACCTGGGTATGAAATGCAGTGGGGAAAGTGCAGGGGTTGAGCGAGACTATGAATTCAAAAACCTAACTATACTCAAGGGAGAGAAAAACATACCTAGACTCTTGTTTTACTATTAAACTTAATGCTGCTATAGTTTTAAATGTCTTAAAGCAGTTTATGTTTCTTAACCAGGCAAAGGGTATCTAACTAGAAGGCTGGTGGTGATTGGTTAGCTACGGGGAAGCTAGAGAGTCACCTGTGCCATGTGCATAATCGGAGGCAGAGCCGAAGCGGAGCCTGTCTGCCTGTCTGCCCACACTCATCGCTTGGTCCCCCACACCTCACCAGCTGATGTGGGCTAAGCTGTGTGTGCCGGGTCCTTCACACCGCTGAACAGAACTACACTGCACATCTGTAGTGCTAATATTAATTGTGCTTATTACTGATTATCCTGTATCCCTCTTTCTCTCTTCACTCAACTCCACTCCTCTTTTCTCTGTTTATTCCCCTCTCTCTTCATTTCAGTATGTAGAGCTATGTCCGCCACATTCTCAGTAATGGGAAATAAAGTTTGAACTGCATGAGCTGGATGTTTCTCATGGGGAGGATGTTGGTCTGGTAAAGACATGCCCAGTTTTGCCACTGATCATAAACATTAATAGGTGCCTTTGAGGTCCTGGTGGAAAAGTAATATCTTTACCACAGAGTGTCCCGCAGGCTGCTGTAGGCCTAGTATTGATAGGGGAGTTGAGATGTGCCTGATTAATCTCAAAGCTTTATGATTTTCCTCATATTTTGTGCTGTTTTCGATACATTTTTCGTATACAGGGCTTGGAAAGAAAATTAGAAGATCCTTTTCAGTAACTTCTGCCCACGTTGAAATTAATTTATCATCGCAGTGGAATGGAAGGTTAGGGTTAGGAGTTCGGTTAAAGGTTTAAGGTTAGGGTTAGGGTTAGGGTTAGGGGAAGGGTTAGCTAACATGCTACATGTAAGTAGTTGCAAAGTAGCTAAAAGGTATTAAGTGGTTAAAAAGTTGCTAAAATGCTAAAGTTGTCCATGATGAGATTAGAACACGCAACCTTTAGGTTGCTAGATGTTCGCTTAATACGCCTACCCATCCACCCTGACCAACCACCCAACTTTCGTTTTTGCCTTGAGTAACCTTCTGTCTTATACAACCATACCAAACGTAGCATATCATACTAATTTGAGTGTCCCTGATTTACTATTACTATGTTATGTTATGTTCAACCTTCCCAAGTTCTCTCACGTCACCCCGCTCCTCCGCACACTCCACTGGCTTCCAGTTGAAGCTCACATCTGCTACAAGACCATGGTGCTTGCCTACGGAGCTGTGAGGGGAACGGCACCTCCGTACCTTCAGGCTCTGATCAGTCCCTACACCCAAACGAGGGCATTGGGTTCATCCACCTCTGGCCTGCTGGCTCCCCTACCTCTGCGGAAGCACAGTTCCCGCTCAGCCCAGTCAAAACTGTTTCGCTGCTCTGGCTCCCCAATGGTGGAACAAGCTCCCTCACGACGCCAGGACAGCGGAGTCACTCACCACCTTCCGGAGACACTTGAAACCCCACCTCTTTAAGGAATACCTGGGATAGGATAAAGTAATCCTTCTACCCCCCCTTACCCCACCCCAAAGAAAATAAAAAAAATAAAATAAAAAAAATAATAAATAAACATATTGTAAAGTGGTTATCCCACTGGCTATAAGGTGAATGCACCAATTTGTAAGTCGCTCTGGATAAGAGTGTCTGCTAAATGACGTAAATGTAAATGTAAATGTTATGTCTAGTCTATGAGACCAGGCTGAAATCTATGATAATTCATATAACTATTTTTCCTTATTCCAACCACAATCCCTTGATCGTAGTCCAGTGGACTGCATCAGTTGGAACACTTTCACATCTGCAAGTCATAACTTCTTCTGTTGCTTTTCATTTGAATGTTATTAAGAATCACTAGCTTGTGTGTTATTGCTGTTTTCACCTGTTGGTGCCTAGAGAGGAAAGCCACCAAACACACGTTTGATCCATCACTGTCCAACAGCAGCCTCCAGGGAGATACCTAAACAGATGTTCACACAGACCTTTAGAAACAAACCTACAGTATGCTACACCTGCACTACCGTGACTCATGCCGCTACAAATAGGAGTTTCTATACTAACATGCATTTCTAAGCTGGATGTTGTTTTTGCCCAAGCCCCTATATTTCATTCTCTGAGAAAGCCCTGGAAATGTACCTGCAATGTCATATAATAACACACCTGATGGATTTTTTTTTACAGTGTCATCTTCCGTAATGTCATTGAATTACAGTATGTGATTGTTCCTAAATGTACAGTGCCTTCAGAAAGTATTCATACCCTTTGACTTATTCCACATGTTGTTGTGTTACAGCCTGAATTCAAAATTGATTCAATATTTATTGTTTTACCCATCTACACACAATACCCAATAATGACAAAGTGAAAACATGTAAAAAAAAAAAAAAAAAAAAAAGAAATTGCACATTTATTGAAAATGAAATACAGAAATATCTAATTGACATAAGTATTCACACCCCTGAGTCAATACTTTGTAGAAGCACCTTTGGTGGTGATTACAGCTTTGAGTCATCTTAGGTATTTCTACCAACTTTGCACATCTGGATTTGGGGATTTTCTCCCACTTTTTCTTGCAGATTTTCTCAAGCTCTGTTAAATTAGATGGCGAGCGGTGGTGAACAGCAATCTTTAAGTCTTTCCACAGATTTTCAATGGGATTCATCAAGGATTTGCCTGTATTTGGCTCCATTCATTGTTCCCTCTATTCTTATCAGTCTCCCAGTCCCTGTGGCTCAAAAACATCCCCATAGCATGATGCTGCCACCACCATGCTTCACGGTAGGGATGGTGTTAGACGGGTGATGAGCTGTGCCTGATTTTCTCCAGACATAGTGCTTTGCATTCAGGCCAAAGTGTTAAATGTTTGTCTCATCAGACCACAGAATCTTTTGCTTTATGATCGCAGAGTCTTTCAAGTGCCTTTTAGCAAACACTAGACGTGCCATCATGTGCATTTTTCTCAGGGGTGGCTTCCGTTCGGCCACTCTCCCATAAAGCCCAGATTGGTGAAGTGTCGTAGAGACTGTTGTCCTTATGGCAGGTTCTCCCATCTCAGCTAAGGAACTCTGTAATTTCAAGGATGATCAATGGAAATTGGATGCACCTGAGCTCAATTTAGAGTGTCATAGCAAAGGGGTGTGAATACGTACAGTGAGGAAAAAAAGTATTTGATCACCTGCTGATTTTGTACGTTTGCCCGCTGACAAAGAAATGATCAGTCTATAATTTTAATGGTAGGTTTATTTGAACAGTGAGAGACAGAATAAAAACAAAAAAATCCAGAAATATGCATGTCAAAAATGTTATAAATTGATTTGCATTTTAATGAGGAAAATAAGTATTTGACCCCTCTGCAAAACATGACTTAGTACTTGGTGGCAAAACCCTTGTTGGCACTCACAGAGGTCAGACGTTTCTTGTAGTTGGCCACCAGGTTTGCACACATCCCAGGAGGGATTTTGTCATTAAGGTTTCGAGGCTGACGTTTGGCAACTTGAACCTTCAGCTCCCTCCACAGATTTTCTATGGGATTAAGGACTGGAGACTGGCTAGGCCACTCCAGGACCTTAATGTGCTTCTTCTTGAGCCACTCCATTGTTGCCTTGGCGTGTGTTTTGGGTCATTGTCATGCTGGAATACCATCCACGACCCATTTTCAATGCCCTGGCTGAGGGAAGGAGTTCTCACCCAAGATTTGACGGTACATGGCCCCATCCATCATCCCTTTGATGCGGTGAAGTTGTCCTGTCCCCTTAGCAGAAAAACACCCCCAAAGCATAATGTTTCCCGGTGGGGATGGTGTTCTTGGGGTCATAGGCAGCATTCCTCCTTGATTGCATCTGTGGACAGGTGTCTTTTATACAGGTAACAAGCTGAGATTAGGAGCACTCCCTTTAAGAGTGTGCTCCTAATCTCAGCTCGTTACCTGTATAAAAGACACCTGGGAGCCAAAAATCTTTCTGATTGAGAGGGGGTCAAATACTTATTTCCCTCATTAAAATGCAAATCAATTTTTAACATTTTTGACATGCGTTTTTCTGGATTTTTTTGTTGTTATTCTGTCTCTCACTGTTCAAATAAACCTACCATTAAAATTATAGACTGATCATGTCTTTGTCAGTGGGCAAACGTACAAAATCAGCAGGGGATCAAATACTTTTTTCCCTCACTGTATGTAAATGAGATATTTCTGTATTTAATTTTCAATAGATTTGCTAAAATACATTTCAGAAAATCTATTTAATCCATTTAAAATCCAGGCAGTAACACAACAAAATAAGGAATAAATCAAGGTGTATGAATACTTCCTGAAGGCACTGTAAGAGACATTCTGTCACAATTACATTTGATTGAATTATGATAAGGATAAGAATATAAAATGTATTGAAATAATGCAATTTAAAACATTCAATTCCATTTGTCATTGTACACCTTAATGTGAATATCATTCCTACATTCTCTTGTTCTTTTTTCTTCCCTATATTTTTATAGATCTTTTTAATCCATTTCAATATCTTCCCTAACCTCTCTGTTATCCTCTTCATCTTACCCTGTCCTTGTCCCTCCTCTCTCTCTTTACCTGTACCCCTCTTTCCCACTCTCTCTCTCCCTCTTTCTCCCTCTTGTTCTCGCTCTTGCTGTCACTTAAAAACCTGAATGCTTGTGATTTATGGTCCTCCATCCTCCTTCTTGGTCTACAGTAGCCAATGTCTGTCAATGCTCTCTGCTGAAATAAAAGGAATGGAGTAGAGTGTGACAGTCCAGTCATCAATCCATAGAGTTTTGGAACATTCATCACAAAGAAAAGCACAAATAACACTGAAATGTCTTCCAGAAAACAAAGTAATTTTATGAGTTTGAGAGTTTTTTAATTGAATTGGAAATACTCTGGATGAATTCAGTAACATAATAAGAATCTTCATGAAAATGTTGGGGTAGATGCAACATAAAAAAAAGAAGGAGGCTTTGAGTGAGAGGTCCAACTGGTGTTTCCAAGTAGCCACACACCTCTCTAAAGTGTACACAGTTCCTAAGATATTTCAATAAATTTTTATAACTAAAGAGCCTTCAACTATTATGTGCTTTTTTGTTTTGCTCTCCTAGCTATGCCACTGAGAAACTAAAGCAAGCAAACGTTTCGTTTTTTTTTTAGAACACAGCCCTGCTCCCCCTCCATCACACAACCTGTTGTTGTTTACGCAATCCAACTACGAACCATTACAAATCATATTCTGGGTCAGGTGGACATAATCTCATATCTTATTCTATTGCCAACACGACTAGCTAAATTATAAAATAAGATCTTACAGTGTTAGGCTTTCATAAGGCACTTCAGAGAAACACAATCATTTTGGTGCATTCAGGTGCATTTTTCAGGGCACGTTTTTTCTCAACGCAGCGAACAAATGTGCATTCTGTTTAATATCATCCTTGTAACTGTACATTAAACATAGCGATCATAAACTTTGATACTGTAAATGACATTATTATAATGTTATATTGAGAAGCGGAGACCCAGGGCTCTGGCGTAATGTATAGCATGTTGCTGTACAGCCACTGCATTCCAATATAGGCACTTTTTAGTGACCAAATCTGTCCATTTCATACTGTATACGTGCTGCAAGATGTCAAGCGCACACAAACCTGCATACAAATTCACACAAGCTTTGAGTTTTGCTCCCCTTGCTTTTCAGAATGAACTGAATGACCTCTGTGGCACCCTTTTCTTAAAGGTCCTGAACAGTCATTCTGAGAAGTACTTTTTCTCTCATGGCTAACTACCAGGAAGTTTGAAAAGACAGGCCGAGGAGTGGGCAGGGAGCTTATATTCATGAGCTAGCCTTGACTGACAGCTCTTTGAAATGCCTATGTCAAGCAAATTGGATGCAGTGTTGCAGTAAATTATCTCAAGCAAAATTGGTGATAAACAAATCAACTCAAACAACATTGAAATTGCGTCAATGATATACATTTTTTCAATACATCTCCCATTTGGCATGTCTCCTGTGATGCGTTTCACAGCAGCACTGACGGATGTGTGGACAACTGCATCAGATTTTTTAACGACCATTGCCCCCCTTTTGTTCCATGCTAGCTCAAGACCCGCCAGTAACTAGCTAACACAATACAGAGATAAAAGGGGAAACATATACACTACCGGTCAAAAGTTTTATAACACCTACTCTTTCAAGGGTTTTTCTTTATTTTTACTATTTTCTACAATGTAGAATAATGATGAAGACATCAAAACTATGAAATAACACATATGGAATCATCTAGTAACCAAAAAAGTGTTAAACAAATCCAAATATATTTTATATTTGAGATTCTTCAAATAGCCACCCTTTGCCTTGATGACAGCTTTGCACACTCTTGGCATTCTCTCAACCAGCTTCATGAGGGAGTCACCTGGAATGCATTTCAATTAACAGGTGTGCCTTCTTAAAAGTTAATTTGTGGAATTTCTTTCCTTCTTAATGCATTTGAGCCAATCAGTTGTGTTGTGACAAGGTAGGGTGGGTATACAGAAGATAGCCCTATTTGGTAAAAGACCAAGTCCATATTATGGCAAGAACAGCTCAAATAAGCAAAGAGAAATGACAGTTCATCATTACTTTAAGACATGAAGGTCAGTCAATACGGAACATTTCAAGAACTTTGAAGGTTTCTTTAAATGCAGTCGCAAAAACCATCAAGTGCTATGATGAAACTGGCTCTCATGAGGACCGCCACAGGAATGGAAGACCCAGAGTTACCTCTGCTGCAGAGGATAAGTTAATTAGAGTTACCAGCCTCAGAAATTGCAGCCCAAATAAATGCTTCACAGAGTTCAAGTAACAGACACATCTCAACATCAACTGTTCAGAGGGGACTGTGTGAATCAGGCTTTCATGGTCAAATTGCTGCAAAGAAACCACTACTAAAGGACACCAATAATAAGAAGAGACTTCCTTGGGCCAAGAAACAAGAGCAATGGACATTAGACCAGTGGAAATGTGTCCTTTGGTCTGGAGTCCAAATTGGAGATTTTTGGTTCCAACAGCCGTGTCTTTGTGAGATGCGGTGTGGGTGAACGGATGATCCCCACATGTGTATTTCCCTCCGTAAAGCATGGAGGAGGAGGTGTTATGGTGTGGGGGTGCTTTGCTGGTTACACTGTCTGTGATTTATTTAGCATTCAAGGCACACTTAACCAGCATGGCTACCACAGCATTCTGCAGCGATACGCCATCCCATCTAGTTTGGGCTTAGTGGGACTATCATTTGTTTTTCAACAGGACAATGACCCAACACACCTCCATGCTGTGTAAGGGCTATTTTACCGAGAAGGAGAGTAATGGTGCTGCATCAGATGACCTGGCCTCCACAATCACCCGACCTCAACCAAATTGACATGGTTTGGGATGAGTCGGAGCCAACAGGTGCTCAGCATATGTGGGAAATCCTTCAAGATTCTTGGAAAAGCATTCCAGGTGAAGCTGGTTGAGAGAATACCAAGAGAGTGCAAAGTTGTCATCAAGGCAAAGGGTGGCTATTTAAAGAATCTCAAATATAAAATATATTTTGATTTGTTTAACACTTTTCTGGTTACTACATGATTCCATATGTGTTATTTCATAGTTTCGATGTCTTCACTATTATTCTATAATGTAGAACATAGTAAAAATAAAGAAAAACCCTTGAATGAGTAGGTGTTCTAAAACTTTTGACCGGTAATGTAAGTATGTTTGCCATAGATGAATAGGGTAAACTTTTAATTATATTTGCTTTTATTTATATCACCTTACAGTCAGATTTTGGCACCAGTAGAGTAGCTATCTAGTGACATAAACCACGCCTCTCTGCAAACACGCCTTCTCTGATGTTGGTTAAAAGGTGGTACTTCTTTAAATTAGGTAAGAGAATATCATGTTACCATTGGTGTATTAAAATTAGAGTTAAGGTGATGTCACCTTGTCCCCTTAATAATGAATCCAAGTGTTTGACATAGGGGAGGGGATGAGTAACTTCATGATCAAACTTTATCAGTGTAGAAGTAACAGTCATTTTTCATACTTTGGTCATCATACTTTGATCTGGTTTCCTTCAAATATCATCACATTTAATGAAAAACATGATACCCTTTAAAGATCCACACACCAGTCCCAGGATAACTCTCACACGTGTCATGATGCCTTTGGTCCCATCCACTAAACCTCATGTTTCTCCAGACGACACACTAGTGTCATGGACGTTCCCACCATGCAGCCTGTAGATCTGCAGGGCCCCATGCATTAGCCTGTGTTAGTGGGTTACATTAACAAGCCCCGCCACACATGACAGGATGCTAAGACTCCAATCAGCGTGTAGCAGAATCCAATAAACTACTAACTACCTGAAGGGATCTCTCTCTGTGTAGAGGAGACTACTGTGATAACAATTGTCTAGGATGCATGTGTGTGTCTCTCTCTGTGCGTGTGTGTGCGTGTCTGTGCGTGTGTGCATGTGTGTATGTGTGTGTGTGTGTGTCTGCTAGACCTGAGATGGGCTGTCGCCAGATCATGAAACGTATATGGGTTCCTTTTTGAAGCCGTGTTGCTAGCTAATCAGATCTAACTGAATGTTAACTTGATTGAGGTTCTCTCTGTGTGCTTAGTGCGGGCTGCTAATTCCCTTCTCCTCTAATGTTAATCAAATAACACATTACCTCTTACGAGCAGGTCTATAAATCTATAGGCCTGAAGTCATTATAGGCTACAGACACGCAAGTACTGTATATCCCAACGGCCTAATATCAGCTGTCATTTGGCTATTTGATGATGAAACTGAATAGCAGATGCAGCAAACAGCCGTCCTTGGTGTTATGGGCACTTATCTGTGAATTATAAACTGGGTGGTTCGAGCCCTGAATGCTGATTGGCTGACAGCCATGGTATATCAGACCGTATACCACAGGTATAACAAAACATTTATTTTTACTGCTCTAATTACGTAGCAATAAGGCACCTTGGGGGTTTGTGGTATATGGCCGATATACCACGGCTAAGGGCTGTAAAACAAGCTTATATTTTGGGTTCTTATGGGGTACGACAGTTGAACTAAGCTCATGAAACATTTATAAGTTATATTCTTCAAGAATCACTGGCTATATATCATTAATTTAACAGTCCAAAAATGAATGTAGCAACGGCGGATTGCACCTTTAGGACTGCAATGCAATCCGTACTATTCCAAACTAATTTTAAATCAAAGAGGAGTATTTGTAATGATCCAGAGGCTGGTGGGAGGAGCTATAAGGGGACGGGCTCATTGTATTGGCATGGAGTCAAATGTGGCTTCCATGTGTTTGATACCGTTTCATCTATTCATGTACATCATACAGCAACAATTAGGGTTAAGTGCCTTGCTCAAGGGCACATCAACAGCTTTCACCTTGTCAGCTCAGGGAGTCAAACCAGCAAACTTTGAGTTACAGGCCCACCATTCCTAACCATTAGGCTATCTGCCACCCCATTCCATTCCAGCCATTACAATGAACTCGTCCTCCTATAGATCTTCCCACCAGCCTCTCCTGTAATCATCATACAGAACAGTACGTTTTGGCAACATTCAATTGCTCAGTCAAAATGTCTCCTAAGTAATCTGCAATCTGATGTAATGTGATGTAAAACAGTACGTGGCCACTACAGATGTAGGATCTTAATTTGATCACCCTGTTGCAGGATAACATTTCTGCAATGCAGGACATTTAAAAGGCATATGAAGTTTGTATTTCCACTTTGAAATTTCAGACATGATTTTCCCTTACGAAAAATGTATCAACCCCTACAAAAATATCCATGAATTATAATCAACAAAATAATTCACATTTCCTGTCGCTGCAGGATAATTTTCCTGCTATAGCAAACTGGCTCAAATTAAGATCCTATGGCTGTAACAACTTAAATATAAATACATCTCAAGTCCATCCCATGTATGTTGACAGTGTGGGAGTATGCCTATCGAAACAGCAATGTTAAATGGACACACACCCCAGGCATCACTACAGGCATCGCTATGGCTATCATCCAAAACATATTGGCCAGATGGCTGTATCACGTATAGAGGGCAAATATATGGCTTTGTATATAAAAAATATATCCTGTTATACTGT
This sequence comes from Coregonus lavaretus, assembly GCF_964263955.1. NCBI lineage: Eukaryota > Metazoa > Chordata > Actinopteri > Salmoniformes > Salmonidae > Coregonus > Coregonus lavaretus. The sequence continues at coordinate 20,195,986 of NC_139992.1, forward strand.
ATCTTTATGATGAAATATTCTATCAGTTGTCGATGTATGCATGGTGTGTACTTCTGATGAAATTCAAATGTAAACACTGCTTGCAGGAGGCAAAATGATACATGTTGATTGTAAATAATGCACCACCAATGAAAGAAAAACAACTTGAAAAGGCATGTAATTTAAAAACTGGACATTTATCTTGGATAAACTGGACAGATGCAGTTCCCATGCATTAGCCTACAATTCCATCTCTGGACTAGAGGTACCGTATGTACGGTCTTACTCCCAGGCCTGTGATTTTAGAGACACAGAGTTATATAGAGCATTAATACAAAAAAAGGACACTGACAAATTTTATCTGGGAAGACTTGAAAATTACTGGACAGATCAGAACAGAGTAGTGAAGATGAGGTTATTAATACTTGAAAAAAATTATTTTGAGTCTCTTTTCATTTAAAATTGTAATTTTAAATGTAACAAATTGCACATGAAATCAATACTAGCTCTTGAATCTCAGAAAATACCCCCTTCCCCTGCCAAGAGCACACTGACTTGCATGCAGTGGCCACAGGCTGTGGGCGCATGCATGGAGACATGAATAGGCTACTGGTACTGTAGGAGGCAACTTTTGAGTTGGATCTGTCATGTGTGTCTCTCACTGTTAAGGAGCAAAGAATGGGGCAATTCGACAGCTTGTTAGTAAGAGGCAGATGTCAGCAGCAGAACAAACTCAAATCAAGTAAAAACAAGTTTGTTTTGACAGCATAGCTAGCTAGCTAGCATATTTACATAATTCGCTCTGATCAGCTGATAGCCACTCTTTTCCCAATGTCAATCATCTCTCATCATCTCCGGCCTAGGAGTCACTGGCACTAGCTTGCTTATGATGTGTGATGAGTGAGGTGAGTGTGTTTTTGCAGAAAATATAGAGGCCTATGTTTGGCTACAGAGGCGATTGGTACTGTATGTTATGAATTTCGAGTTATGAATTATTAAAGTTTTTCTTTGCCCTGTCAAGTTTCCTGTTGCTGCAGGATTCCTTTCCTGCTGTAGCAAACAGGCTCAAATTAGGATCCTACATCTGTACATGCTGTACTGCCCCTGGAGCATACTTACATATTTCAATGGTGACTCATTTATGTTACAATAGTCCATGTGAGAGCCATATATAACTAAAGTTTAACTGTACGCCAGTTTAATTTTTCAAATTCTTTGATTAATACACAAGGTTCCCAACAGTCTTCTGTGGATTAAGAATACAAGTATACTATATTGAGATAAAAGGCCATGGTTTTCCACTGGTGAATGAAAAATGAAAAGGAAGCACATTTGTTTTGGTGCATCAGCTCTTCAGTGAGATTCCTCACCGTCATATTTTGATATATTAGTCCTACATATGGTAGAGCAAAGAGGGGCCGTGACCAGTTTCTGGGAATCACAAAGGAATAACCTCAGAGTCCATAAATTAAAGATTTTATCTGGCTCCTTCTCTCTAGAGAACTTATTTTGTCCGTGAACCCATATTACGCACACATGCATGCACGTACATATGCACACACGCACACACACACACACACACACACACACACACACACACACACACACACACACACACACACACACACACACACACACACACACACACACACACACACACACACACACACACACACACACACACACACACACACGAGACACCCACTGGGACCGCAATTTAATACTAACGTAACACCCCTGTCCCAAAAACACAGGTCTAGCACCTGTTTTTGTAAGTCATTAGGTGACTTACAAGAACACTAATGGGTGATCTGATAAGATGGGAAGAAGAGTTTTCCAAGGACCCCTGGGCTTTTTGGGAATCGTTAAAACCAGATTTACACTGATTCCAAAATGCCCAAAGCGGACTGCCTCGTCTATAAGCCTGCACATCCAGGCTCAAACTCAGCAGGTACATGGATGTTTGGCTTATGGTTCCACCATCCTGGTTTATGGGGACTGCAGGGGAATTTTAAAAAAACACAACCAGAACACTATAGTCGTATTTCCCCATGTAAGACTGGCTTCCACTTAAGACAGCTGAAAATCTTTCTGTTTTTCAGCTTTGGAGGGATCTGCCAATGGAATATGTAAGCTAAAGTATTTATGTCCTATACTGGTCTATGAAGTCTACAGTAGAATGAGACACCCACGTTATTGTAGTCATATTACCTCTTGTAAGATTTATTGTCAATTAGAAGAATAGATTGGATGTAACATTTAGCTGCCATGGTAACAGCAGTGGTCTGCTGTGTTCTGATAGACACTGAAGGATGATGAGGAACTGCTTATCAGCCAGTCAGCCAGCACAGTCAGCCTAACAGCCAGCCAGCCTAACAGCCAGCCAGCACAGTCAGCCAGCACAGTCAGCCGGCCAGCCAGCCAGCCAGCCAGTCATCCAGCCAGTCATCGAGCCAGCCAGCTATCACAGTCGGCCAGTCGGCCGGCCAGTCGGCCAGCCAGACAGCACAACCAGCCAGCACAGCCAGCCAGCACAGCCAGCCAGTCATCCAGCTAGCCCTCCAGTCAACCAGCCAGCCAGCCAATTCCAATTCCATTCCTGAATTGGAATGGAATTGGAATTGAACTGGAATTTAGACTGTCTGAATTGGATTAGAATTTAGAATTTTAGAATTTTAAAACATTAATTGTATTACAATTGTGCAAATTCCAGTTACTGGAGTTAATGCATTTAGCATTTTAATTGAATGCAAACTTTGTTTTAAATCATTATAATTATATACATTACTGTATATACATAATTTGTAAAAATGTTTTCTAATGAGTAGTTGATGTACAATATATTTACAGTTAGGTTATTTTGGTCCAATTAAAGTGATAGCTCACCCAAATTACATACTGGTTTCCTTACCGATAAGCAGTCTATTTTAACATTTAACATTTAAGTCATTTAGCAGACGCTCTTATCCAGAGCGACTTACAAATAGGTGCATTCAACTTATGATAGCCCTCACATAATTTATATGATTTGAATGCAACAACCAGGTTTCTGTCACTAGCAAACATAGTCATGGGTGGTAATTCCAACGTTCACTAACAGGCAATCTGGGATCTATGCAGATATTTGCCTACATTTGCATATATCCCAACGTGCCTTTGGAATTACCACCCTTGCCTGTGTTTTTTAGTGACAGAAACATGGTTGTTGCATTCAAATCATATAAATTCTGTAGCATTCACCAAGTGAATATATTAGCTTTAAAAAGTTACCCTTCATGAAAACACATCATAAGGCTGTACCTCAACAGCCTAGTTTTACCCTAACACAATGGTGTGAAAACCTGGTTTGCAGGCCAGAACAAGCAAGTTATGTTGGCTTGCAACGTGTTATGTAATTCCTATTGGAATTCAGCCAGTGTCAAGATAATTGGAACTAAGAATTATAACTTTTAATCACCTGCAACCTGCATTTAGAATGACTACCAAGGTAGGGAGAACTTGACAAAGGAGACTACCTAAACCAACAACCATCTCAGTAATGGGTGCAATAAGTCCAGCTACTAACGGATTGGATTAGTTTAGAAAATGTATGTTATTTATCTTTATACAGCATATTATCAATCAATCAATATGCATGCAAAAACACAGATAGTGAAACAAACAATTCTGAAGAATAACCTGCAATAAAGCATGCTGTGAAATATGTTAATGATGTATGTGATTTTAAGTGGCAGCATTTTACTACAGAGTAAAAATGACACAGTCACACTCAACTCTAATTATTAACACCAAGGGGTTCTTTTACAACACAGTGTTTTTTTATCACCATTTTTTAGGGGATAACACTGAGTGTTAATTTAACTCCTGAATTAATAAACCTTTCATTAATTTTATAGAGTGTGGAATTCCACTCTGCCTTTAGTATATTTGCTTTATTTAGACAGACACATACAGTAGCATGAAATGTGGAGATGGGAATTTAACCCTGGTCTCCTGTGAGGAAACACATTTGCTTGTTGAGTGTTGCCAACATGACCACGGCTCTGGATGACCCTCTCTTTTCTATCATGAATCTTGTTTCGAACTATGCATTTAAGCAATTGACAACATGATGTGTAAATGTTACATAAAGGGTATGTTACATAAAGGGTTTTCTTTGAATATTAGGGCCTAGATTCAGGCCTAGATTCTTGAGATCATTGTCTCGCAAGAGCAGCTGTGCAGAACAAGTGTAGGCTATATAGAAATAATTAAAGTAGAGGATTTCTATCATCCTAATCGAGGTGTAGGTGACATGTCACATTCCAGTGTTCGAACTTGTAAACAAGGCTGCATGGGATTTCTGTTAATGCAACTCCTTGCAGCCAATGGCAATGTTCGATTTAGGTACAGTGAGGGAAAAAAGTATTTGATCCCCTGCTGATTTTGTACGTTTGCCCACTGACAAAGACATGATCAGTCTATAATTTTAATGGTAGGTTTATTTAAACAGTGAGAGACAGAATAACAACACAAATTCCAGAAAAACGTATGTCAAAAATGTTATTAATTGATCTGCATTTTAATGAGGGAAATAAGTATTTGACCCCCTCTCAATCAAAAAAATGTCTGGCTCCCAGGTGTCTTTTATACAGGTAACAAACTGAGATTAGGAGCACACTCTGAGTGCTCCTAATCTCAGCTTGTTACCTGTATAAAAGACACCTGTCCACAGAAGCAATCAATCAATCAGATTCCAAATTCTCCGCCATGGCCAAGACCAAAGAGCTACCTACACAAGGCTGGAATGGGCTACAAGACCATCGCCAAGCAGCTTGGTGAGAAAGTGGCAACAGTTGGTGCGATTATTAGCAAATGGAAGAAACACAAAATAACTGTCAATCTCCCTCGGCCTGGGGCTCCATGCAAGATCTCACCTTGTGGAGTTGCAATGATCATGAGAACGGTGAGGAATCAGCCCAGAACTACACGGGAGGATCTCGTCAATGATCTCAAGGCAGCTGGGACCATAGTCACCAAGAAAACAATTGGTAACACACTACGCCGTGAAAGACTGAAATCCTGCAGCGCCCGCAAGGTCCCCCTGCTCAAGAAAGCACATATACATGCCTGTCTGAAGTTTGCCAATGAACATCTGAATGATTCAGTGTTGTGGTCAGATGAGACCAAAATGGAGCTCTTTGGCATCAACTCAACTCGCCGTGTTTGGAGGAGGAGGAATGCTGCCTATGACCCCAAGAACACCATCCCCACCGTCAAACATGGAAGTGGAAACATTATGCTTTGGGGGTGTTTTTCTGCTAAGGGGACAGGACAACTTCACCGCATCAAAGGGATGATGGACGGGGCCATGTACTGTCAAATCTTGGGTGAGAACTCCTTCCCTCAGCCAGGGCATTGAAAATGGGTTGTGGATGGGTATTCCATCATGACAATGACCCAAAACACACGGCCAAGGCAACAAAGGAGTGGCTCAAGAAGAAGCACATTAAGGTCCTGGAGTGGCCTAGCCATCTCCAGACCTTAATCCCATAGAAAATATGTGGAGGGAGCTGAAGGTTCGAGTTGCCAAACGTTAGCCTCGAAACCTTAATGACTTGGAGAAGATCTGCAAAGAGGAGTGGGACAAAATCCCTCCTGAGATGTGTGCAAACCTGGTGGCCAACTACAAGAAACGTCTGACCTCTGTTATTGCCAACAAGGGTTTTGCCACCAAGTACTAAGACATGTTTTGCAGAGGGGTCAAATACTTATTTCCCTCATTAAAATGCAAATCAATTTAAAACATTTTTTACATGCGTTTTTCTGGATTCTTTTGTTGTTATTCTGTCTCTCACTGTTCAAATAAACCTACCATTAAAATTATAGACTGATCATTTCTTTGTCAGTGGGCAAATGTACAAAATCAGCAGGGGATCAAATACTTTTTCCCCTCACTGTATAATGCAGGGAGACACTTGTTGATTTGACAGCTCTAACACGGTTCCACCTCCGACACTGTCAAAACAACTGCTATGCGGATGTCGGCTAAAGTGGATCTGGTTGAATAGAGCCCTAAAAATGTGAAGCAAATGTGTTTTAGGCGTTTCCCAATCGCATTTTAAAAAATGAATCTTGTAATTGTTTTTATAGCATGGAGCTTTGTTCCCCAAACAATGTGCCAAACCAATTGGGAGAAAACCTGTATAACGTAATAATGAATAATACAGTAGCCACTATGAAGTGGAATAGAGTATTTTGCATTTTCTGCAATATTTAATGTTGTTCATATTAAACAGCATTAACGTATCTATGATATTCACTAATTCTATGTTTTACATCTTCATGATTGTATGTTTTAATTTGAAAAGCATCTTATTGTATTATTTTATGTATTTTACTCATCAGCCCAGCCAGGCAATTTATAAACTTGATCTCCACTATAAAAAGGATTTAGACATTATCTCACATTTATTTTAAATCGTGTCTCATTAGCTCATTGTTATGGATGTATCCAAATAAATGTCACTAGAAAACAGCTTAAACAAATGCAAATGCAGCTACAATGCTGTTATTCTGACTGCACTTTTTGACGTGACTAAGTTAGCCATAGTTGGCTAGCTAGCAAGCAAGGGATAAGAACGTTGCCAGCAAGCACCCTTGCCAATACAGTGCCTTGCAAAAGTATTCATCCCCCTTGGCATTTTCCTATTTTGTTGCATTACAACCTGTAATTTAAATTGATTTTTATTTGGATTTAATGTAATGGACATACACAAAAGAGTCATAATTGGGGAAGTGAAAAGAAAAAAAGAACTTGTTTCAAAAAATTCAAAAAAATAAATAACGGAAAAGTGGTGCGTGCATATGTATTCACTCCCTTTGCTATGAAGCCCCTAAATAAGATCTGTGTCACGATCGTTAGAGTGAGTGGACCAAGGCGCAGCGTGATGAACGAACATACTTCTTTTATTTAATGAATGCACGAGCAACAAAACAACAAACGATAACGTGACGTCCTATGTTAAACACAACAAACACGGAACAAACCAAAAGGAACAAGATCCCACAAACACTAAGGGAAAACAGACTGTTTAAATATGGCTCCCAATCAGAGACAACCAGCAACAGCTGACACTCGTTGCCTCTGATTGGGAACCACTCTGGCCAACATAGAAATACAAGAACTAGACTGTGAACATAGAACAAAACACATAGAAACTACACACCCTGGCTCAACATATAGAGTCCCCAGAGCCAGGGTGTGACAGTACCCCCCCCCCCAAAGGCGCGGACTGCGACCGCGCCTCCACATAAACCAAACAGGGGAGGGCTGGGTGGGCATTCCTCCTCGGAGGCAGTTCCGGCTCCGGGCTTGCCCACCACCTTCCAATAATCCCCCCGTAGCGCCCCTGGTCCGGTCTGGCCCCGCTGGCTGGAGCTGGACTGGACATCGTAGGAGCGGATTGCTTCAGCTCCGGTGTGGAGCAGCTGACCGGTACCTGACCAGGCACCGGTGACCCAGGCACGGGTTGTGCCGGACTGACGACGCACACCCCTGGCTTGGTGCGTGGAGCAGAAACGGGCCGGACCGGGCAGACGATGCGCACCCCTGGCTTGGTGCGTGGAGCAGCAACGGGCCGGACCGGGCTGACGATGCGCACCCCTGGCTTGGTGCTTGGAGCAGGAACGGGCCGGACCGGGCTGACGATGCGCACCCCTGGCTTGGTGCGTGGAGCAGCTACGGGCCGGACCGGGCTGACGATGCGCACCCCTGGCTTGGTACGTGGAGCCGGAACGGGCCGTATCGGGCTGACGATGCGCACCCCTGGCTTGGTGCGTGGAGCAGGAACGGGCCGGACCGGGCTGACGACTCGCATCCCTGGCTTGGAGCGTAGAGCAGGAACGGGCCGGACCGGGTTGACGACTCGCACCCCTGGCTTGGTGCGTGGAGCAGCAACGGGCCGGACCGGGCTGATTAATCGCACCCCTGGCTTGGTGCGTGGAGCAGGAACGGGCCGGACCGGGCTGACGACTCGCACCCCTGGCTTGGTGCGAGTGGCAGGAACAGGCCGGGCCGGGCTGGCGATGCGCACCGTAGGCTTGGTGCGAGTGGCAGGAACAGGCCGGGCCGGCGATGCGCACCGTTAGCTTGGTGCGGGGAGCAGGAACAGGCCGGGCTGGGCTGGCGACGCGCACCGTAGGCTTGGTGCGAGTGGCAGGAACAGGCCGGGCCGGGCTGGCGACGCGCACCGTTAGCTTGGTGCGGGGAGCAGGAACAGGCCGGGCTGGGCTGGCGACGCGCACCGTAGGCTTGGTGTGAGTGGCAGGAACAGGCCGGGACGGGCTGGCGACGCGCACCGTAGGCTTGGTGCGTGTGGCAGGAACAGGCCGGGCCGGGCTGGCGACGCGCACCGTAGGCTTGGTGCGAGTGGCAGGAACAGGCCGGGCCGGGCTGGCGACGCGCACCGTAGGCTTGGTGCGAGTGGCAGGACCAGGCCGGGCCGGGCTGGCGACGCGCACCGTAGGCTTGGTGCGAGTGGCAGGAACAGGCCGGGCCGGGCTGGCGACGCGTACCGTGGGCTTGGTGCGAGTGGCAGGAACAGGCCGGGCCGAGCTGGCGACGCGCACCGTAGGCTTGGTGCGAGTGGCAGGAACAGGCCGGGCCGGGCTGGCGACGCGCACCGTAGGCTTGGTGCGAGGAGCAGGAACAGGCCGAGCCGGGCTGGCGACGCGCACCGTAGGCTTGGTGCGAGGAGCAGGAACAGGCCGAGCCGGGCTGGTGACGCGCACCGTAGGCTTGGTGCGAGGAGCAGGAACAGGCCGGGCCGGGCTGGCGACGCGCACCATTACCTTGGTGCAGGGAGCAGGTACAGACCGGACCGTACTGGGGACGCACACCATTACCTTGGTGCAGGGAGCAGGTACAGACCGGACCGTACTGGGGACGCACACCACTGGCCCTATGCAGGGATCTGGAACGGGCCGGACCGGACTGGTAACACACCCCAGTACCTCTCGCCGTGCCTCTACACCTTCCTTCCCCTCTTTGACCAGTGGCCCCCGTAACCTGGCGGCCTCCTCTGCCAACCTCCCAATTCGCCCTGTGGCAGCCTCCTGCTGCCCAGTCGCCCATGCCGTGTGCCCCCCCCCTAAATTTTTTTGGGAGTTGCCTCTCGTCCGTCCGACGACGACACTGTTGACGCCGTTGCTCCTCTCTCATCTTAGCCCATGGCCCTTTTCCCCCGAGCATGTCCTCCCAGGACCACACTTTGCCCACCTGGGCCATCGCCAACCTCTCCAGCTCCTTTCCCGGCGCTTCCTCCCATGTCCAGGCTGCCTGCTCCTGGAAACGCTGCTTGGTCCTGGTATGGTGGGATCTTCTGTCACGATCGTTATAGTGAGTGGACCAAGGCGCAGCGTGATGAACGAACATACTTCTTTTATTTAATGAATGCACGAGCAACAAAACAACAAACGATAACGTGAGGTCCTATGTTAAACAAAACAAACACGGAACACACCAAAAGGAACAAGATCCCACAAACACTAAGGGAAAACAGACTGTTTAAATATGGCTCCCAATCAGAGACAACCAGCAACAGCTGACACTCGTTGCATCTGATTGGGAACCACTCTGGCCAACATAGAAATACAAGAACTAGACTGTGAACATAGAACAAAAAACATAGAAACTACACACCCTGGCTCAACATATAGAGTCCCCAGAGCCAGGGTGTGACAGTACCCCCCCCCCAAAGGCGCGGACTGCGACCGCGCCTCCACATAAACCAAACAGGGGAGGGCTGGGTGGGCATTCCTCCTCGGAGGCAGTTCCGGCTCCGGGCTTGCCCACCACCTTCCAATAATCCCCCCGTAGCGCCCCTGGTCCGGTCTGGCCCCGCTGGCTGGAGCTGGACTGGACATCGTAGGAGCGGATTGCTTCAGCTCCGGTGTGGAGCAGCTGACCGGTACCTGACCAGGCACCGGTGACCCAGGCACGGGTTGTGCCGGACTGACGACGCACACCCCTGGCTTGGTGCGTGGAGCAGAAACGGGCCGGACCGGGCAGACGATGCGCACCCCTGGCTTGGTGCGTGGAGCAGCAACGGGCCGGACCGGGCTGACGATGCGCACCCCTGGCTTGGTGCTTGGAGCAGGAACGGACCGGACCGGGCTGACGATGCGCACTCCTGGCTTGGTGCGTGGAGCAGCTACGGGCCGGACCGGGCTGACGATGCGCACCCCTGGCTTGGTGCGTGGAGCCGGAACGGGCCGTATCGGGCTGACGATGCGCACCCCTGGCTTGGTGCGTGGAGCAGGAACGGGCCGGACCGGGCTGACGACTCGCATCCCTGGCTTGGAGCGTAGAGCAGGAACGGGCCGGACCGGGTTGACGACTCGCACCCCTGGCTTGGTGCGTGGAGCAGCAACGGGCCGGACCGGGCTGACGACGCGCACCCCTGGCTTGGTGTGTGGAGCAGGAACGGGCCGGACCGGGCTGACGAATCGCACCCCTGGCTTGGTGCGTGGAGCAGGAACGGGCCGGACCGGGCTGACGACTCGCACCCCTGGCTTGGTGCGAGTGGCAGGAACAGGCCGGGCCGGGCTGGCGATGCGCACCGTAGGCTTGGTGCGAGTGGCAGGAACAGGCCGGGCCGGCGACGCGCACCGTTAGCTTGGTGCGGGGAGCAGGAACAGGCCGGGCTGGGCTGGCGACGCGCACCGTAGGCTTGGTGTGAGTGGCAGGAACAGGCCGGGACGGGCTGGCGACGCGCACCGTAGGCTTGGTGCGTGTGGCAGGAACAGGCCGGGCCGGGCTGGCGACGCGCACCGTAGGCTTGGTGCAAGTGGCAGGAACAGGCCGGGCCGGGCTGGCGACGCGCACCGTAGGCTTGGTGCGAGTGGCAGGACCAGGCCGGGCCGGGCTGGCGACGCGCACCGTAGGCTTGGTGCGAGTGGCAGGAACAGGCCGGGCCGGGCTGGCGACGCGTACCGTGGGCTTGGTGCGAGTGGCAGGAACAGGCCGGGCCGAGCTGGCGACGCGCACCGTAGGCTTGGTGCGAGTGGCAGGAACAGGCCGGGCCGGGCTGGCGACGCGCACCGTAGGCTTGGTGCGAGGAGCAGGAACAGGCCGAGCCGGGCTGGCGACGCGCACCGTAGGCTTGGTGCGAGGAGCAGGAACAGGCCGAGCCGGGCTGGTGACGCGCACCGTAGGCTTGGTGCGAGGAGCAGGAACAGGCCGGGCCGGGCTGGCGACGCGCACCATTACCTTGGTGCGGGGAGCAGGAACAGACCGGACCGTACTGGGGACACACACCACTGGCCCTACGCAGGGATCTGGAACGGGCCGGACCGGACTGGTAACACACCCCAGTACCTCTCGCCGTGCCTCTACACCTTCCTTCCCCTCTTTGACCAGTGGCCCCCGTAACCTGGCGGCCTCCTCTGCCAACCTCCCAATTCGCCCTGTGGCAGCCTCCTGCTGCCCAGTCGCCCATGCCGTGTGCCCCCCCCCTAAAAATTTTTTAGGGTTGCCTCTCGTCCGTCCGACGACGACACTTTTGACGCCGTTGCTCCTCTCTCATCTTAGCCCATGGCCCTTTTCCCCCGAGCATGTCCTCCCAGGACCACACTTTGCCCACCTGGGCCATCGCCAACCTCTCCAGCTCCTTTCCCGGCGCTTCCTCCCATGTCCAGGCTGCCTGCTCCTGGAAACGCTGCTTGGTCCTGGTATGGTGGGATCTTCTGTCACGTTCGTTATAGTGAGTGGACCAAGGCGCAGCGTGATGAACGAACATACTTCTTTTATTTAATGAATGCACGAGCAACAAAACAACAAACGATAACGTGAGGTCCTATGTTAAACAAAACAAACACGGAACACACCAAAAGGAACAAGATCCCACAAACACTAAGGGAAAACAGACTGTTTAAATATGGCTCCCAATCAGAGACAACCAGCAACAGCTGACACTCGTTGCCTCTGATTGGGAACCACTCTGGCCAACATAGAAATACAAGAACTAGACTGTGAACATAGAACAAAACACATAGAAACTACACACCCTGGCTCAACATATAGAGTCCCTAGAGCCAGGGTGTGACAATCTGGTGCAACCAGTTACCTTCAGAGGTCACATAATTAGTTAAATAAAGTCCACCTGTGTGCAATCTAAGTGTCACATGATCTGTCACATGATCTCAGTATATATACACCTGTTACGGATACAGGTATCCTGTGTTTTTGTGTGTTTCTCTCCTTCTGCCCTAATCACAGGTGTCCTGTATGTTCCTGATTGGTGGTCGTTGAGGTGTCTGCTGATTGGACCAATCAGTGAACATTCCTGTGAATAGCACCACCTGTTACTCGTTTGTTCAATCACACAGCCCATTGTATAAAAACCAGTCTTGTGTTTGTTGAGAAAGAGAGAGATTTTTTCCATATGTGAGTATGGACACTGTTGTGTCCTGTGTGTTGTGTACTCACTAAGTTGTTGGTTACCCTGTTGGTAACTTTATTAGAAACTATTTCTTTACCTGAGTGTGGATACTGTTGTGTCCTGTGTGGTGTGTACTTATTTAATTGCTGATTACCCTGTTTGGTAGCTTTGTGTGTTTCTGGGAAAAGGGGAGTTTAAGCTAGTTGCCCTTGGGCGTACATTACCCGTAGGAAGAAATCTGTCTATAAACACTAGTTAGACCTGAGCGGACCACCCACTGTATTTTTGTATGGTAGCAGTAGCCTAGCGGTTCTTGAGGCAGGCAAGATCAGTTTAGGGGGTTTTACACTATTGTTTCATTTCTTGGGTCCTGCTCAGCCCTTTTTCCCAAACCCTTACCGTGTGTTCAGAAATAAACACTTTGTGTTTGACGGTAGTTCATGGTTGTTGTGTCATTTTTGGTTCTCACTGTTCCCTGCCACACTTATAATTTACATGAATTTATGTTACGGGTCTCATGTCCATCCACCCTAGATGTTTAGAGCCACGGGGTTCGTAACATAAAGTGGGGGTTCGTCCGGGATCCTATCTATCCCATACTACTCATGTAAATTAGTCAGTGTCTGGTTCAGTGTTGAGCTTGGCAGCTGTACTACCTGTTTTTTTTGTGTGTTCAGTAGTCGACGGCTCGTGTTGCTAGTAGAATGGCTACTTTTGAGTTGGAGGAATTTTTGGAAAACCCTACGTGGGGGGTTTTTGATAATTGCCGTAGAGTGGATCTACAGGTTTTGGCTGACCACTTTTCTGTACCCATACCGAGGGGTTTAGTGAAAGCAGAAGTTAGGGAAGTAGTGCTAGCGATATTGTTAAACGAGCGAGTGCTTGAGTTACCGCCGCCTGAGTCTGCTGCTCCTGTAGGGGATGTGGTTGCTGTTCCTGTAAGCCCATCAGTGTCTGAGGACGAGGCTAAGGCTCCAGCCACATTGCCCCGTTATGACCCACTCTCCCCACTGACTGACAGTGATGCCAGGATCGATGTCCGCTCGACACGGCTCCAAATGGAGGCGGAAGAGCGGGCACAAATCAGGCAAGACAAGCTGGAGATGCGTAAGCTAGAGGCAGAACAGGAGATGCGTAAGCTAGAGGCAGAACAGGAGACGCGTAAGCTAGAGGCAGAACAGGAGACGCGTAAGCTAGAGGCAGAACAGGAGACGCGTAAGCTAGAGGCAGAACTGGAGACGCGTAAGATGGAAATGGAGATGCGTAAGATGGAACTGGAGGTGCGTAAAATGGAACTAGAGGCAGAAACAGCGAGGTTAGTCTCTGCTAATACTATGCCTGCTAGTGAGCCATCCTCACCAGCTGTGTCATCTGCTACGTTTGATATTAGTAGGCAGATCACCTTGGTACCTGTGTTCAGGGAGTCAGAGGTTGATTCCTATTTCAGTGTGTTTGAACGTATAGCGGTAGCATTGAAATGGCCCGACGAGGTATGGTGCCTATTACTTCAGTGTAAACTAACAGGTAAAGCCCAAGAGGTTCTGGCAGCGCTACCTCTTGAAGACAGTTTGAATTATGAAGTGGTCAAAGCTACTGTTCTTCGTGCCTATGAGCTTGTTCCTGAGGCATATCGACAAAGATTTAGGTCTCATAAAAAGTCTCCTACTCAGACTTATGTGGAGTTTGCTAGAGACAAAGGAAATCTGTTTGACAAATGGCACAGTGCTAGTAAGGTAACTGATTTTAACTCTCTACGGGAGTTAATCTTGTTAGAAGAGTTTAAAAATTGCTTACCCGAACGCATTGTAGTTTATCTGAACGAACAGAAAGTATCCTCACTGTCGGAAGCGTCTGTATTGGCAGACGAGTTTGTGTTGACGCATAAGAGCGTGTTTTCGGCTCGTACGGAGAGCAGGGCTGCGGAGTTGCTAACTTTTAGTCCTAGTCGACCAGCAGTACATCAAGCGCGCCCAAAAGATGTGCGTCACTGTTTCTATTGTCATAAGGTGGGACATATGGTTAATGATTGCTTTTTGCTTAAACGCAAACCGGGGATGCCTCAGCACACCAGGCCACCAACGGGTGTTGGGCTGATTCGTACGGTTGTAAGGCCGGAATCAAGACAGAGGCCTCATAGTGAATGTGGTTTGAAAGGCCCTGTCCCAGATCACAGTTATGAACCGTTCATTTTTGAGGGGTTTGTTTCTATATCAGATGACGAAGCGTCTCAGCGTCCAGTTAGAATCCTCAGAGATACTGGTGCGGCGCAGTCGTTCATACTCGCTGATGTGTTGCCCTTGTCCAGTAATACATATTGTGGTTCCAGTGTGTTAGTACAAGGAATTGAAATGGGTTTCGTCCCAGTGCCATTGCACTTTGTGAACGTACACTCTGAGTTAGTCAGTGGATTGTTCAGAGTTGGTGTACGTCCTATGTTGCCAGTAAAAGGTGTGACATTTATAATGGGCAACGATATTGCCGGAGGAAAGGTAATACCCATATTGGAGGTATTGGATAAAAGTGACCAGTCTCTCTCCGAGGAGCTGGCACAGGGTTATCCAGATGTGTTCCCCGCTTGTGCTGTCACACGTGCTCAAGCACGACAAGTGGGTGAAGAGTTAGATTTGTCAGACACGATTCTATTCAGAGAGTGTGACCCAGAGGATAGTTCGGGTGCTACCTCTGGTAAGCTGGTGCAGTCTGACCAACAGCCCAGAGAAAGGAAGAAGGATGTGGAACTTGTTGCTGAGGCAATACAGTTACCAGTTACTCGTGAGCAGCTGATCGCTAACCAACAGGTTGACATTAGCCTGGCTAAATGTTTTTCTAGTGTTGTCTCAGAGGACGAGCTAAAGAAGAAAAACATGGCATACTTCATTGATGGTAATCTCCTCATGCGTAAATGGACATCCCATGTTGACGCTGGCGGAGATTGGAATGCTGTTTACCAAATAGTGATTCCTACAGCCTTTCGACCAAATGTTTTATCCCTCGCTCATGATCACCAGTGGTCCGGACATCTGGGAGTCACCAAGACTTATGATCGTGTTTTGCGACATTTCTTTTGGCCTGGCTTAAAACAAGATGTGGCTCAGTTCTGTCGGACTTGCCACACCTGTCAAGTAGTTGGGAAACCGAACCAGGTTATTTCCCCCGCGCCTCTTTGTCCCATACCGGCCATAGGTGAACCATTCGAACATGTGATGGTTGATTGTGTTGGACCATTACCAAAAACAAAATCTGGTAACCAGTTTATGTTGACAATTATGTGTGTGGCCACCAGGTACCCAGAGGCCATTCCTCTGCGAAGGATTACTGCTCCGGTGGTGAGTAAAGCGTTGATCAAATTCTTCTCAACTTTTGGATTACCTAAGGTGATACAAACTGATCAGGGTACGAATTTCCTTTCTAAACTTTTCAAACAAGTGTTAAAATCCTTGTCAGTTATACACCGTGTGTCAAGCGCATATCACCCAGAGTCTCAGGGTGCGCTTGAACGTTGGCATCAGACCCTGAAGTCTATGCTCCGTAAATATTGCTTGGAATCTGAGAAAGATTGGGATGAGGGAGTTCCTCTAGTGTTGTTTGCTGTCCGTGAGACAGTACAGGAATCCCTAGGGTTCAGCCCAGCTGAACTGGTGTTTGGACACACCATGAGAGGACCTATGAAAGTCCTTAAGGATCAGTTTTTGTCACAAGAGTTGTGTGTGAAAGAAAATGTGTTGGACTACGTTAGTCGCTTTCGTGAGCGCCTACATGCTGCCTGTGCTCTAGCAAAGGAAGCGCTGTCTTCCTCACAGAAACGGATGAAACGACACTATGACACACAGGCTGTTTCTCGTTCACTGCAGCCAGGTGACCGAGTTCTTGTGTTGTTGCCTGTGCCAGGAGCGTCATTGTCAGCACGTTTCTCTGGTCCTTATGTCATTGAAAAGAAACTAACTGAAACTGACTATGTGATACAGACTCCTGATAGAAAACGCCAATCTCGTGTGGGCCACGTTAACATGTTGAAGACATACCACAACAGACCCGTCAATCAGGTAGACAGTCCAGAGAAACTGGCCGAGTCGGCTGTCTCTGTTGCTGCTACGGCTGTAGTGGGAGGTCATGTTAATGATGTGGACGGAGATGGTTTGGAGTTGCGCAATACTCAGCAGCAGTGTGCTAGATTGCCCAATTCAGAGATGCTGCTGTCTCTCCCGTCAAGCCTGATTCATTTAACGGACAGACAGTCAGATGATATTGTGAGACTATTACACAGCTTTCCATGTCTTTTTAATGATGTTCCTACATGTACAAATGTGTTAGAACATGACATTAATGTTGGAAACGCTGCACCTATCAAGCAACATCCTTATCGTGTCAACGTCGCTAAGAGAAAGATAATGAGGGGTGAGGTCGGTTATTTGCTGGAGAATAACCTGGCTATGCCAAGTTCAAGTCCTTGGAGTTCTCCGTGCATTCTGGTTCCTAAACCTGATGGGACATCCAGATTATGTACGGACTATCGGAAAGTCAATGCGGTCACAGTGCCCGACTCGTTCCCGTTACCCAGACTGGATGACTGTATTGATACTGTTGGTGCTGCTACTTATGTAACCAAATTAGATCTTCTAAAAGGTTACTGGCAGGTGCCGTTAACCCCACGTGCCTCCGACATCTCTGCATTTGTGACCCCAGATCACTTCCTACAATATGCTGTCATGGCATTTGGGATGCGGAACGCACCAGCCACTTTCCAACGCCTGGTTAACACAGTATTGGCTGGAGTTCCTAATTGTAGTGCTTACCTTGATGATCTGGTAATTTATTCAACTGAGTGGTCTGATCATGTTAACACTCTAAGGGTAGTGTGTGAACGTCTAGCAACCGCTTCTCTAACCCTGAACTTAGCAAAGTGCGAGTTTGGGAAGGCCACTGTTACTTATCTTGGTAAACAGGTCGGCCATGGTCTGGTGTGCCCTCTAGATGCCAAGGTCTCAGCTATAAACGCATTTCCCGCACCTACCACCAGAAGAGAGCTACGCCGTTTTTTAGGGATGGTTGGCTACTACCGTAGTTTCTGTAAAAATTTCTCTGCGGTAGTTGCTCCATTAACGGATTTGCTCAGTCCGGCTAGAAAATTTGTATGGTCTGAAGATTGTTGTACTGCTTTCAACACTGCTAAAGCACTCTTGTGTAGTACTCCTGTTCTTGCTGCGCCAGATTTTGAGCGGCCGTTTAAACTGGAGGTAGATGCAAGTGCCAGAGGTGCTGGTGCTGTTCTACTGCAGCAAGACCAGAGTGGAGTGGACCATCCTGTCTGTTATTTTTCACGGAAATTTAGCAAATGTCAGACAAACTATTCCACCATTGAACAAGAAGCTCTAGCTTTGTTGTTAGCTCTGCAGTACTTTGAAGTTTATGTTGGTTCCAGTGCATTACCAGTGGTAGTGTATACTGACCATAACCCCTTAGTTTTTCTCCACCGGATGTACAACCAGAACCAACGCCTTATGCGTTGGGCACTTGTCGTGCAAAATTATAATTTGGAGATCCGCCACAAAAAGGGGTTAGATAATGTGATGGCAGATGCTTTGTCTCGTGTTTGATGATCTAGGTTTTTTTTTGTTATCCTGGCAGGATGATTATTGAATTTTGGGTGTTGTGATAGTACGTGTGTCGCAAACCATTTTGGTTTGCTCTTTTAAGGGTGGGAGTGTTACGGATACAGGTATCCTGTGTTTTTGTGTGTTTCTCTCCTTCTGCCCTAATCACAGGTGTCCTGTATGTTCCTGATTGGTGGTCGTTGAGGTGTCTGCTGATTGGACCAATCAGTGAACATTCCTGTGAATAGCACCACCTGTTACTCGTTTGTTCAATCACACAGCCCATTGTATAAAAACCAGTCTTGTGTTTGTTGAGAAAGAGAGAGAT
This sequence comes from Coregonus lavaretus, assembly GCF_964263955.1. Taxonomy (NCBI): domain Eukaryota; kingdom Metazoa; phylum Chordata; class Actinopteri; order Salmoniformes; family Salmonidae; genus Coregonus; species Coregonus lavaretus. The sequence continues at coordinate 20,214,306 of NC_139992.1, forward strand.
TTTTTCCATATGTGAGTATGGACACTGTTGTGTCCTGTGTGTTGTGTACTCACTAAGTTGTTGGTTACCCTGTTGGTAACTTTATTAGAAACTATTTCTTTACCTGAGTGTGGATACTGTTGTGTCCTGTGTGGTGTGTACTTATTTAATTGCTGATTACCCTGTTTGGTAGCTTTGTGTGTTTCTGGGAAAAGGGGAGTTTAAGCTAGTTGCCCTTGGGCGTACATTACCCGTAGGAAGAAATCTGTCTATAAACACTAGTTAGACCTGAGCGGACCACCCACTGTATTTTTGTATGGTAGCAGTAGCCTAGCGGTTCTTGAGGCAGGCAAGATCAGTTTAGGGGGTTTTACACTATTGTTTCATTTCTTGGGTCCTGCTCAGCCCTTTTTCCCAAACCCTTACCGTGTGTTCAGAAATAAACACTTTGTGTTTGACGGTAGTTCATGGTTGTTGTGTCATTTTTGGTTCTCACTGTTCCCTGCCACACTTATAATTTACATGAATTTATGTTACGGGTCTCATGTCCATCCACCCTAGATGTTTAGAGCCACGGGGTTCGTAACAACACCTGTTCCGAAAGGCCCCAGAGTGCGCAACACCACTAAGCAAGGGGCACCACCAAGCAAGCGGCACCATGAAGACCAAGGAGCTCTCCAAACAGGTCAGGGACAAAGTTGTGGAGAAGTACAGATCAGGGTTGGGTTATAAAACAATATCCAAAACTTTTAACATCCCACGGAGCACCATTAAATCCATTATTAAAAAACTGAAAGAATATGGCACCACAACAAACCTGCCAAGAGAGGGCCGCCCATCAAAACTCATGGACCAGGCAAGGAGGGCATTAATCAGAGAGGCAACAAAGAGACCAAAGATAACCCTGAAGGAGTTGCAAAGCTCCACAATGGAGATTGGAGTATCTGTCCATAGGACCACTTTAAGCCGTACACTCCACAGAGCTGGGCTTTACGGAAGAGTGGCCAGAAAAAAGCCATTGCTTAACCCTCCCGTTGTCCTAGGGTCAAAATGACCCGCCACTGTGTTGAACCAACTTTATTAAATTTTTATATTTTTGGGATCATTTGTGAGAAGGAGGCAGTGAGACTTTAAAAAATAAAAAAAATTAAATAAAGTTGGTTCAACACAGTGGCGGGTCATTTTGACCCTAGGACAATGGGAGGGTTTTAAAGAAAAAAATAAGCAAACACGAAGGTACTCTGGTCAGATGAGACTAAAATTGAGCTTTTTGGCCATCAAGGAAAACGCTATGTCTGGCGCAAACCCAACACCTCTCATCACCCCGAGAACACCATCCCCACAGTGAAGCATGGTGGTGGCAGCATCATGCTGTGGGGATGTTTTCATCTGCAGGGACTGGGAAACTGGTCAGAATTGAAGGAATGATGGATGGCGCTAAATACAGGGAAATTCTTGAGGGAAACCTGTTTCAGTCTTCCAGAGATTTGAGACTGGGACAGAGGTTCACCTTCCAGCAGGACAATGACCCTAAGCAAACTGCTAAAGCAACACTTGAGTGGTTTGAGGGGAAACATGTAAATGTCTTGGAATGGCCTAGTCAAAGCCCAGACCTCAATCCAATTGAGAATCTGTGGTATGACTTAAAGATTGCTGTACACCAGCGGAACCTATCCAACTTGAAGGAGCTGGAGCATTTTTACCTTGAAGAATGGGCAAAAATCCCAGTGGCTAAATGTGCCAAGCTTTTAGAGACATACCCCAAGAGACTTGCAGCTGTAATTGCTGCAAAATGTGGCTCTACAAAGTATTGATTTGTGTGGGTGAATAGTTATGCACACTCAAGTTTTCTTTTTTTTTTTCTTATTTCTTGTTGCAAACAAACCCCCCCCAAAATCAATTTTAATTCCAGGTTGTAAGGCAACAAAATAAGAAAAATGCCAAGGGGGTGAATCCTTACGCAAGCCACTGTATATGACGCTCACAGAGGAATATTTCATATGCATAACCCTCAGCATCAAAGTCCCACACAGAGCTCAACTGTCTTTCTTCTCCCAACCACGCTGGGTGACGGCGAAATCAGATGACAGAATGCTAAATGCCCTGACAGACTGGGGTGACAAGCTGACTTTTAGCATAACATTGTGATTTTTATTCTTAATTATTATTTGTTATTATTATTTCTCCCCAATTTCATGCGCCCGAATGGCGCTGTGGTCTAAGGCCACTCGAGATCCTGGTTCGAATCCAGGCTCTGTCGTAGCCGGCCCCGGCCGCGACCGGGAGACCCATGGGGCGGCGCGCAATTGGCCCAGCGTCGTCCAGGGTAGGGGAGGGAATGGCCGGCAGGGATGTAGCTCAGTTGATAGAGCATGGCGTTTGCAACGCCAGGGTTGTGGGTTCGATTCCCACAGGGGGTATGAAAAAATATATATAATGTATGCACTAACTGTAAGTTGCTCTGGATAAGAGTGTCTGCTAAATGACTAAAATGGAGAAAAAAAATGATATCCAATTACAATCTTGTCTCATCGCTGCAACTCCCCAATGTGCTTGGAAGAGGCAAAGGTTGAGTCATGCGTCCTCCAAAACATTACCCGCCAAACCGCGCTCCTTAACACCCGCCCGCTTAACCCGAAAGCCTGCTGCACCAATGTGTCGGAGGAAACACCGTTCAACTGACGACCGAAGTCAGCATTCAGACGCCTGGCCTGCCACAAGGAGTCGCTAGAGCGCGATGAGCCAAGTAAAGCCCCCCCCGGCCAAACCCTCCCCTAACCCGGACGACACTGGGCGCCGCTCTATGGGACTCCCAGTCATTGCCGGTTATGACACAGCCTGGGAGCAAACCCGGGTCTGTAGTGACACCTCAAGCACTGCGATGCAGTTCCTTAGACCGCTGCGCCACTCGGGAATATTCTTAATTTTTCTGATGGGTGTCAGTGAGATATCTATCTACATTAAAAAAATTTTTAGGATTGGCTGAACTTACACACAATTTTTAAGAAAGTAACCCCTCAGCCTGCGCTTTAAGATTAACTTCTTGAACTTTCCACAATGGTTACCTGGACACCACAGAATCAATGACAGCAGAAGGTAATTTTGTTCTCCCCTCTGCCATTCACAAGCCCTGTCCAGTACACAGTGAAATATCCAATCCAGGCTAATTAGTGTCTGTAAATTACATTTAGATTTTTGATTGAATTAGAGCTAGACTGCTTGCTGCTGTCCTCTTTGGCCAACTGAGACACATGCTGGCATCACATGTGTGTCAGTGAATGCACTGAAAACCCAACGCAAAAAGGATGGATGTGCACTACTTTAAAGGTGCTGCACACAGTTCTATGTTAAATCGCCTTCTACATGGAAATCACGATGACTGTTGTCTGGCCGTGGACATTCATCAATATTCATTATCTCGTCTTGGCTCACAGTTCAGGTCATACAACACCATTGTTTTGACGTCTATAGAAAGATACTTTGACAAATGTAAGTGTATTGTCACGAGAATTTCTATCTCTAATTAATCAAACTTAATGCTTTGAATAATTCCCAGAGGGTGTAAGGCTCTGGTTTAATCATGAATTAAACGAAGGTCCGCAACCAACAAGAATGATCTGTATGTTTTAATCATGGAGAGCTCTGGCCCCAAAAAATACATACACAGCCTTTATACCCCCTGACACACAAAGGCACTTTGCTCCGCCCACCTTTAAACAGCTTCTCAGTCCCCTTCACCCTGGAATGCTTTCTCAGCAGTTTCTAACTCCTCCCCCTCTGTTAGTGGGTTGACACTACATTATAACTCTAACACCGTTCACACATTTATACTGTATTTGGGGTGAAATCCTTTAGTCATTATTCTTAAAATACAAATTAATCTATCAGTATACCCTTATGGAAAAAATCTCATGAATTTCACGTGAAGTGTTCCAAAAACACGTGATATCACATAAATAAAAAATAAAATAAAATAAATGTATTTGTCACATACACGTGTTTAGCAGATGTTATAGCGGGTGTAGCAAAATGCTTGTGCTTCTAGCTCCGACAGTGCAGTAATATCTAACAATTTCACAACATATACCTAATACACACAAAACTAGTAAGGAATGGAATTTAAGAAAATATATATATATGCACAAGCAATGACAGAGCGGCATGGACTAAGATACAGTAGAATATTATAGAATAGAATGCAGTATATACATATGAGATGAGTAGTGCAAGATATGTAAACATTATTAAAGTGACTGTAAACATTATTCAAGTGACTAGTGTTCCATTTCTTAAAGTGGCCAGTGATTTCAATAGGCAGCAGCAGTCTCTAATGTGCTAGTGATGGCTATTTAACAGTCTGATGGCCTTGAGATAGATGCTGTTTTTCATTCTCTCGGTCCCAGCTTTGATGCACCTATACTGACCTCGCCTTCTGGATGATAGCGGGGTGAACAGGCAGTGGCTCGGGTGGTTGATGTCCTTGATGATCTTTTTGGCCTTCCTGTGACATCGGGTGTTGTATGTGTCTTGGAGGGTGGGTAGTTTGCCCCAGATAATGCGTTCGGCAGACCGCATCACCCTCTGGAGAGCCCTGCGGTTGTGGGCGGTGCAGTTGCCGTACCAGGTGGTGATACAGCCCGACAGGATGCTCTCAATTGTGCATCTGTCAAAGTTTGTGAGGGTTTTAGGTGCCAAGCCAAATTTCTTCAGCCTCATGAGGTTGAAGAGGCTCTGTTGTACCTTCTTCACCACACTGTCTGCGTGTGTGGACCATTTCAGTTTGTCGGTGATGTCTACGCCAAGGAACTTTAAGCTTTCCACCTTCTCCACTGCGGTCCCTCTGCTGTTTCCTGAAGTCCACGATCATTTCCTTTGTTTTGTTGACGTTGAGTGAGAGGTTATTTTCCTGGCACCACACTCCCAGAGCCCTCACCTCCTCCCTGTAGGTGGTCTCGTCATTGTTGGTAATCAAGCCTACTACTGTTGTGTCGTCTGCAAACTTGATGATTGAGTTGGAGGCGTGCTTGGCCACACAGTCATGGGTGAACAGGGAGTACAGGAGGGGGCTGAGCATGCACCCTTGTGGGGTCCCAGTGTTGAGGATCAGCGAAGTGGAGATGTAGTTTCCTAGCTTCACCACCTGGGGGCGGCCCGTCAGGAAGTCCAGGACCCAGTTGCACAGGGCGGGGTTCAGACCCAGGGCCTCGAGCTTGATGATGAGCTTGGAGGGTGCTATGGTGTTGAATGATGAGCTATAGTCAATGAACAGCATTCTTACATAGGTATTCCTTTGTCCAGATGGGATAGGGCAGTGTGCAGTGTGATGGCGATTGCATCGTCTGTGGATCTATTGGGGCGGTAAGCAAATTGAAGTCGATCTTTGGTGACAGGTAAGGTAGAAGTGATATGATCCTTGACTAGTCTCTCAAAGCACTTCATGATGACAGAGGTGAGTGCTACAGGGCGATAGTCATTTAGTTCAGTTACCTTTGCTTTCTTGGGTACAGGAACAATGGTGGCCATCTTGAAGCATGTGGGAACAGCAGACTGGGAAAGGGAGAGATTGAATATGTCCATAAACACACCAGCCAGCTGGTCTGCGCATGCTCTGAGGACGCGGCTAGGGATGCCGTCTGGGCCGGCAGCCTTGCGGGGGTTAACATGCTTAAATGTCTTAATCACGTCGGCCACGGAGAAGGAGAGGCCACAGTCCTTGGTAGTGGGCCTCGTCAGTGGCACTGTGTTATCCTCAAAGCGGGCGAAGAAGGTGTTTAGCTTGTCTGGAAACGAGACTTCGGTGTCGGCGATGTGGCTGGTTTTCCTTTTGTAGTCCGTGATTGTCTGTAGACCCTGCCACATACATCTCGTGTCTGAGCCATTGAATTGCGACTCCACTTTGTCTCTATACTGATGTTTTGCCAGTTTAATTGCCTTGCGGAGTGAGTAGCTACACTGTTTGTATTCTGCCATATACCCAGTCACCTTGCCATGGTTGAATGCGGTGGTTCGTGCTTTCAGATTGGCGCGAATGCTGCCATCTATCCACTGTTTCTGGTTAGGGTAGGTCTTAATAGTCACAGTGGGCACAACATCACCTATCCACTTCCTGATAAACTCAGTCACCGTTTCAGTGTATTAGTCTAATTATTTTCGGAAGCTACCCTGAACATATCCCAGTCCGCGTGATCAAAACAATCTTGAAGCGTGGATTCCGATTGGTCAGACCAGCGTTGAATAGTCCTTAGCACGGGTATTTCCTTTTTGAGTTTCTGCCTATAGGAAGGGAGGAGCAAAATGGAGTCGTGGTCAGATTTGCCGAAAGGAGGGCGGGGGAGTGCCTTATAAACATCCCAGAAGTTCGAATAGCAATGGTAGAGGATTTTGGCAGCGCGAGTACAACAGTCGATATGTTGATAGAACAACGGCAGCCTAGTCCTCAAATGTTGCTTTGTTAAAATCCCCGGCTACAATAAATTCAGCCTCAGGATATGTGGTTTCCAGTTTGCATAAAGTCCAGTGAAGTTATTTGAGGGCCGTCGTGGTATGGGCTTGAGGGGGAATATACACGGCCGTAACTATACCCAAAGAAATTCTCTTGGGAGATAATACGGTCTGCATTTGATTGTGAGATATTCTAGGTCGGGTGAACAAAAGGACTTGAGTTCCTGTATGTTACTACAATTACACCGTGAGTCGTTAGTCATGAAACACACTCCTCCGCCCTTCTGCTTCCTGGAGAGATATTTATTCCTGTCGGCGTGATGAACTGAGAACCCCTCTGGCTGGACCGATTTCGACAGAATATCCCAAGAGAGCCATGTTTCCATGAAACAAAGTATGTTACAGGCCTTGATGTCTCTCTGGAAAGAAATCCTTGCCCGGAGTTCGTCGATCTTGTTAACCAAAGACTGAACATTAGCGAGTAGTATACTTGGAAGCGGTGGGTTGTGCGCGTGCCTCCTAAGTCGAACCAGCAGGCTGCTCCGAGTGCCTCTCCTCCGCCGGCGATGTTTTGGGTCAGCCGCTGGAATCAGTTCAGTTGCCCTGGGGAGAGCAAACAAAGGATCTGCATCGGGAAAGTCGTATTCCTGGTCGTAATGCTGGTGAGTTACCGTCGCTCTGATATCCAATAGTTTTCCCCGGCTGTATGTATTGATACAAAACACTTTCTGAGCTAATAATATAAAAGATAATACATAAAAAAACAAAATACTGCAAAGTTTCCTAAGAGCTAGTCGCGAGGCCACCATCTTCGTCGGCGCCAGGTTAAACCATATGATCTTATCTGAAGTTAATATTGTGATAACATGTGACAACATGTAAAGCAACATGTGATAACATGAAAATACACGTGAAAACGTGATGACATGTGAAGTGGTCCAAAAACCCATTTCACAAATCGTGATTTTCCACATGTGAAATCATGTGGATTTTCTGTAAGAGTAGGTAAGGATGGAATCTAGTCCCATGGATCCAAAAAGAAGCTACATTTGATATAGTAAATGTGGCCTGCTCCATCATAATCAGTCATATGGATTCTGAATTGCCTGTTTTTTTCTGGCCAGTTTTGTCTCAATCTTTTGATTTGGACCAGCCTTTGGTCAACATCAATTCATCATTGTGAGTAATGATAAAAGTCACTCATCTATTCAGAATTAGTCATTGTAGGGGAGAGTGGGGTATGTTGAGCCCACAGGACGCAGGTGAGGGGAGGACGGCTCATAATAATGGCTGCAATGGAGTGAATGGATTGGTATCAAACTATGTGTTTGATGTGTTTTATACTGTTAAGTACACTCCGTTCCAACCATTACTATAAGCCTGTCCTCCCAAATAAAGGTGCAATTCTTTACATTCAGAATCACTACATCAAGGGAAATATAGTATTCTTTCTAACAAAGATATCTACATATTAAGAGTTTCTCTCCAAAACGCTATATATATTTTCTCAGAAATGTTGGTAAATTGGCTTTTATTGTTTAACCTCTACGGGATCTGTGTCCCGTATATGGGACGGTTGAGCTAACGTGCGCTAATGTGATTAGCTTGACTGTTGTAAATAACAGCAAACTTTCCAGGACATTGACATGTCTTATATGGACAGAAAGCTTAAATTCTTGTTAATCTAACTGCACTGTCCAATTTACAGTAGCTATTACAGTGAATAAATACCATGCTATTGTTTGAGGAGAGTGCACAACAACAAAAAACGTATCACGGCAACTGGTTTGATACATTCACCTCTGAAGGTACAGTGAGGGAAAAAAGTATTTGATCCCCTGCTGATTTTGTACGTTTGCCCACTGACAAAGAAATAATCAGTCTATAATTTTAATGGTTGGTTTATTTGAACAGTGAGAGACAGAATAACAACAAAAAAATCCAGAAAAACGCATGTCAAAAATGTTATAAATTGATTTGCATTTTAATGAGGGAAATAAGTATTTGACCCCCTCTCAATCAGAAAGATTTCTGGCTCCCAGGTGTCTTTTATACAGGTAACCAGCTGAGATTAGGAGCACACACTTAAAGGGAGTGCTCCTAATCTCAGCTTGTTACCTGTATAAAAGACACCTGTCCACAAATGCAATCAATCAGATTCCAAACTCTCCACCATGGCCAAGACCAAAGAGCTCTCCAAGGATGTCAGGGACAAGATTGTAGACCTACACAAGGCTGGAATGGGCTACAAGACCATTGCCAAGCAGTTTGGTGAGAAGGTGACAACAGTTGGTGCGATTATTGGCAAATGGAAGAAACACAAAATAACTATCAATCTCCATCGGCCTGGGGCTCCATGCAAGATCTCACCTCGTGGAGTTGCAATGATCATGAGAACGGTGAGGAATCAGCCAAGAACTACATGGGAGGATCTTGTCAATGATCTCAAGGCAGCTGGGACCATAGTCACCAAGAAAACAATTGGTAACACACTACGCCGTGAAGGACTGAAATCCTGCAGCGCCCGCAAGGTCCCCCTGCTCAAGAAAGCACATATACATGCCCGTCTGGAGTTTGCCAATGAACATCTGAATGATTCAGTGTTGTTGTCAGATGAGACCAAAATCGAGCTCTTTGGCATCAACTCAACTCGCCGTGTTTGGAGGAGGAGGAATGCTGCCTATGACCCCAAGAACACCATCCCCACCGTCAAACATGGAGGTGGAAACATTATGCTTTGGGGGTGTTTTTCTGCTATGGGGACAGGACAACTCCACTGCATCAAAGGGACGATGGACGGGGCCATGTACCATCAAATCTTGGGTGAGAACCTCCTTCCCTCAGCCAGGGCATTGAAAATGGGTTGTGGATGGGTATTCCAGCATGACAATGACCCAAAACACATGGCCAAGGCAACAAAGGAGTGGCTCAAGAAGAAGCACATTAAGGTCCTGGAGTGTCTCTTCTTCTTATTGGTGTCCTTTGGTAGTGGTTTCTTTGCAGCAATTCGACCATGAAGGCCTGATTCACACAGTCCCCTTTGAACAGTTGATGTTGAGATGTTTCTGTTACTTGAACTCTGTGAAGCATTTATTTGGGCTGCAAATTCTGAGGTTAGTATCTCTAATGAACTCATCCTCTACAGCAGAGGAAACTCTGAAAAATCTCAAATATAAAATATATTTTGATTTGTTTAACACTTTTATGGTTACTACATGATTCTTTATGTGTTAGTTTTATTGTTTTGATGTCTTCACTTTAATTCTACAATGTAAAAAAAATATAAAAAATAAAGAAAAACCATTGAATGAGTAGGTGTGTCCAGACTTTTGACTGGTAGTATATATATATATATATATATATATATATATATATATTACACTACCGTTCAAAAGTTTGGGGTCACTTAGAAAAGCATTTTTTTTGTCCATTAAAATAACATCAAATTGATCAGAAATACAGTGTAGACATTGTAAATGTTGTAAATGGCTATTCTAGCTGGAAACGGCTGATTTTTTATGGAATATCTACATAGGCGTACAGAGGCCCATTATCAGCAACCATCAGTCCTGTGTTCCAATGGCACGTTGTGTTTGCTAATCCAAGTTTATCATTTTAAAAGGCTAATTGATCATTAGAAAATTATTTTGCAATTATGTTAGCACAGTTGAAAACTGTTGTGCTGATTAAAGAGGCAATAAAACTGGCCTTCGTGAGACTAGGTGAGTATCTGGAGCATCAGAAATTGTGGGTTCGATTACAGGTTCAAAATGCCCAGAAACAAATAACTTTCTTCTGAAACTCGTCAGTCTATTCTTGTTCTGAGAAATGAAGGCTATTCAATGCAAGAAATTGCCAAGAAACTGAAGATCTCGTACAACGCTGTGTACTACTCCCTTCACAGAACAGCGCAAACTGGCTCTAACCAAAATAGAAAGAGGAGTGGGAGGCCCCGTTGCACAACTGAGCAAGAGGACAAATACATTAGAGTGCCTAGTTTGAGAAACAGGGCTTCATTAAATAGTACCCGCAAAACACCAGTCTCAACATCAACAGTGAAGAGGCGACTCTGGGATGCTGACCTTCTAGGCAGAGTTGCAAAGAAAAAGCCATATCTCAGACTTAATCTTTTCTTTTTATTGGCCAGTCTGAAATATGGCTTTTTCTTTGCAGACTTTTTCACTCAGGTCCCCCTTACAGCATTGGGGAACAAAGAAGACGTTAGCTGACATGGGCTAGTTGATCAGGACATTTCTGACAAGTTATAAATAGTTCTCTAAGGTATGCAATGACTTACATGACAAGGGGAAAACTGATGATGCAGTACCCAATTTCGAAATTGCACCTTGTGCATTCTACTATTACAACTTTTAAGAGTAAGTTGATAGCCGGACTGAGTTCCTTAAAAAAATAAAAAAATAATGGCACCCATAAGCAATCATTTCTGGTTAAAAAAAACACACTAATGTGAAAGATTGGTGGATATAGCGTTTTGGAAATATACTCTTTATATATTTTGGGATGTTGTGTATCCCTGGAAATAATTAGAATTCATGTAAACATAACTTTCCCCCGGTATGGGGTACATTGAGCATAGGGACACGGTAAGTTGAGTCGCCTTGGGGTAAGATGTTCCACATCTATACATTTCTGTACTGAATGAAATATTACCACCACCTTTGAAAAATGCTAATCTTGAGTTCATATGCATGCCATTGGCTCAACTTGCCCCTGGCCCAATGACCCAATTTGCACAATTTACCCCAAAGCAACCATGTTGACTATATTAGCCCACGCAGCTACAAGGATGCACTTTCATGCTAGGTTAAGGACCTCATATTGTAGCTTATGTATAACATATGTATAAAACCGTTTTAAAACTATCTACTTTGGTTTAGATTCAAGCATCATTCAATTTATTTGACATTGTGAAAATCTATTTTTTTTTTTTACCTAACTTGCTTACCACATTTTCCATGTGGTTTCTTACTTCACAGACTCCATGAAATGATGACCTCTTCCTAAATATTTGTTCATATGATTAATTTTGTGTATGGTTTCATAGAAACAAGGGGTGGCTCAACTAACCCTGCCTCAACTAATCACTATGCCATTGCATGTTTAAAATCATAGTCATATTAGCTAAACACAGATATTGCTCATCCTCAGAGTAATCTGGCTCTCTGTGTTAACTTTGGCATATAATGGCAAAATTATACAACGTGTGAAGAGATATTTCCATAAAAGGTGAAATGCCAAATCCCAGCATATGTGAAACATTGTCTCCTATTTTATTTGTCTCTAGTGGCTAACTGACTCAGTCTGAGTTAATTTCCAACAAAAGACAAGACCGATTTTTCCTTATGTTCTTTCTTTCTCCCTTCCTCACAGTGGAATTAAAATCACAGCATGCTTGGTACGGTATTGAACCCTACCTCTCTAACTCTGGTCTGAAAATGCAACCTCAAAATGCCTCCCGATTATGAATGGCTCTGTTGCTTCATGTTTTCTCTTTGTCCGGAACTGCTCTTCCACTGTACAGTAAGTCTCAAAAGAGCAGCGGGATGGTTTCTCCTCTGCACCCACTCCTTTGACGCTTTCTCAACTGGTCCTAGATCAGGGACTGAGTTTTTCAGGGACTCAGTCTGGGTCTCAAGTTAGAATAGTTGAATACACAAGGTGCAATTTCGAAATGTGGTTGTGCATCAGCAGTTTTTCTCTTGTAATGTCAGTTACTGATAGTCACTCAATTAGCCCATGTCAGCTAACATTTTTTGATTGGTAAATTAGTCTAGTGGCCAGCTATCTACACTGCATTCGGAAAGGATTCAGACCCCTTCCATTTTTCCACATTTTGTTACGTTACAGCCTTATTCTAAAATGGATGAAAATAAAAATGTTCCTCATCAATCAACACACAATACCACATAATGAAAACAGGTTTTTAGACATTTTTACAAATGTATTAAAAATAAAAAACCTAAATACCATATTACATAAGTACTCAGACCCTTTGCTATGAGACTTGAAATTGAGCTCAGGTGCATCCTGTTTCCATTGATCATCCTTGAGATGTTTCTACAACTTGATTGGAGTCCACCTGTGGTAAATTCAATTTATTGGACATGATTTGGAAAGGCACACACCTGTCTATATAAGGTCCCACAGTTGACAGTGCATGTCAGAGCAAAACCAAACCATGAGGTCGAAGGAATTGTCTGTAGAGCTCCTAGACAAGATTGTGTCGAGGCACAGATCTGGGGAAGGGTACCAAAAAATGTCTGAAGCATTGAAGGTCGCCAAGAACACAGTGGCCTACATCATTCTTAAATGGAATAAGTTTGGAACCACCAAGACTCTTCCTAGAGCTGGCCGCCCGGCCAAACTGAGCAATCCAGGGAGAAGAGCCTTGGTCAGGGAGGTGACCAAGAACCCGATGGTCACTCTGACAGAGCTCTGACAGAGAACCTTTCAGAAGGACAACCATCTCTGCAGCACTCCACCAATCAGGCCTTTATGGTAGAGTGGCCAGACGGAAGCCACTCCTCAGTAAAAGGCACATGACAGCCCGCTTGGAGTTTGCCAAAAGGCACCTAAAGGACTCTCAGACCATGAGAAACAAGATTCTCTGGTCTGATGAAACCAAGATTGAACTCTTTGGCCTGAATGTCAAGCGTCACGTCAGGAGGAAACCTGGCACCATCCCTATGATGAAGCATGGTGGTGGCTGCATCATGCTGTTGGGATGTTTTTCAGTGGCAGGGACTGGGAGACTAGTCAGGATCGAGGGAAAGATGAACGAAGCAAAGTACAGAGAGATCCTTGATGAAAACCTGCTCCAGAGCGTTCAGGACCTCAGACTGGGGCAAAGGTTCACCTTCCAACAGGACAACGACCCTAAGCACACAGCCAAGACAATGCAGGAGTGGCTTCGGGACAAGTCTCTGAATGTCCTTGAGTGGCCCAGCCAGAGCCTGGACTTGAACCCGATCAAACATCTCTGGAGAGACCAGAAAATAGCTGTGCAGCAACGCTCCTCTTCCAACCTGACAGCACTTGAGAGGATCTGCAGATAAGAATGGAAGAAACTCCCCAAATACAGGTGTGCCAAGCTTGTAGCGTCAACCCAAGAAGACTAGAGGCTGTAATCGCTGCCAAATGTGCTTCAACAAAGTACTGAGTAAAGGGTCTGAATACTTATGTAAATGTGATATTTCCGTTTTTTATTTTTAATAAATTTGATACAATTAATAAAAACCTGTTTCTGCTTTGTCATTATGGTATATTGTGTGTAGATTGATGAGGGAAAAAAACAATTTAATCAATTTTAGAATAAGGCTGTAACGTAACAAAAATGTGGAGAAAGTAATGGGGTCTGAATACTTTCCGAATGCACTGTAATTGATTTTGTTAGTCTCACTCAGATATCATATTAAAAACTGCAAACATTTCTCTCCACCCTATGGCAAAATGTAGAATTGCAGAAAATTATCTGTAAAACAGCTAATTTTCCTCTCCACCCAATGGCAAAATGAGTAGAATTGCATGAAATTAGTTATAAAATTGCAAATTCTTCTCTCCACTACATGGCAAAATGTGTGGAATTGCAGCAAACCTGGTTTAAAACTGCAACATTTTCTCTACACCCCATGGCAAAATGTGTAAAATTGCAAGAAATTAACTCTATAACTGTCAAAATGTTGAGTTCAGATTTTTTGTGGCACCCACCCCATCAAAGATGCCCATCCCTGTACTAGATCAATCAATACAGTACTACAAATACATCATTCTTTGTGTCACTATCCATCATGTGTTGGTGAAGGGGGGTTGGGGGGGGGTTATTGACCCAGGTCACGCACTGGGGAGGTTACTTACCACAATCAGTCACCACATTTACCACCTCCAAGGCAATTTTTAAGAAAAAGACACACACACAAACACTCTCTGAGTGAGTCATCTGACTATTTTAAGCGAGACGCAGAAGGAGAAGCTAGAGGAAGAGGAAAGTAGAGATGTAGAAGTAGAGCAAGAGTAACAGAGGAGAGAGAAAGAGAGAGGAGAGGAAGAGGCACAGACACTCATACAACATGGAAGAGTGGGGAGGAATACATCTTTAAAAGGAAATACAGTATTAACACAGGCCGGGCCCCATGGCCTCAGGGCCCTGCTGACAGCTACAGCTAGCTCACTGCGGCCTTACAGGAGCGGCCTCTCCCATTTGGCCAAGGACTGACTCCTGTTACAGTTTTTCTCAATTGCTAAAACACAATTTCTGAAACCTTGCTCCATTTCCTGAAAACATTAAACACAAAACGTCATCTTCAAGCACTATTTACAAAACCTCTGACTCCTCTCGCAAAATGAAACATTCACCTCAAAACAGTTTTACCTGTGTTCAAAATCAAACACTGCTCTCAAATCATAAACAAAGTGATCAAAATGATATACACTCTCAAGCAGTCAGTAAACAATACACCGAAAAATAGAAAACACATTGTTCAAAACATACAATTTTCAGGGAGAAGTACATTTTAAATCTAAAAACAAATTTCATATTTTTCCGTCATTGTCTTTTGATGAACGAAAACATGTTCTATCATAGTAGCTCAAAATTGATCAGAAATTACTACTCTGCTTTGCTCTTTGCAATTTTTTTTTTTGTTCTTCCTCCTCCTTGTACCCCTATTTTTACAGTACTGTACCCTGCATTCTCACAAACTTGTCCTTTGTCTCTGTGATACTGTAATTCTTGTTCTTTGTTGATATGAACCTGCAACCAGTCAAAATCTATTGAGCAGTCAGTACTGTTAACAAATGGAAAGCACAATGTTCATGGCCATACAATATGTCCATTGTACAGTATACAGTCTACAATGCACTGTACTACAGTATACAATACTAAAAGGGACAAAAATCAAAGGAGTAAACATGTGATCAATGTGCTTCTTCTTGTCTTTGGGCTGGGTCTGGCCAGAACACTTCGTCGACATCACAAGCAATAATGTCCCTCCTGAGGCAACGGGGAAAGAAGCCTCTTGTGTACTGTATCCAGCCCTGACATTATTCCTCACCTATATCACCACAGGCTTGCAGCAGATTTACTCTGGTGTAGGGTTGTCTATCATACACTTTCCATCTCCAAGAGGAGAAAAACTCCTCAATCGGATTCAGGAAAGGCGAGTATGGAGGGAGGTACAAGTTCATAAACTGCCCATTGATGTTAAACCATTCCCTTACCTGAGCAGCTCGGTGGAAACTGACATTGTCCCACACTATCACATAGGTGGGAATGGGATTCTCATTTAGCTCTTGACCCTGCTGCTCTTGAACCTGCTGCTCAAATAAAATATATCTTAGATTGGCAATAAATCTTAGAAGGTGCTGGGTGTTATATGGCCCGAGTGTAACATGGTGATGTAGAACACCATGGTTGCTGATAGCAGCACAGATTGTGACATCGCCACCTCGTTGACCAGGGACTTCAACAATGGCCCGCTGTCCAATCATGTTTCGGCCTCTCCTTCTCCTCTTTGTTAGATTGAAGCCTGCTTCATCGACAAAGATGAAGTCATGGGGTCTGTCCAAGGATTCCAAGTCAAATATTGTCTGTGTAGAAATACAATATACTGTATGTAGGATTTTGTAAGTCGTACAGAGACAGTGCTATACTGTAGAGTACAATTAGGCCTACTGTATGCACTTCTGATTCACATACATTGTATGTACTGAAGAGTAATGTCATTCACATAGTATGTGTTAGTACTGTAGACAATCTGGATTACAGTAAATGTTTCTGAATGTACACTTACTTGCACATACTGAGCTCGAGGTTCTTTCACCCTTGGTGAGTTGTGCTCAAAAGGTACTCTGTATACTTGTTTCATTCGCATCCTGTTACGATGGAGGACACGGTCAATTGTGGAAATGCTCACACTGTCGATTTCCTGGAAGTGTGTGTTGTCTTGTATCACTCGTTCCTGGATTTCTCTAAGTTTTATTGCATTATCTTGAAGGACCATGCCAACTATAACGGCCTCTTGCTCCTGAGTGAATATAGCTGTCCTTCCACCTGCATGTGGCTGTCACGGAATCTGCCGAGGCTGCTCCTCCTCCTTGTTCGGGCAGGCTTCTGCGTTCGTCGTCCCCGGAGTACTAGCTGCCACCGTTGAATGTTTCGATGTTCGTTTGGTTTGGTCTGTCTGTTACACCTGTGTCCGTTTGGTCTTGATTATGTGCCTTATAAGTTTCCTGTGGTTGTTTTCGTTAGTTGTGTGTTATTTTATTTCCTGTCTGTTGGTGGTATCCTGTGCAGTACTCTGGAATTGTTATTGTAATGCACTGTGTTGCGTTGTCGTTTTGCCTCCTCGTTAGAGGTACTTTATTTTGTACTGGTTGTACATTTAGTAAAGTCTTGTTTGACTTAGCTTATGCGTCCTGCGTCTGACTCCTCTCAACGCACCCACATCAACAGTGACAGAATAACACACCATCATGGAGTCAGCAGGAGCAGCGGCGGCACCCAAGTCCCTCGAGGAACGGATCAGCAATCAAGACACCATGATCCAGCAACTTGGGGCCGCCATGAACGATTTGTCCAACACGCTGCGCCGTTTGGTCACTGGAGAGGTGCCCACATCTTCGCACACCTTACCATCACCATCGGCCAGTCCTCCTCTCCCAGTACCGGAACCCAGCGGCATTCGGCTCTCAAGCCCGAGGGCATATGATGGTACCGCAGCCGGGTGTCAGGGATTCCTCCTGCAGGTGGAACTCTACCTGGCCACCATACACCCGGCGCCCTCGGGATACGAGAGCGTCTCCGCCCTCATCTCCTGTCTCTCCGGCAAGGCGTTGGAGTGGGCTAACGCCGAATGGAGGGGAATAGACGCCGCTACCATCACCTACGCGGAGTTCTCCCGCCGCTTCAGGGCAGTGTTCGATCATCCACCTGAGGGGAAGGCGGCGGGGGAGCGTCTGTTCCACCTCCGACAGGGTAAGAGGAGTGCCCAGGAGTTCGCCCTGGAGTTCCGGACGCTAGCGGCAGATGCGGGATGGAATGAGAGGGCCCTCATCGACCATTATCGATGCAGCCTACGAGAGGACGTTCGTCGTGAGCTGGCCTGCAGGGACACCAACCTCACCTTCGACCAGTTGGTGGACATGTCCATCCGTCTCGACACCCTGCTGGCTACCCACGGACGTCCCGAATGGGGGTTGTCCATTCCATCCTCCAGCACCGCCGAGCCGATTCCCATGGAGCTCGGGGGTGCAGGCGCTAGGGAGAGGAGGAGAGAGAACCCGAGGGGGGCCATCCCCTGCACCAACTGAGGCCGTGGAGGGCACACTGCGGCTAGGTGTTGGGGAGGGTCTCCTGGGAGAGGGGACAACAGGTCACGCACTGGGGAGTCATTTCAGGTGAGTAGATGCCCCACTTACCCAGAGCTCTCTGTTGGACACCTGTGTATACCTGTGCGATTTCCACAGGTGGCACCTCATTCCCAGCATAAGGCGCTAGTAGATTCAGGCGCAGCTGGGAATTTTATTGATCGTGTATTTTGTTCTAGGGTAGGAATTCCCCTTCGGCCGGTGGAACCCCCTTTCCCAGTTCATGCTCTAGACAGCCGGCCGCTGGGATCGGGGTTGATTAGAGAAGTCACAGCACCACTGAAGATGATTACGCAGGGGGGTCATGAGGAGATCATTCAGTTTTATCTGATCGACTCTCCTGCCTATCCCGTGGTGCTGGGGCTTCCCTGGTTAAGCACCCATGATCCTACCATTGCGTGGCAACAGAGGGCTCTTATGGAGTGGTCTGCCCAGTGTGTAGGGAGATGTCTAGGTGTTTCCATAGGGGCAACATCGGTGGAGAGTCCCAACCAAGTGTCCGCAATGCACATTCCCCCTGAATATGAGGATTTAGCACTGGTTTTCAGCAAAACTAGGGCAACACGGTTGCCACCTCATAGACAGGGGGATTGTGCGATAGATCTCCAAACAGGAGCGGCACTTCCGCGGAGCCGTGTGTATCCCCTGTCTCAAGAGGAGACCGCGGCTATGGAGACTTACATAGCCGAGTCCTTGGAACAGGGATACATACGGTCCTCCACTTCCCCGGTTTCCTCGAGTTTCTTCTTTGTGAAGAAGAAGGACGGGGGTTTGCGCCCGTGTATTGATTATCGTAGTATCAATCAGATCACGGTTAAGTACAGTTATCCTCTTCCTCTGATTGCGACTATGACAGAATCATTACGCGGAGCGCGGTTCTTCACAAAGTTGGATCTCAGGAGCGCGTACAATCTGGTGCGCATTAGGGAGGGAGATGAATGGAAAACAGCATTCAGCACCACCTCGGGTCATTACGAATATCTCGTCATGCCATACGCGTTAATGAATGCTCCTTCAGTCTTTCAATCCTTTGTGGACGAGATTTTCAGGGACATGCATGGGCAGGGTGTGGTAGTATACATCGACGACATCCTAGTGTACTCTTCTACACGAGCCGAGCATGTAGCCCTGGTACGCAGAGTGTTGAAGAGGCTGTTGGAGCATGACTTGTATGTCAAGGCAGAGAAATGCTTGTTTTTCCAGGAGTCCATCTCCTTCTTGGGTTATCGATTGTCTGCGTCTGGTGTGAAGATAGAGGTTGACCGTGTGTCGGCCGTGCGTAATTGGCAAACTCCAACCACTGTAAAAGAGGTGCAGCAGTTTTTGGGTTTTGCTAATTACTACCGGAGATTTATCCGGGGTTTTGGACAGGTGGCAGCTCCCATTACGTCCCTGCTAAAGGGGGGTCCGGTGCGTTTGCAGTGGTCAGCTGAAGCGGACAGCGCATTTGTTAAACTGAAGGACCTGTTCACTTCGGCTCCGGTGCTGGCGCATCCGGATCCCGCTTTACCATTCCAAGTGGAGGTGGACGCGTCAGAAGCCGGTATTGGGGCGGTTCTGTCGCAACGGTCCGGCACGCCACCTAAACTCCGCCCCTGTGCGTTCTATTCCAAGAAGCTCAGCCCGGCGGAGCGTAATTATGACGTAGGGGACAGGGAGTTGTTAGCCGTTGTTCAGGCCCTAAAGGTGTGGAGGCATTGGCTTGAGGGGGCTCAACACCCTTTCCTCATTCTGACTGACCACCGTAACCTGGAGTACATCCGGGCAGCTAGGAGACTAAACCCTCGTCAGGCTAGGTGGAACATGTTCCTAACCTGGTTTGTTTTTAAGATCACGTACATCCCAGGGTCCCAGAACGGTAAGGAAGACGCCCTGTCCCGGCGGTATGACACAGAGGAGAGGTCCATTGAGCCTACTCCCATACTGCCGGAGTCTTGTCTGGTGGCTCCGGTAGTGTGGGAGGTCGATACGGAGATCGAGAGGGCGTTACGTGCCGACCCTACTCCCCCCGAGTGTCCTGTGGGGCGGACGTACGTTCCGCTCGAGGTTCGTGACCGACTTATTTATTGGGCTCATACATCACCCTCCTCTGGACATCCAGGTATTGGCCGGACAGTGCACTGCCTTAGCGTGAAATACTGGTGGCCAACGTTAGCTAGGGATGTGAGAGTTTATGTCTCCTCCTGCTCGGTGTGCGCCCAGTGTAAGGCGCCTAGACACCTGCCCAGGGGAAAGTTACATCCCCTGCCCGTTCCACAACGACCATGGTCCCACCTCTCGGTGGATTTTGTGACCGACCTTCCCCCCTCCCAGGGGAATACCACCATTTTGGTCGTTGTGGATCGGTTTTCCAAAGGCCTGTCGTCTCCTCCCAATGCCGGGTCTCCCTACTGCCCTACAGACCGCTGAGGCCCTATTTACCCACGTTTTCCGGCACTATGGGGTTCCCGAGGATATAGTGTCTGACCGAGGTCCCCAGTTCACCTCCAGAGTCTGGGGGGCTTTCATGGAACGCTTGGGGGTCTCGGTGAGCCTTACCTCGGGTTACCACCCAGAGAGCAATGGGCAGGTAGAACGAGTCAACCAGGATGTGGGTAGGTTTCTGAGGTCCTATTGCCAGGGCCGGCCGGAGGAATGGTCAAGGTATATCCCCTGGGCAGAGATGGCACAGAACTCTCTCCGCCACTCCTCCACCAATCTAACACCTTTCCAGTGTGTTTTAGGGTATCAGCCGGTTCTGGCACCATGGCACGAGAGCCAGATCGAGGCTCCTGCGGTGGATGAGTGGATTCGGCGCTCGGAGGAGACGTGGGACGCTGCACATGTCCATTTGCAGCGGGCCATCCGTCGACAGAAGGCGAGCGCCGATCGCCACCGCAGTGAGGGACCGGTATACGCACCGGGAGATCGAGTCTGGCTCTCGACTCGAAACCTGCCCCTCCGCCTGCCCTGCCGGAAGCTGGGTCGGCGGTTTGTGGGGCCTTTTAAAGTCCTGAGAAGATTGAACGAGGTGTGTTACAGGTTACAACTGCCTATTGAGTATAAGAATATTAACCCCTCGTTCCATGTGTCTCTTCTTATGCCGGTGGTAGCTGGTCCACTCCAAGAAGATGAGATAGGAGAGACCCCTCCGCCCCCATTGGACATCGAGGGGGCTCCGGCGTACAGGGTCCGGACCATCTTGGACTCGAGACGCCGGATGAGAGGTCTCCAGTATCTCGTGGAGTGGGAGGGGTACGGCCCGGAGGAACAGTGCTGGGTGCCTAGGAGGGACATCCTAGATCCATCCCTCCTGACTGAGTTCCACCGTGGTCATCCCACGCGCCCGGGTCCGCGTCCTCCTGGCCGTCCCCGAGCCACGCGTCAAGGGGGGGGTACTGTCACGGAATCTGCCGAGGCTGCTCCTCCTCCTTGTTCGGGCAGGCTTCGGCGTTCGTCATCCCCGGAGTACTAGTTGCCACCGTTGAATGTTTCAATGTTCGTTTGGTTTGGTCTGTCTGTTACACCTGTGTCCGTTTGGTCTTGATTATGTGCCTTATAAGTTTCCTGTGGTTGTTTTCGTTAGTTGTGTGTTATTTTATTTCCTGTCTGTTGGTGGTATCCTGTGCAGTACTCTGGAATTGTTATTGTAACGCACTGTGTTGCGTTGTCGTTTTGCCTCCTCGTTAGAGGTACGTTATTTTGTACTGGTTGTACATTTAGTAAAGTCTTGTTTGACTTAGCTTATGCGTCCTGGCGTCTGACTCCTCTCAACGCACCCACATCAACAGTGACAGTGGCAGCCTTGCAATTCTACAAAAAGTAGTTGTGCAGTTACAAAACATATAGAGAGAGAGAGAGAGAGAGAGAGAGAGAGAGAGAGAGAGAGAGAGAGAGAGAGAGAGAGAGAGAGAGAGAGAGAGAGAGAGAGAGAGAGAGAGAGAGAGAGAGAGAGAGAGAGAGAGAGAGAGAGAGAGAGAGAGAGAGAGAGAGAGAGAGAGAGAGAGAGAGAGAGAGAGAGAGAGAGAGAGAGAGAGGTCTGCCTCCTGAGAATTGGTCTCTGTTTTTTCTCAAGCGAAGCTGCTGTGTCAAACAACATTCTGAAATATAATTTTAAATGTATTGCCTGAAATGAGTATGCAGACCTCTCAAATAACACTCCACACTCACTCCAATATCTCACTGAGAAATAATGTCTTTGTTAGCATTATTATAGTCATATTGGCATTGTGGTTCCCACCTGCTTTCCATACAGATTTTCTTTAGGCCTGCATTCCAGTAGGATAAGGTAAGGGTTAGGGTTGTGGCTGTGGTTAGGGTTGAACCATGGTGTGGACATGTAGCTATGGTTAGGGTTCCACTTATCGTAGCGGAGGGGGTTCAGTGAACTACGGTTTTGTGATTCCTGACACGTCTAGTCTTGTGTTAGCTTCAACAGCTAATTCAGAGGCTTTAGCTCAGTGGGCTAAGAAAGGTGTAGACAAATTGTCCACCATATTTCTTATGCCAATCCAATGCAGTGACAATTAAGCTGGCTAACTGGCATCCAAGCTAGTCATTTCCAGTTGAGGGGGCGGAGAAAAATTAACCTGTCAGTTTTATTCCTAGCCAGTCACACACTATCCACTCAGCAGAGATTTCATCCTGACAATAGTGTATTCCTATTCCACACATGGCACCTCATTTATCTCCAACAGAAATAGTAAACAGTTGCAGCTGTTGGAAGAGAGGGTGAATGCTAAAGGAAAAATAATCAGGACGGGACCTCACATATACACACGTCTGTGTCTGTGGTCACTCTGGAGACTCTCTCTCACACTGTGCACTCACTTTAAAATATAGACCCCCTTCTTCCATAACAAAGTGCTTTGAATGTATTTGTATTAAGTTATGTTGTGAAAACAATTACATAACCAGTGAAAGATAAACCTACACATAGCCAACAGTAGACACTCATGGTGGAAAGCTGAAAGTCACTCTTGGACAAATTCTCAGCCTCTTCTTTCGCTCTCTCTCTCTCTCTCTCTCTCTCTCTCTCTCTCTCTCTCTCTCTCTCTCTCTCTCTCTCTCTCTCTCTCTCTCTCTCTCTCTCTCTCTCTCTCTCTCTCTTTCTAACTTCCCTATTTCCCATCAGTCAGCTGACTCTACGGCAGTCTCAACATTCCGCCTGGCAATGGCCACTGTTCCTCTCTAACTCACATTCTCCCTCTCTGACTCAGTCTCAGGGAATCAAACCTGGATGCCTTCATACATCTTCTGAAGATGACAACATCAAACGTTTACGTTGTGTCACAATACAAACCCTGCGTTACATTACATACCAAGTTCCTTTGGGTTTGAGCAAGAATATCAGGATATCAATTGACAATGCCAGTAGACGGAGTTCCGGTATGGTGACCGTGAGGTAGTCAGGTGATCCGTTCGCCATTCCCCTTCTTTACTAAAAATATGCCTCTTCAACAGGGAAGAACTTCAAATCAAATCAAACTTTATTTGTCACACGCGCCGAATACAATAGGTGTAGACCTTACCATGAAAGGCTTACTTACAAGCCCTTAATCAACAATGCAGTTCAAGAAAGAGTTAAGAAAATATTTACCAAATAAACTAAAGATTTTTTTTTTTTTAAGTAACACAATAAAATAACAATAACAAGGCTATATACAGAGGGTACCGGTACCGAGTCAATGTGCGGGGGTACAGGTTAGTCGAGGTAATTTGTACATGTAGGTAGGGGTAAAGCGACTATACATACAGTGGCTTGCAAAAGTATTCACCCGCCTTCACATTTGTCCTATTTTGTTGCCTTACAACCTGGAATTAAAATAGATTTTGGGGGGTTTTGTATCATTTGATTTACACAACATGCCTACCACTTTGAAGATGCAAAATATTTTTATTGTGAAACAAACAAGAAATAACACAAAGAGCCACATTTTCAGCAATTACAGCTGCAAGTGTCTTGGGGTATGTCTCTATAAGCTTGGCACATCTAGCCACTGGGATTTTTGCTCATTCTTCAAGGCAAAACTGCTCCAGCTCCTTCAAGTTGGATGGGTTCCACTGGTGTACAGATATATTTAAGTCATACCACAGATTCTCAATTGGATTGAGGTCTGGACTTTGACTAGGCCATTCCAAGACATTTAAATGTTTCCCCTTAAACCACTCGAGTGTTGCTTTAGCAATATGCTTAGGGTCATTGTCCTGCTGGAAGGTGAACCTCCGTCCCAGTCTCAAATCTCTGGAAGGCTGAAACTGGTTTCCCTCAAGAATTTCCCTGTATTTAGCGCCATTCATCATTGCTTCACTTCTGACCAGTTTCCCAGTCCCTGCCGATGAAAAACATTCCCACAGCATGATGCTACCACCACCATGCTTCACTGTTGGGATGGTGTTCTCGGGGTGATGAGAGGTGTTGGGTTTACGCCAGACATAGCGTTTTCCTTGATGGCCAAAAAGCTCAATTTTAGTCTCATCTGACCAGAGTACCTTCTTCCATATTTACATTTACATTTTAGTCATTTAGCAGACGCTCTTATCCAGAGCGACTTACAGTTAGTGAATACATTATTTTTTTTTTTATACTGGCCCCCCGTGGGAAACGAACCCACAACCCTGGCGTTGCAAACGCCATGCTCTATCAACTGAGCTACATCCCTGCCGGCCATTCCCTCCCCTACCCTGGACGACGCTGGGCCAATTGTGCGCCGTCCATGAGTCTCCCGGTCGCGGCCGGCTGCGACAGAGCCTGGATTCGAACCAGGATCTCTAGTGGCACAGTTAGCACTGCAAACCGCATATGTTTGGGGAGTCTCCCACATGCCTTTTGGCGAACACCAAACGTGTTTGCTTATTTTTTTCTTTAAGCAATGGCTTTTTTTCTGGCCACTTTTCCGTAAAGCCCAGCTCTGTGGAGTGTACGGCTTAAAGTGGTCATATGGACAGATACTCCAATCTCCGCTGTGGAGCTTTGCAGTTCCTTCAGGGTTATCTTTGGTCTCTTTGTTGCCTCTCTGATTAATGCCCTCCTTGCCTGGTCCGTGAGTTTTGGTGGGCGGCCTTCTCTTTGCAGGTTTGTTGTGGTGCCATATTCTTTCAATTTTTTAATAATGGATTTAATGGTGCTCCGTGGGATGTTCAAAGTTTTGGATATTGTTTTATAACCCAACCCTGATCTGTACTTCTCCACAACTTTGTCCCTGACCTGTTTGGAGAGCTCCTTGGTCTTCATGGTGCCGCTTGCTTGGTGGTGCCCCTTGCTTGGTGGTTTTGCAGACTCTGGGGCCTTTCAGAACAGGTGTATATATATACTGAGATCATGTGACAGATCATGTGACACTTAGATTGAACACAGGTGGACTTTATTTAACTAATTATGTGACTTCTGAAGGTAATTGGTTGCACCAGATCTTATTTAGGGGCTTCATAGCAAAGGAGGTGAATACATATGCACGCACCACTTTTCCGTTATTTATTTTTTAGAATTATTTGAAACAAGTTAATTTTTTCATTCACTTCACCAATTCTGTCTATTTTGTGTATGTCCATTACATGAAATAAAAATAAAAATCCATTTAAATTACAGGTTGTAATGCAATAAAATAGGAAAAATGCCAAGGGGGATGAATACATTTGCAAGGCACTGTACATAAATTCATAAGATGGAAAGAACCAATATCGCCACCATACCTCAAATGTTTAATGACAACACCTTTAAGTCTTGGTTCCAAAGTGGCATCATGAATTTTGAACATGTGTGTGTAGGCCACCTGTAGCTCAGTTGGTAGAGCATGGCGCTTGCAACGCCAGGGTTGTGGGTTCGATTCCCACAGGGGCCAGTATGAAAAATGTGTGCACTCACTAACTGTATATCCCGTCTGGATTACTGCAACTCGCTGTTGGCTGGGCTCCCTGCCTGTCCCAATAAACCCCTACAACTTATCCAGAATGCTGCAGCCCGTCTGGTGTTCAACCTTCCAAAGTTCTCTCACGTCACCCCGCTCCTCCGCACACTCCACTGGCTTCCAGTTGAAGCTCGCATCTGCTACAAGACCATGGTGCTTGCCTACGGAGCTGTGAGGGGAACCGTACCTTCAGGCTCTGATCAGTCCCTACACCCAAACGAGGGCATTGCGTTCATCCACCTCTGGCCTGCTGGCCCCCCTACCTCTGCGGAACCACAGTTCCCGCTCAGCCCAGTCAAAACTGTTTGCTGCTCTGGCACCCCAATGGTGGAACAACCTCCCTCACGACGCCAGGACAGCGGAATCACTCACCACCTTCCGGAGACACTTGAAACCCCACCTCTTTAAGGAATACCTGGGATAGGATAAAGTAATCCTTCTACCCCACCTTACCCCACCCCAAAGAAAAAAAGAAAAAATATATATTGTAAAGTGGTTATCCCACTGGCTATAAGGTGAATGCACCAATTTGTATGTCGCTCTGGATAATTGCGTCTGCTAAATGACATAAATGTAAGTCGCTCTGGATAAGAGCGTCTGCTAAATGACTAAAATGTAAATGTAAAATGTGTCAGTGTAGCTGTAGGTGGGTGTGGTGGTGGAATCAGGCGCAGGACGCACAAAGTAAGTCCAAAATACTTTAGTTGTTTGCAAACAAAACACAGCACGAAAACAAATGCCCAGAGGCGAGAAACTCCGCACGCAGGCGAAATAAAGCGGGCGCACAAAATACGCGCGACAAAATACTCCAATGCACAGAAATGGAGAGCAGCTCAACCGAGCAAACTGTATAATCAATAGCTAAACGCAGGACAGTGAAAAACAATCACACACAACACTAGACAAACACAACGAGAACTTATAGGACACTAATTACACTAAACGATAACAGGTGTACAACAATCAGACAAAAGCAAACGAACATAGAAACATGCAACGGTGGCAGCTAGTATTCCGGAGACGACGAACGCCGAAGCCTGCCCGAGCAAGGAAGAGAGGCAGCCTCAGCCGAAACCGTGACAAAATGATGGCTCTCTACTTACATTCAATAATTTACAAGAAAGATTTGGATTATCTAAGGATTTCTTTAAATTCTTACAACTCAGAAATCTTATTCAATCGCTTCAACAGAATCTGGATGAATCTAAGGCATCTAGCATAGAAGAAATACTGAAAGAAGTTGCTACACTAAAGAAGTTGATTGCCAAGTTATATCAAGGGTTGATTGAAACTGTACCTGAGGGTTCCAAAAAATTATAAACAGATCTGGTCACAGATATGTGAAAATGTTCATACAGTGGGGAAAAAAAGTATTTAGTCAGCCACCAATTGTGCAAGTTCTCCCACTTAAAAAGATGAGAGAGGCCTGTAATTTTCATCAAAGGTACACGTCAACTATGACAGACAAAATGAGAAAAAAAATTCTCCATAAAATCACATTGTAGGATTTTTAATGAATTTATTTGCAAATTATGGTGGAAAATAAGTATTTGGTCAATAACAAAAGTTTCTCAATACTTTGTTATATACCCTTTGTTGGCAATGACACAGGTCAAACGTTTTCTGTAAGTCTTCACAAGGTTTTCACACACTGTTGCTGGTATTTTGGCCCATTCCTCCATGCAGATCTCCTCTAGAGCAGTGATGTTTTGGGGCTGTCGCTGGGCAACACGGACTTTCAACTCCCTCCAAAGATTTTCTATGGGGTTGAGAACTGGAGACTGGCTAGGCCACTCCAGGACCTTGAAATGCTTCTTACGAAGCCACTCCTTCGTTGCCCGGGCGGTGTGTTTGGGATCATTGTCATGCTGAAAGACCCAGCCACGTTTCATCTTCAATGCCCTTGCTGATGGAAGGAGGTTTTCACTCAAAATCTCACGATACATGGCCCCATTCATTCTTTCCTTTACACGGATCAGTCGTCCTGAACCCTTTGCAGAAAAACAGCCCAAAGCATGATGTTTCCACCCCCATGCTTCACAGTAGGTATGGTGTTCTTTGGATGCAACTCAGCATTCTTTGTCCTCCAAACACGACGAGTTGAGTTTTTACCAAAAAGTTATATTTTGGTTTCATCTGACCATATGACATTCTCCCAATCCTCTTCTGGATCATCCAAATGCACTCTAGCAAACTTCAGACGGGCCTGGACATGTACTGGCTTAAGCAGGGGGACACGTCTGGCACTGCAGGATTTGAGTCCCTGGCGGCGTAGTGTGTTACTGATGGTAGGCTTTGTTACTTTGGTCCCAGCTCTCTGCAGGTCATTCACTAGGTCCCCCCGTGTGGTTCTGGGATTTTTGCTCACCGTTCTTGTGATCATTTTGACCCCACGGGGTGAGATCTTGCGTGGAGCCCCAGATCGAGGGAGATTATCAGTGGTCTTGTATGTCTTCCATTTCCTAATAATTGCTCCCACAGTTGATTTCTTCAAACCAAGCTGCTTACCTATTGCAGATTCAGTCTTCCCAGCCTGGTGAAGGTCTACAATTTTGTTTCTGGTGTCCTTTGACAGCTCTTTGGTCTTGGCCATAGTGGAGTTTGGAGTGTGACTGTTTGAGGTTGTGGACAGGTGTATTTTATACTGATAACAAGTTCAAACAGGTGCCATTAATACAGGTAACGAGTGGAGGACAGAGGAGCCTCTTAAAGAAGAAGTTACAGGTCTGTGAGAGCCAGAAATCTTGCTTGTTTGTAGGTGACCAAATTCCTATTTTCCACCATAATTTGCAAATAAATTCATAAAAAATCCTACAATGTGATTTTCTGGAAACAAATTTCTCAATTTGTCTGTCATAGTTGACGTGTACCTATGATGAAAATTACAGGCCTGTCTCATCTTTTTAAGTGGGAGAACTTGCACAATTGGTGGCTGACTAAATACTTTTTTCCCCACTGTACCTGCTCCTTCAACTTAAGACATAAACTACTGTAATTTAAGATAATTCATAGGACTTACTACACTCCAGCCAGAATGCATGTAATGCACCCAGAAATGTCACATTTCTGTTGGAGATGCAAAAAGGAACCCTATTACATATACTGTGGTCCTGACACCAGTTTAGGATAATGTACTGTATGTGTTATAATTTCATTGTGTCTAGGAATTTATATCCATCTATCTCCACGATTATGTCTGTTGGGAAATGAAAATATTGGTGATTTAATATCAGAGAAAGTTTTGTAATCTAGTCTGATTGTATATCCATCAATTAGAAAGCCTTCTATTTACCCTCAATAACTGTCACGATCGTCGTAGGAGTGAGTAGACCAAGGCGCAGCGTGTGAAACAAACATGACTTTAATTAGTTAAAGTAGTACAAACAAAACACGACTCGTGAAGTCCACAGTAACACTGACCGATAAGGAACAAAAACCCACCAACACAAAGTGAAACACAGACAGTTAAATATGGCTCCCAATCAGAGACAACCAGCACACAGCTGACACTCGTTGCCTCTGATTGGGAGTCATTCATTCAAACATAGAAATGAACCCAACAGAAATACCAACATAGAAATACACCCAATGAATGAACACACCCTGGCTCAACAATCAGAGTCCCTGAGCCAGAGCGTGACAGTACCCCCCCCTAAAGGCGCGGACTGCGACCGCGCCTCAACAATCAATCAATCAATCAATTTTATTTTATATAGCCCTTCTTACATCAGCTAATATCTCGAAGTGCTGTACAGAAACCCAGCCTAAAACCCCAAACAGCTAGTAATGCAGGTGTAGAAGCACGGTGGCTAGGAAAAACTCCCTAGAAAGGCAAAACCTAGGAAGAAACCTAGAGAGGAACCAGGCTATGAGGGGTGGCCAGTCCTCTTCTGGCTGTGCCGGGTGGAGATTATAACAGAACCATGCCAAGATGTTCAAAAATGTTCATAAGTGACAAGCATGGTCAAATAATAATCAGGAATAAATCTCAGTTGGCTTTTCATAGCCGATCATTAAGAGTTGAAAACAGCAGGTCTGGGACAGGTAGGGGTTCCATAACCGCAGGCAGAACAGTTGAAACTGGAATAGCAGCAAGGCCAGGCGGACTGGGGACAGCAAGGAGTCACCACGGCCGGTAGTCCCGACGTATGGTCCTAGGGCTCAGGTCTCTCAGTTGGCTTTTCATAGCCGATCATTAAGAGTTGAAAACAGCAGGTCTGGGACAGGTAGGGGTTTCGTAGCCGCAGGCAGAACAGTTGAAACTGGAATAGCAGCAAGGCCAGGCGGACTGGGGACAGCAAGGTGTCATCATGCCCGGTAGTCCTGACGTATGGTCCTAGGGCTCAGGTTCTCAGAGAGAAAGAGAGAACGAGAGAATTAGAGAGAGCATACTTAAATTCACACAGGACACTGGATAAGACAGGAGAAGTACTCCAGGTATAACCAACTAACCCCAGCCCCCCGACACATAAACTACTGCAGCATAAATACTGGAGGCTGAGACAGGAGCGGTCCGGAGACACTGTGGCCCCATCCGAAGAAACCCCCGGACAGGGCCAAACAGGAAGGATATAACCCCACCCACTCCGCCAAAGCACAGCCCCCGCACCACTAGAGGGATATCCCCAACCACCAACTTACAATCCTGAGACAAGGCCGAGTATAGCCCACAGAGGTCTCCACCACAGCACAAACCAAGGGGGGGGCGCCAACCCAGACAGGAAGATCACGTCAGTAACTCAACCCACTCAAGTGACGCACCCCTCCCAGGGACGGCATGAAAGAGCACCAGCAAGCCAGTGACTCAGCCCCTGCAATAGGGTTAGAGGCAGAGAACCCCAGTGGAGAGGGGAACCGGCCTGGCAGAGACAGCAAGGGAGGGCAGCAACAAAACCCCAAACAGGGGAGGGCTGGGTGGGCATTCCTCATCGGAGGCGGCTCCGGCTCCGGCCTTGACCACCACCCCTCCATAATTCCCCCGTAGCGCCCCTGGTCCGGTCTGACCCCGCTGGCTGGATCTGGACTGGACATTGACGGAGCGGATTGCTTACGCTCCGTTGTGGAGCAGCTGACCGGTCTTACCAGGCTGACGACTCGCCCCCCGGGCTTGGTGCGAGTAGCAGGAACGGGCTGAACCAGGCTGACGACTCGCACCCCTGGCTTGGTGCGAGTGGCAGGAACGGGCTGGACCAGGCTGACGACGCACACCGTAGGCTTGGTGCGTGGAGCAGGGACAGGCCGGGCTGGGCTGTCGACGCACACCGTAGGCTTGGTGCGTGGAGCAGGGACAGGCCGGACAGGACTGTCGATGCACACCGTAGGCTTGGTGCGTGGAGCAGGGACAGGCCGGGCTGGGCTGTCGACGCACACCGTAGGCTTGGTGCGTGGAGCAGGGACAGGCCGGACAGGACTGTCGACGCACACCGTAGGCTTGGTGCGTGGAGCAGGGACAGGCCGGGCTGGGCTGGCGACGCACACCGTAGGTTTGGTGCGTGGAGCAGGAACAGGCCGGGCAGGGCTGTCGACGCACACCGTAGGTTTGGTGCGTGGAGCAGGGACAGGCCGGGCTGGGCTGTCGACGCACACCGTAGGTTTGGTGCGTGGAGCAGGGACAGGCCGGGCTGGGCTGGCGACGCACACCGTAGGTTTGGTGCGTGGAGCAGGAACAGGCCGGGCAGGGCTGGCGACGCACACCGTAGGCTTGGTGCGTGGAGCAGGAACAGGCCGGGCAGGGCTGTCGACGCACACCGTAGGTTTGGTGCGTGGAGCAGGAACAGGCCGGGCAGGGCTGGCGACGCACACCGTAGGCTTGGTGCGTGGAGCAGGGACAGGCCGGACTGGGCTGGCGACGCACACCGTAGGCTTGTTGCGTGGAGCAGGGACAGGCCGGACCGTACTGGGAACACACACCACTGGCTTTAAACGGGGATCAGGAACGGGCCGGACCGGACTGGCAATACACCTCAGTACCTCTCGCCGTGCCTCTACGACTTCCTTCCCTCCTCTCGCCAATGGCTCCCGTAACCCGGTGGCCTTCTCTCCTCGTCTCCTATTTCGCCCTGTGGCAGCCTCCTGCTGCCCAGTCGCCCACGCCGTGTGCCCCCCCCCTAAAAAATTATTGGGGGTGCCTCCCGTCCGTCCGACGATGGCACTGCTGACGCCGCTGCTCCTCTCCTGCCTGGGTCTCCCCCTTCATAGCCCTCCGGTACCGGACGGCCTCCTCCTCGGTAATCTGCCCCCAACCGAGGAGGACATCCACCAGCGTCACCTCCTGCGTTTGTTCCTGGACACGCTGCTTGGTCGTTGTATGGTGGGTTTTTCTGTCACGATCGTGGGAAGGCGAAGTGAGTAGACCAAGGCGCAGCGTGTGAAAGAAACATGACTTTAATTAGTTAAAGTAGTACAAACAAAACATGACTCGTGAAGTCCACAGTAACACTGACCGATAAGGAACAAAAACCCACCAACACAAAGTGAAACACAGACAGTTAAATATGGCTCCCAATCAGAGACAACCAGCACACAGCTGACACTCGTTGCCTCTGATTGGGAGTCATTCATTCAAACATAGAAATGAACCCAACAGAAATACCAACATAGAAATACACCCAATGAATGAACACACCCTGGCTCAACAATCAGAGTCCCGGAGCCAGAGCGTGACAATAACAAGTGAATTATCTAGCTACAGTACATGCCGTTGGATTTTACCTTTGGATTTTGTATATTATAAAGTTAAACAAAAAACGGAAATGTCTGACGAAATTTGGAAACCATATGTTAATCACCTTGGCAAATGTGTTTTATAGTATTCTTATGATACCATGGAGGTTGTGCCATAGGGCACATGTGTCAAACTCATTCCATGGAGGGCCGAGTGTCTGCGGATTTTCGCTCCTCCCTTGTACTTGATTGATGAATTAAGGTCACTGATTATTAAGGAACTCCCCTCACCTGGTTGTCTAAGTTTTGAAAGGAAAAAGCAAAAACCAGCAGACACTAGGACCTCCATGGAATGAGTTTGACACCCCTGCCATAGGTGAATTCCATTAAATCTCTGTCATTTCAAGAAATTAATAGAAATCGAATCCATAACTTGTGAAACGCCTCAGGCTGCACAGTATACATTCCATTAGAATGTTATCCGGTTCATGAAATGGTAACAGCATGTAACAGCGCTCACTTCCCAATTTTAAAAAAACGAACACATCATCAAAGTAAATTCATTCTTGGAGTATTGGAAGCTTATTCTCTTTTTGAAAGCCTGTTGTTTCTGGTGTCAGGTTATTATATCCCGTGGTTTGATACATGTCCCAGTTCTGTCCCTTCTGGTTATCATTTAATTATCTATGTCTTTATTTCTTGATTATCTCCATCAGATGCACCACTCCTCACAGCACTCCACTGCTACTGTCTTCTGAAGGCCACTGTTGAGGTCACACTTTGATTGACACTTAATATTTAGAAGAGGGAGAGAGTCAAATTAAAGGACAAACAATCAAACACACACAAACACACACAGAAACACCCCATTGAGCATAGCCCCCATTCGGCACAAGGGCTTGTTGCACTCATATGACACATACAGTGTATTCGGAAAGTATTCAGACCCCTTGACTTTTTTCACATTTTGTTATGTTACAGCCTTATTCTAAAAAATATTGTCCATTAAAATAATATCAAATTGATCAGTGTAGACATTGTTAATGTTGTAAATGGCTATTGTAGCTGGAAACGGCTGATTTTTTATGGAAAATCTACATAGGCGCACAGAGGCCCATTATCAGCAACCATCAGTCCTGTGTTCCAATGGCACGTTGTGTTTGCTAATCCAAGTTTATCATTTTAAAAGGCTAATTGATCATTAGAAAACCCTTTTGCAATTATGTTACCACAGCTGAAAACTGTTGTGCTGATTAAAGAAGCAATAGAACTGGCCTTCTTGAGACTAGTTGAGAATCTGGAGCATCAGCATGTCACGAATACAGACGAGGCTGCCCCTCCTCCTTGCTCGGGCAGGCTTTGGCGTTCATTGTCACCGGAGTACTAGATGCCACCGATCGATGTTTCTGTGTTACACTAGTCTTGTCTTTATTATTCACACATGTTACCCATTATGCTTATTTATTTCCCTATAATTACCTCTGTTTTCCCTCCTGGGTTTGTGCGTGATTGTCCGTTGTTTTACGTCATTTGGTGAGCTGTTGTTCTGCTCTTCCCTGCGTGGAGGTTTTGTTATTGGTTTACTTTTGTTTTAGTAAATCCATTCATTTCTCAGTTCTGTGTCCTGCGCCTGATTCCGTTTCACCACTTCACCCAGACGTTGACAGAATCACGCACCCCCTATGGAGTCAGCAGGCACGTCCAATCCCAGCGCCTCGGTGGAAAAATGCATTCAGCAGCACTCGACCATGCTGCAGACTCTAGGTTCGGCTATGGATCGAGTGGTGAACACCATGGATCGATGGGAGAGAGGTGGGTTTCCTACACTTCCTCCTCCTCAGATTTCTCCCCCATCTAGACCATGTAACCCTGGATCCAGTGGAATTCGGCTCTCGCTCCCGAGGGAATATGATGGGATAGCTGCCGGGTGTGAGGGTTTCCTGCTCCAGGTGGAGCTCTACCTGGCAACCATCCACCCGGCTCCCTCGGGATACGAGAGCGTGTCCGCCCTCATCTCCTGTCTGTCGGGCAGAGTGCTGGAATGGGCCAACGCGGAGTGGGGTGGAATAGACGCTGAGTCCGTACGTTACGAGGATTTTACCCGCCGTTTCCGGGCAGTATTCGATCATCCGCCGGAGGGGAGAGCGGCGGGGGAGCGTCTGTTTCACCTCAGACAGGGAAGGAGGAGTGCACAGGACTTCGCCCTGGATTTCAGGACACTGGCAGCCAGCGCGGGATGGAATGAGAGGGCCCCGATTGACCACTACCGATGCAGTCTACGGGAGGACGTTCGTAGGGAGCTGGCCTGCAGGGACACAAATCTAAACATGGACCAGCTGGTAGATTTATCGATCCGGCTGGATAACCTGTTGGCCACCCGTGGACGTCCGGATCAGGGTCCGTCCAGTCCATCCCCCAGCACTTCCGACTCCACTCCTATGGAGCTTGGAGGTGCTGATGTGGAGAGACCCGGAAAGGGGTTGGTCTCCTGCACCAACTGTGGCCGCAGAGGACACACTGCGGGCCGGTGCAGGAGAGGACACTCATGGAATCGAGGCAGCAGGCAGGGCCCTGGTGGACCATCCCAGGTGAGTAGGCACCCAACTCACACAGAGCTCCCTGTTGCTCACATGATGGTCAATGTAAATTTCCCTGGGTTTTCCCCACATTCCCAGCATAAGGCGCTCGTAGATTCCGGCGCAGCTAGGAATTTTATGGATAGGCTGGTTGCGCATAAATTAGGGATTCCTATATTGCCTGTAGATGTGCCCTTCCCCATACGTGCCCTAGATAGTCGCCCTTTAGGGTCGGGTATGGTTAGCGAGGTCACAGTTCCACTCCGGATGGAGACGCAGGGGGGTCATGAGGAGAGAATGAGTCTCTTCCTTATCGATTCTCCTGCATTTCCCGTGGTGCTGGGGCTTCCCTGGCTAGCCATCCATGACCCCAGGATTTCGTGGCAACAGAGGGCCCTTAAGGGATGGTCACCTCGGTGCTCAGGAAGGTGTGTAGGGGCAACTACGGTGGAGAGTCCAAACCATGTCTCCACAATGCACATTCCCTCAGAATATGCAGATTTGGCACAAAATTCCCTCCGCCACTCTTCCACTGACCTGTCTCCCTTTCAGTGTGTACTAGGTTACCAGCCGGTCCTGGCACCATGGCATCAGAGCCAGATCGAGGCACCTGCGGTGGATGAATGGTTTCGCCGCTCGGAGGAGACATGGAACGCTGCCCATGTACGCCTGCAAAGGGCTATCAGGAGACAGAAGGCGAGTGCCGACCGCCACCGCAGTGAGGCTCCGGTGTATGCACCGGGGGACCGGGTCTGGCTCTCGACCCGAAACCTGCCCCTTCGCCTGCCCTGCCGGAAGCTGGGTCAGCGGTTTGTGGGGCCCTTTAAAGTCCTGAGGAGGTTGAACAAGGTTTGTTATAGGTTACAACTCCCCCCTGATTACCGTATTAACCCCTTGTTCCATGTGTCTCTCCTCAGGCCGGTGGTATCTGGTCCACTCCAGGAGTCTGAGGTGCGGGAGGTTCCTCCGCCCCCATTGGACATCGAGGGGGCACCGGTGTACTCGGTCCGTTCCATTCTGGATTCGAGGCGTCGGGTGGGAGGCCTGCAGTATCTCGTGGAGTGGGAGGGGTACGGTCTGGAGGAACGGAGCTGGGTTCCCAGGAGGGACATCCTCGACCCCTCCTTGTTAAGGGATTTCCATGGTCGTCATCCGACTCACCCTGCTCCACATCCTCCTGGCTGTCCCCGAGGCCGGTGTCGATGCATGGCTGGAGCCGTGCGTCGGGGGGGGGTTTGTTTCATCACTTCACCCAGACGTTGACACAGCAATTGTGGGTTCGATTACAGGCTCAAAATGTCTAGAAACAAATAACTTTCTTCTGAAACTCGTCAGTCCATTCTTGTTCTGAGAAATGAAGGCTGACGAAAGCAGCGCCGGAGAAGATGGCTGCCGTTTTACAGCCCTCTAACCATTTGTACTATTATGTGTGTTTTTCCGCGTTATTTGTAATTTATTTTGTTTCTGCCATCGTCTCTCATAGCCAAAAAGAGCTTCTGGATATCAGGACAGCGATTACTCACCTCGTATTGGACGAATATTTTTTCTTCAACGAGGCGGCCGCGAAGGACATCATACAGACACCCGACAAGGCACAAATCCCCGTCATTCGCGTGAGGAAGAGACGGAGATATCGTGGACGTAGATCGGGGTGCCTTGTAAGGATCCGATGGCGAGCGAGTAAACTGCCTCTTCCATCAATCCTATTAGCCAATCTTCAATCATTGGATAACAAATTGGATGACCTAAGATTACGGTTATCCTACCAACGGGACATTAAAAACTGTAATATCTTATGTTTCACCGAGTCGTGGCTGAACGACGACATGGATAACATACAGCTAGCGGGCTATACGCTACATCGGCAGGATAGAACGGCTGACTCCGGTAAGACAAGGGGTGGCGGTCTGTGTATATTTGTAAACAACAGCTGGTGCACAAAATCAAATACTAAGGAAGTCTCGAGGTTTTGCTCGCCTGAGGTAGAGTATTTTATGATAAGCTGTAGACCACACTATTTACCAAGAGAGTTTTCATCTATATTTTTCATAGCTGTCTATTTACCACCACAAACCAATGCTGGCATTAAGATTGCACTGAATGAGTTGTACAAGGCCATAAATCAACAGGAAAACGCTCATCCAGATGCAGCGCTCCTAGTGGCCGGGGACTTTAATGCAGGGAAACTTAAATCCGTTCTACCAAATTTCTACCAGCATGTTAAATGTGCAACCAGAGGAAAAAAAACTCTAGACCACCTTTACTCCACACACAGAGACGCATACAAAGCTCTCCCTTGCCCTCCATTTGGCAAATCTGACCATAACTCTATCCTCCTAATTCCTGCTTATAAGCAAAAACTAAAGCAGGAAGCACCAGTGACTCGGTTAATATAAAAGTGGTCAGATGACGCAGATGCTAAGCTACAGGACTGTTTTGCTAGCACAGACTGGAACATGTTCCGGGATTCTTCAGACAGCATTGAGGAGTACACCACATCAGTCACTGGCTTCATCAATAAGTGCATCGATGATGTCGTCCCCACAGTGACCGTACGTACATACCCCAACCAGAAGCCATGGATTACAGGAAACATCCGCACTGAGCTAAAGGGTAGAGCTGCCGCTTTCAAGGAACGGGACTCTAACCCGGACGCTTATAAGAAATCCCGCTATGCCCTCCGACGAACCATCAAACAGGCAAAGCGTCAATACAGGACTAAGATTGAATCGTACTACACTGGCTCTGACGCTCGTCGGATGTGGCAGGGCTTGAAAACTATTACAGACTACAAAGGGAAGCACAGCCGCAAGCTGCCCAGTGACACAAGCCTACCAGACGAGCTAAACCACT
The DNA here is from genome assembly GCF_964263955.1 of Coregonus lavaretus. NCBI lineage: Eukaryota > Metazoa > Chordata > Actinopteri > Salmoniformes > Salmonidae > Coregonus > Coregonus lavaretus. The sequence goes on from NC_139992.1 coordinate 20,252,089, forward strand.
TCTATGCTCGCTTCGAGGCAAGCAAAACTGAAGCATGCATGAGAGCACTAGCTGTTCCGGATGACTATGTGATCACGCTCTCCGTAGCCGATGTGAGTAAGACTTTTCAGCAGGTCAACATTCACAAGGCCGCAGGGCCAGACGGATTACCAGGACGTGTACTCCGAGCATGTGCTGACCAACTGGCAAGTGTCTTCACTGACATTTTCAACATGTCCCTGACTGAGTCTGTAATACCAACATGTTTCAAGCAGACCACCATAGTCCCCGTGCCCAAGGACTCTAAGATAACCTGCCTAAATGACTACCGACCCGTAGCACTGACGTCTGTAGCCATGAAGTGCTTTGAAAGGCTGGTCATGGCTCACATCAACAGCATTATCCCAGAAGCCCTAGACCCACTCCAATTTGCATACCGCCCCAACAGATCCACAGATGATGCAATCTCTATTGCACTCCACACTGCCCTCTCCCACCTGGACAAGAGAAACACCTACGTGAGAATGCTATTCATTGACTACAGCTCAGCATTCAACACCATAGTGCCCTCTAAGCTCATCACTAAGCTAAGGATCCTGGGACTAAACACCTCCCTCTGCAACTGGATCCTGGACTTCCTGACGGGCCGCCCCCAGGTGGTAAGGGTAGGTAACAACACATCTGCCACACTGATCCTCAACACGGGGGCCCTCAGGGGTGCGTGCTCAGTCCCCTCCTGTACTCTCTGTTCACCCATGACTGCATGGCCAGGCACGACTCCAACACCATCATTAAGTTTGCCGACGACACAACAGTGGTAGGCCTGATCACCGACAACGATGAGACAGCCTATAGGGAGGAGGTCAGAGACCTGGCCGTGTGGTGCCAGGACAACAACCTCTCCCTCAACGTGACCAAGACAAAGGAGATGATTGTGGACTACAGGAAAAAAAAGAGGACTGAGCACGCCCCCATTCTCATCGACGGGGCTGTAGTGGAACAGGTTGAGAGCTTCAAGTTCCTTGGTGTCCACATCACCAACGAACTATCATGGTCCAAACACACCAAGACAGTCGTGAAGAGGGCACGACAAAGCCTATTCCCCCTCAGGAGACTGAAAAGATTTGGCATGGGTCCTCAGATCCTCAAAAAATTCTACAGCTGCACCATCGAGAGCATCCTGACTGGTTGCATCACCGCCTGGTATGGCAACTGCTTGGCCTCCGACCGCAAGGCACTACAGAGGGTAGTGCATACGGCCCAGTACATCACTGGGGCCAAGCTTCCTGCCATCCAGGACCTCTATTCCAGGCGGTGTCAGAGGAAGGCCCTCAAAATTGTCAAAGACTCCAGCCACCCTAGTCATAGACTGTTCTCTCTGCTACCGCACGGCAAGCGGTACCGGAGTGCCAAGTCTAGGTCCAAAAGACTTCTCAACAGCTTCTACCCCCAAGCCATAAGACTTCTGAACAGCTAATCATGGCTACCCGGACTATTTGCACTGCCCCCCCACCCCATCCTTTTTACGCTGCTGCTACTCTGTTAATTATTTATGCATAGTCACTTTAACTCTACCCACATGTACATATTACTTCAACTACCTCAACTAGCCGGTGCCCCCGCACATTGACTCTGCACCGGTACCCCCCTGTATATATAGCCTCCCTACTGTTATTTTATTTTACTTCTGCTCTTTATTTTCTCAACACTTTTTTTGTTAAAAATAAATGCACTGTTGGTTAAGGGCTGTAAGTAAGTATTTCACTGTAATGTCTGCACCTGTTGTATTCTGCGCATGTGACCAATAAAATTTGATTTGATTTGATTTGATTTATTCCTTGCGGGAAATTTCCAAAAAAACTGAAGATCTCGTACAATGCTGTGTACTACTCCCTTCACAGAACAGCGCAAACTGGCTCTAACCAGAATAGAAAGAGGAGTGGGAGGCCCCGTTGCACAACTGAGCAAGAGGACAAATACATTAGAGTGTCTAGTTTGAGAAACAGGCGCCTCACAGGTCCTCAACTGGCAGCTTCATTAAATAGTACCCGCAAAACACCAGTCTCAATGTCAACAGTGAAGAGGAGACTCTGGGATACTGACCTTCTAGGCCAAATCTTTTATTTTTATTGGCCAGTCTGAATATGGCTTTTTCTTTGCAGACTTTTTCACTCAGGCCCCCCTTACAGCATTGGGGAACAAAGAAAACGTTAGCTGACATGGGTTAGTTGATCTGGACATTTCTGACAAGTTATAAATAGTTCTCTAAGGTATGCAATGACTTAAATGAGAAGGGGAAAACTGATGATGCAGTACCCAATTTCGAAATTGCACCTTGTGCATTCTATTATTATAACTTTTAAGAGTAAGTTGATAGCTGGACTGAGTTCCTTAAAACAAAAACAAATAATGGTATCCATAAACAATCATTTCTTGTTAAAAAAAACACAGTTGACAGTGGATGTCAGAGCAAAAACCAAGCCATGAGGTTGAAGGAATTGTCCGTAGAGCTCCGCGACAGGATTGTGTCGAGGCACAGATCTGGGGAAGGGTACCAAAACATTTCTGCAGCATTGAAGGTCCCCAAGAACACAGTGGCCTCCATCATTCTTAAATGGAAGAAGTTTGGAACCACCAAGACTCTTCCTAGAACTGGCCGCCCAGCCAAACTGAGCAATCGGGGCAGAAGGATCTTGGTCAGGGTGGTGACCAAGAACCCGATGGTCACTCTGACAGAGCTCCAGAGTTCCTATGTGGAGATGGGAGAACCTTCCAGAAGGACCACCATCTCTGCAGCACTCCACCAATCAGGGCTTTATGGTAGAGTGGCCAGACGGAAGCCACTCCTCAGTAAAAGCAACATTAAAGCTCACTTGGAGTTTGCCAAAAGCCACCTAAAGACTCTCAGACCATGAGAAACAAGATTATCTGGTCTGATGAAAGCAAGATTGAACTATTTGGCCTGAATGCCAAGCGTCACGTCTGGAGGACACCTGGCACCTGCCTGTAGCTCAGTTGGTAGAGCATAGCGCTTGCAACGCCATGGTTGTGGGTTCGTTTCCCACAGGGGGCCAGTATGAAAAATGTATGCACTCACTAAAAACTTTAAGTCGCTCTTGATAAGAGCGTCTGCTAAATGACTAAAATGTAATGCATGGTGGTAGTGGCATGGACTGGGAGACTAGTCAGGATCGAGGGAAAGATGAACGGAGCAAAGTACAGAGCGATCCTTGATGAAAACCTCCAGCGCGCTCCAGCGCGCTCAGGACCCCAGACTGGCGTGAATGTTCACCTTCCAACAGGACAACAACCCTAAGCACACAGCCAAAACAACGCAGGATTGGCTTTGGGACAAGTCTCTAAATGTCCTTGAGTGGCCCAGTCTGAGCCCGGACTTGAACCCGATCGAACATCTCTGGAAAGACCTGAAAATAGCTGTGCAGCAAAACTCTCCATCCAACCTGACAGAGCTTGAGAGGATCTGCAGAGAAGAATGGGATAGACTCCCCAAATACAGGTGTGCCAAGCTTGTAGAGTCATACCCAAGAAGACTTGAGGCTGTAATTGTTGCCAAAGGTGTGTCACGATCGTCGACTGATGAAGCAGACCAAGGCGCAGCGTGATATGCGTACATTCTTTTATTGCAGTACACAACACGAACCAAAACAACAAAACAAACGATACGTGAAGTCCTGGGTTGAACACAAACCTTCCGGAACAAGATCCCACAAAATAACAGTGCCAAACAGGCTGCCTAAGTATGGTCCCCAATCAGAGACAACAAGCTACAGCTGCCTCTGATTGGGAACCACCCTGGCCAACATAGATATACACAAACTAGAACACAAACCTAGAAAACGAAACAATGAAACCTACACACCCTGGCTCAACATATAATAGTCCCCAGAGCCAGGGCGTGACAGTACCCCCCCCAAAGGCGCGGACTGCGACCGCGCCAACCAAACACAACAGGGGAGGGGCCGGGTGGGCATTCCGCCTCGGCAGCGGATCCGGCTCCGGGCGTGACCACCCCTCTGTCTCTACCCCCCCCCCGTAGCGCCCCTGGTCTGGACCGGCCCCGCTGGCCGGAGCTGGACTGAACACCGGTGGAGCGGATTGCTCTGGCTCCGGCGTGGAGCAGCTGACCGGTGCCGGACCAGGCGCCGGTGGAACAGGCACGGACCGTGCCGGACTGACGACGCGCACCATTGGCTTGGTGCAGGGAGCAGGAACGGGCCGGACCTGGCTGACGACGCGCACCCCTGGCTTGGTGCAGGGAGCAGGAACGGGCCGGACCGGGCTGACGACGCGCACCACTGGCTTGGTGCAGGGAGCAGGAACGGACCGGACCGGGCTGACGACGCGCACCATTGGCTTGGTGCGGGGAGCAGGAACAGGCCGGACCGGGCTGGCGACGCGCACCACTGGCTTGGTGCGGGGAGCAGGAACGGGCTGGACCGGGCTGGCGACACGCACCACTGGCTTGGTGCGGGGAGCAGGAACGGGCCGGACCGGGCTGGCGACGCGCACCACTGGCTTGGTGCGGAGAGCAGGAACGGGCCGGACCGGGCTGACGACGCGCACCACTGGCTTGGTGCGGGGAGCAGGAACGGGCCGGACCGGACTGACGACGCGCACCACTGGCTTGGTGCGGGGAGCAGGAACGGGCCGGACCGGGCTGGCGACGCGCACCACTGGCTTGGTGCGGAGAGCAGGAATGGGCCGGACCGGGCTGACGACGCGCACCACTGGCTTGGTGCGGGGAGCAGGAACGGGCCGGACCGGACTGACGACGCGCACCACTGGCTTGGTGCGGGGAGCAGGAACAGGCCGGACCGGACTGACGACGCGCACCACTGGCTTGGTGCGGGGAGCAGGAACGGGCCGGACCGGGCTGACGACGCGCACCACTGGCTTGGTGCGGGGAGCAGGATCAGGCCGGACCAGGCTGGCGACGCGCACCACAGGCTTACTGCGGGGAGCAGGAACGGGCCTGACCGTACTGGGAACACACACCACTGCCCTTGTGCGGGAATCAGGAACGGGCCGGACCGGACTGGTGACACACACCACTTGCTTGGTGCGAGGAGCGGGACTGGGTTTCCTCATAAACCTCCGCTCCCTCTGCTGCCTACTCAGTTCCTCTCGCCGTGCCTCCACACTATCCTTCTCCCTCGTGACCAGTGGCCCCCGAAACCTGGTGGCCTCCTCTGCCAACCTGCTGAACCGCTCTATCGCGGCCTTCCGCTGCCTCGTCGTCCACAGCGTGAGCCCCCCCCTAAAAAATTGTTGGGCTTGTCTATCCCCCGTGAACATGGCCTCCATCCCTCTTGCCAGACTCTCACTCATCTCCTCCCAAGTCCATCCTCTCTCCTCATCACGCTGCTTGATCCAGTCATGGTGGGATCTTCTGTCACGATCGTCGACTGATGAAGCGGACCAAGGCGCAGCGTGATATGCGTACATTCTTTTATTGCAGTACACAACACGAACCAAAACAACAAAACAAACGATACGTGAAGTCCTGGGTTGAACACAAACCTTCCGGAACAAGATCCCACAAAATAACAGTACCAAACAGGCTGCCTAAGTATGGTTTCCCAATCAGAGACAACAAGCTACAGCTGCCTCTGATTGGGAACCACCCTGGCCAACATAGATATACACAAACTAGAACATAAACCTAGAAAACTAAACAATGAAACCTACAGAGGGGGAAAAAACAATTTAATCAATATTAGAATTAGGCTGTAACGTAACAAAATGTGGAAAAAGTCAAGGGGTCTGAATACTTTCCTGAATGCACTGTAGACAGGTGTGCCTTTCCAAATCATGTCCAGTCAATTGAATTTACCACAGGTGGACTCCAATCAAGTTGTAGAAACATCTCAAGGATGATCAATGGAAACAGGATGCACCTGAGCTCAATTTCTAGTCTCATAGCAAAGGGTATGAATACTTATGTAAATAAGGTATTTCTTTTTTGTTGTTGTAATAAATGAACTTTCTAAAAACCTGTTTTTGCTTTTTCATTATGGGATGTTGTGTGTAGATTGATGATATATACACTACCAGTCAAAAGTTTGGATACACCTACTCATTCAAGGGTTTTTCTTTATTTTTAAAATGTTTTACATTGTAAAATAATAGTGAAGGCATCAAAACTATACGGGTATACAGAAGATAGCCCTATTTGGTAATAGACCAAGTCCATATTATGGCAAGAACAGCTCAAATAAACAAAGATAAACGACAGTCTATCATTACTTTAAGACATGAAGGTCGGTCAATACGGAACATTTCAAGAACTTTGAACGTTTCTTCAAGTGCAGTCGCAAAAACCATCAAGTGCTATGATGAAACAGGCTCTCATGAGGACCGCCACAGGAATGGAAGACCCAGAGTTACCTCTGCTGCAGATCATAAGTTCATTAGAGTTACCTGCCTCAGAAATTGCAGCCCAAATAAATGCTTCACAGAGTTCCAGTCACAGACACATCTCAACATCAATTGTTCAGAGGGGACTGTCTGAATCAGGCCTTCATGGTCGAATTGCTGCAAAGAAACGACTACCAAAGGACACCAATAAGAAGAAGAGACCTGCTTGGGCCAAGAAACACGAGCAATGGACATTAGACCGGTGGAAATTTGTCCTTTGGTCTGGAGTCCAAATTGGAGATTTTTGGTTCCAACCGCCGTGTCTTTGTGAGACGCGGTGTAAGTGAACGGATGATCTCCGCATGTGTTGTTCCCAAGGTACAGCATGGAGGAGGAGGTGTTATGGCGTGGGGGTGCTTTGCTGGTGACACTGCCTGTGATTTATTTAGAATTCAAGGCACACTTAACCAGCATGGCTACAACAGCATTCTGCAGCGATATGCCATCCCATCTGGTTTGGGCTTAGTGGGACTATCATTTGTTTTTCAACAGGACAATGACCCAACACCCATCCAGGCTGTGTAAGGGATATTTTACCAAGAAGGAGAGTGATGGAGTGCTGCATCAGATGACCTGGCCTCCACAATCACCGGACCTCAACCGAATTGAGATGTTTTGGGATGAGTCGGACGGCAGAGTGAAGGAAAAGCAGCCAACAAGTGCTCAGCATATGTTGGAACTCCTTCAAGACTGTTGGAAAAGCATTCCAGGTGAAGCTGGTTGAGAGAATGCCAAGCGTGTGCAAAGCTGTCATCAAGGCAAAGGGTGGCTATTTGAAGAATCTTAAATATATAATATATTTTGATTTGTTTAACACTTTTTTGGTTACTACATGATTCTATATGTGTTATTTCATAGTTTTGATGTCTTCACTATTATTCTACAATGTAGAAAATAGTAAAAATAAAGATCCTTGAATGAGTAGGTGTGTCCAAACTTTTGACTGGTACTGTATTTAAAAAAAAATCAATTTTAGAATAAGGCTATAACGTAACAACATGTGGAAAACAGGAAGGGGTCTGAATACTTCCAGAATGCACTGTATGAAACACAGACACACATACTGCATGTATTCAAACACACACTTACAGCTAGAAACATAGACATAACGTACTGTTTATATCCTTTAAAAACGAACAACCTACGCCATGGTCTACAGCATCTGCATTTAAAAAATGTCTACCATAAAACCCAAGAGAGGGAACAGAGAAGGAAGTCAGTCATAAAAAGATGATGGGAGCTGCTACAGTCTCAGTAATTCAGTAAACACCATTAGTCTCACTAGCCAGCCACATGCTGAGCACTCACCATGAGGCCAAGGTCAAGCAGAAGGCTAATGAATTGAATCAGGGTGATGGCGGTGGAGAGAAGTAAGACAGACAGAGAGACATAGTTTCTCTCTCTTTGGCAGATGCCTGTACGCACTACACACAAAGCTGGACACAAACATGTGACAAAATAATATTCTCCCCGCCTGGCACAGATGTCCTAATTATTTTCCCCTTCATTTAAAATGTCCACCGAAGCCGAAAACACCTCGTCAAACAGAAGCAACACTCAAGCAACTAGACCAGTTGCCTTGGCTGTTTGGGGTGGAGTGGAAATTGTGTACGTTTCATGCGATATGTAATTGTATGAAAGAGGTGTAGAAAAAATTTAATTGGAATCTTTCAAACAGTGGAGAGGGTTTCACACTTCATAAAGTTTCAATTACAGCTATGCCAGCAGCCATATGATAAATTCAGTGAGGTGGCTGCCTCTGTGGCTCTGTAGGGACCTAGCTATATTCTGGCTGAGAGGCTTTGATGTGGATAGTGAAAGAGAATTCCTGGACAGTCAGTCCTTAATTATTTGCACCCTTGATAAAGATGAGCAAAAAAGACTGTACAAAATAAATAATACAAATACTGAGCTATATTGTATGCTCCAAAAAACATGAAAATTATATACACTAATACAATTGCTCAGAGAAATAGATTTTGTTTAACAAGTAATACAAAAAAATATCAAAAAAGTATTGGCACTCCTGTTTTCAATACTCCACAAAACTCCCCTTGCGATGATAACGGCACTGAGCCTTTTTCTAAAATGTTTTATGAGTTTGGAGAACACAATGGGAGGGATCTTTCCAGATCCTTGATATCCTTCGTCTGAGTGTATGGACTGATGTCTTCAGTTCAAACCACAGGTTTTCAATGGGGTTCAAGTCCGGAGACTAATATGGCCATTGCAAAATGTAGATTTTGTGGTCAATTAACTATTTCTTTGTGTATTTTGATGTGTGCTTAGGGTTATTGTCTTGCTGGAATATCCACTTGAGGCCAAGTTTCAGCCTCCTAGCAGAGGCAACCAGGTTTTGAGCTAAAATGTCCTGTTACTGGGTAAAGTTCATGATGCCGTTGACCTTAATAAGGGCCCCAGGATTATTTACATTTTTTACATTTTAGTCATTTAGCAGACGCTCTTATCCAGAGCGACTGACTTACAGTTAGTGAGTGCATACATTTTTTTCCCCCAATATAGTCCAGTAACATCAAAGCTACACCACCATATTTTACAGTAGGTATGGGATTATTTTAGTCATATGCATCATACTAAACCCACACTCAGGGCCGGCTTCAGGCATAAGCGACATAAGCGGTTGCTTAGGGCCCCCGGCCGCTAGGAGGCCCGACCCAAAAGTTGTTTTATTTTATTTTATTTAGGAACTCAGTTGGGGTCTCAACTTACTGTTGAGAGTTAGAATAGTAGAATAAACAAGGTGCAAGTTCGAAATTTGGTTGTGCATCATCAGTTTTTAACTTTTGTCAGTCACTGACAGTCACTCAATAAGCCATGTAGCCAACAATTTTTTGATTGGTAAATTAGTCTAGCCAGTTATCTAAACTTGTAGTAATCATAGACCTCCAGGAGGCCACCATTGATTTTGTTAGTCACTCTCACTCAGATATCATGGCATAAGTCATGGCAAAATGTGTAGAATTGCAGGAAATGTGCTTTTTAAATTTTCTCTACCCCAATGCAAAATGGATAGAATTGCAGGAAATTAGATTTAAAACTGAAAAAACGTCTCTCTGCCCCATTGCAAAACAAGTAGAATTACATTAATTGTATTATACAATTTCAGAAATGTCTCTCCACCCCATGGCAAAAAAAATATACTGCAGAAAACGTGCTCTAAAACTGCAAAAATGTCTCTCTGTCCCATGGCAAAATGAGTAGAACGTCATGATGAAAAAATCCCCTTTATAATAAAGCATTGCATGTATCTATAATCACATTTGCGTAGTGGCATACAGTTGAGCAGAGTGGTTTTTAGGATTTCCACACATGGGGAACATTTGTAAGCATGGTCTCAAGATAACCCACTGGCCAGCGTTGTATCTACGTCATTTCAATGAAATTGAACGTCGAATAGATGTTGAATTGACGTCTGTGCCCATTGGGAAGCTACTTTGAAAAACAGTGCTGTTCTCTATTTTATTTTTAGCTTCTACAGACATATTAGTCTTCTCTTTTCAGCAGTACGCATTTGCTTTCCAAACTGTACTGTCACGGGCGCCAATGAAGTACGACCAAAGCGCAGCGTTGGGAGTGAACATGATGATTTTAATGTTGAAACACACGACAAAACAAAACACGATCCGTGACGTCCTCAGTTACACCGACTGAACATAGAACAAAAACCCACAACCACAAGGTGAACACAGACATTTAAATATGGCTCCCAATCAGAGATAACGAGCCGACAGCTGACACTCGTTACCTCCGATTGGGAGTCACTGACCAAACATAGAACGCGAACACCTAGACACTACCCACAGTACAAAACACACGGAAATCTACACACCCTGACTAAACATAAAAAGTCCCAGAGCCAGAGTGTGACAGTACCCCCCCCTAAAGGCGCGGACTGCGACCGCGCCTAAATACAAGCAAACAGGGGAGGGCTGGGTGGGCATTCCTCCTCGGCGGCGGCTCCGGCTCCGGGCTTCCTCCCCACTTCCTCTCCAACCCCCCAAAGTACCCCTGGTCCTGTCTAGCCCCGCTGGCCGGAACCGGACTGACGACACGCGCCCCTGGCTTGGTGCGTGGAACAGGAACGGACCGGACCGGGCTGACGATACACACCCCTGGCTTGGTGCGTGGAGCAGGACCGGACCGGAATGGGCTGGCAACGCGCACCACAGACTTGGTGCGGAGAGTAGGGACGAGCCGGACAGGGCTGACGAAACGCACCCTTGGCTTGGTGCGTGGAGCAGGACCAGGCCGGACAGGGCTGACAAGACGCACCACAGACTTGAGCCGGGGAGCAGGAACAGGCCGAACCGGGCTGGCGACACGTACCACAGCCTTGGTGCGGAGAGCAGGCACGGGCCGGACAGGGCTGACGAAACGCACCACAGACTTGGTGCGGGGAGCAGGAACAGGCCGGGCCGGGCTGGCGACGCGCATCATTGGCTTGGAGCGGGGAGCAGGCACGGGCCGGACAGGGCTGACGAAACGCACCACAGACTTGGTGCGGGGAGCAGGAACAGACAGGACCGCACTGGGGACACACACCCCTGGCCATCCACGGGGATCAGGAACGGGCCGGACCGGACTGGTAACACACCCCAGTACCTTTCGCCCTGCCTCCACACCTTCCTTCCCCTTCGTGACCAGTGGCCCCCTTAACCTGGCGGCCTCCTCTGCCAACCTTCTGCACTCCTCAATCCCGTACTCCTGCTGCCCCGACGTCGTGAGCCCCCCCCCTAAAAATTTTCTGGGGGTCTCTCCTCCCCGTGGACCAGGCCTCTAATGTCCTCTCCCAACCTTCGCTCTTCTGGCTCCACCACTCGTCATCCAACTGCTGCTTGGTCTCGTTGTGGTGGGTTTTTCTGTCACGGGCGCCAATGAAGTACGACCAAAGCGCAGCGTTGGGAGTGAACATGATGATTTTAATGTTGAAACACACGACAAAACAAAACACGATCCGTGACGTCCTCAGTTACACCGACTGAACATAGAACAAAAACCCACAACCACAAGGTGAACACAGACATTTAAATATGGCTCCCAATCAGAGATAACGAGCCGACAGCTGACACTCGTTACCTCCGATTGGGAGTCACTGACCAAACATAGAACGCGAACACCTAGACACTACCCACAGTACAAAACACACGGAAATCTACACACCCTGACTAAACATAAAAAGTCCCAGAGCCAGAGTGTGACATGTACACTTTTCTCACGATTGTATTTAGAAATGTGCGAAAGGCAAACTGACAGCCGCAACCATCCATAGAAATATAATCCATAGATTTCCCATTCAAGTCAGGACTGGCAGCCATTGCTAGTGTACCCAAATACCGATGAGTTCAACAAATTAAATTAAATTGTATTTGTCACATGCTTTGTAAACAACAGGTCTAGACTAACAGTGAAATGCTTATTAAGGGTCATTTTCCAACAGAAAACTGAGGATGGATCAACAACATTGTACTTACTCCACAATACTAACCTAATTGACAGAGTGAAAAGAAGGAAGCTTGTACAGAACAAACATTTTCCAAAACATGCATCCTTTTTGCAACAAGGCTCTAAAGTAATACTTCTAAAATTGTGGCAAAGCAATTAACTTTTTGTCCTTTTTGTCCTTTTTGTCCAAAGTGTTATGTTTGGGGCAAATTCAATATAACACATTACTGAGTACCACTCTCCATATTTTCAAGCATAGTGGTGGCTGCATCATGTTATGGGTATGCTTGTAATCAGTAAGGACTGGTGAGTTTTGCAGGATAAAAAATGTTTTGAATGGAGCTAAGCACAGACAAAATCCTAGAGGACAATCTGGTTCAGTCTGCTTTCCACCAGAAACTGGGAGATGAATTCACCTTTCAGCAGGCCAAATCCACACTGAATTTGCTTACCAAGAAGACAGTGAACATTCCTGAGTTACAGTTTTGACTTAATTCTACTTGAAAGTTTATGGCAAGACCTGAAAATGGTTGTCTAGCAATAATCAACAACCAATTTGACAGAGTGAAGAATCTTGGAAAGGATAACGAGCAAATGTTGAACAATCCAGGTGTGGAAAGCTCTTAGAGAGACTTACCAAAAAGACTCACAGCTGTAACTGCTGACAAAGGTTCTTCTACAAAGTTTTGACTCAAGGGTGTGAAAACGTATGTAAATGAGATATTTCTGTATTTCATTTTCAATAAATTAGCAAACATTTCTAAAAACATGTTTTTACTTTGTCATTATGGGGTATTGTGTGTAGGTGGGTGAGACATTGTTGTATTTAATCCATTATGATTTCAGGCTGTAACACAACAAAATGTGGAATTAGTCAAGGGGTATGAATACTTTCTGAAGGCGCTGTGATTTAACTAATCAAATCAAGGGGATTTAGCCCTGTGATTTGTGGGAGGCTGAGAGAAAGAGCAGAGGGTCTTAACGAGTGTGTGTTTGTGTGTGTAAAGCTCCAACACTGCTGGGAACTAATGTACCCTAATTAAGCACCACTGGTGCTGAGGAAAACAAACAACATAACAGGCTTAGCCAGAGAGAAAAAGAGGGGGAAGAAAGAGAGATAGGGAGAAAGGAGGGGAAGAGAAAGAGCAAAAGAGACATAGTAGGAGAGAGAGAGGCAGTGTTATCATGAGTTTATGTCAAACATCTACTTGGACTCCTCCAGTCATGGATGTACTATATGGGTCTCAAGGGCCTGTCTCGGATGTCATTGACAGAACCTCTCCCTCAACTCATCATGTGCCTGGCAGGTACAGTATGGCAGCGGCAGCCCACACAGCACCTTGCCCATGGACACAACAACCCTCTGTGTCCTGTTGAGACATAAGCCCCAGTACAGAGCATCTCTGTCCCCCCCTGGTTGACACAAGAGACAGGGGGAATGTGAGAGTGACATGATGCCGGAGATTGAACAGGAGAGGAGAAAGAAAGAGAGGAGAGGAGAAAAGAAGGAAGAGAGTGAAGGGGAAGATTAGAGTGTGAGGGGAAGGAATTGAGAGTGATTTTGGAGAGGAGAGGAGAGGAGAGGTAAGTTGAGGAGAAGAGCCTGTGAATGATGTTTAGCTATCATTCTCCCACCCATCTCCATAACAGGAGAAAGGTCATGACAATTAAGTCATTTTACTCAGAGGGTTCATTATTGTGTTCAGCTGTATCATTGTAGAGGCTATTCACCCATGATGAAAGTGAATAAAAAGAATCTCACTCAATATAAGCTGTCTTTTATGACTTTGTGAATGTCATGTTCTTTTTCTCTTTCTCAGGAAGGACACCTGAGGTAATGTTCCCAGCTCACCCTGTCTCCAGTCCTTCAGGGTCAGGAATAGCTGTAAACTCGTAAAGGCCCAGTGCAGTCAAAAATCTGTTTTTTCCTGTTTCATTTCATATTGTACAACAGCTGATGAAACTAACACTTTAAAAGTGTGAAAACATTTGATCAGTGTTATTTCCTGATAGTTGTTGGTTGAAAATACAATCTACACAGGAACTTCTAATCAGCAGGTTTGCATGGGCAGGAGTTTCGGCTTTGCATGGTGACATCACCATGTGGTAAAGTGGTTACTAGACCAATAACAAAGAGAGTTCCAAACCTCTCTGCCAATAACAGCTAGTTTTCAGTTTTCCCCTCCCCACTACACCACTCCCAGACAGTCCTAGCCAAATTCTTGCTTGAGAAAAGCTTTTTGCTCAAAAGCTATTTTTGCTAATTTTAATGGAAATCTATTACAGTAAGGTAATTCCTTGTTACCCAGAAGTTATTTGATATTGATATAAAAACGGCTGCATTGGGCCTTTAACACAGGCTATTTATGTTGACAATCTGTGAGTACGGCTCTGGTGTTGTTCTCTACAGGCCCTATGTACTAGGTCAACAGCTTATTGATGCCAATGTCACTCTGTTCAGCTCTCTACATGTTAAACAGCATTGCATTTACAATGTCAGTCAACTCTTGCAAATCAAATGTTATTCGTCACGTACACATATTTTGCAGATGTTATCGCAGGTGCAGTGAAATGCTTATGTTTCTAGCTCCAACAGAGCAGTAATGCCTAACAATACAAAACAATACACACAAATCCCAGAAAATAAAAATATATATCAGAACGAGCAATGTCTGAGTCCGGAATATAAATATATATATACACTGAGTATACAAAACATTAGAAACACCTTCCTAATATTGAGTTGCATCCCCTTTTGCTCTCAGAACAGCCTCAATTCGTCGGGGCATGAACTCTACAAGGTGTCGAAAGCGTTCCACAGGGATGCTGGCCCATGTTGACCCCAATGCTTCCCACAGTTGTGTCAAGTTGGCTGGATGTCCTTTGGGTAGTGGACCATTCTTGATACACACAGGAAACTGTTGATCGTGAAAAACCCAGCAGCATTGTAGTTCTTGACACAAACCAGTGCGCCTGGCACCTACTACCATACCCCGTTCAAAGGCACTTTGAATATTTTGTCTTGCCCATTCACTCTCTTAATGACACACATACACAATCCATGTCTCAATTATCTCAAGGCTTAAAAATCCTTCTTTAAGCTGTCTCCTCCCCTATATTCAGTACACGTCAAAAGTTTAGACACACATACTCATTCATGGGTTTTTCATTATTTTTACTATTTTCTACATTGTAGAATAATAGTGAAGACGTCCAAACTATGAGATAACACATATGGAATAATGTAGTAACTAAAAAGTGTTAAACAATATTCTTCAAAGTAGCCACCCTTTGCCTTGATGACAGCTTTGCACACTATATACTGGTAGTGTATATATAAAATGTGGCTCAGGTCCTTGATGATCTTCTTGGCCTTCCTGTGACATCGGGTGCTGTAGATGTCCTGGAGGGCAGGCAGTGTACCCCCGGTGATGCATTGGGCTGACCATACCACCATCTGGAAAGCCCTGCGGTTGCGGATGGTGCAATTGCCGTACTAGGCGGTGATACAGCACGACAGGATGCTCTCAGTGGTGCAGCTGTAGAAGTTTGTGAGGGTCTTAGGGGCCAAGCTGAATTTCTTCCATCTCCTGAGGTTGAAGAGGCGCTGTTGCGTCTTCTTCACAACACTGTCTGTTTGAGTGGAAGGACTATTTCATGTTGTCAGTGATGTGCATGCTTTTCACCCTCTCCACCGTGGCCATGTCGATGTGGATGGGCACACCACTCTGTAGCATAGTATCTTATATCAGTGAGCTCTAGATAACCAGTCAGTTACTGTTGGTTTACAATGTCCATCTATAACTCATGTGAGATATAGATCAGCCTTCCAATGGGATGTGATGGATCACAGTGACCTTTGACCTTTACAGAGGTTTACCATCTGTTTGCTTCCCTCTGTTCTCCTCTCATTGAATTATACCATAGCACAGTCAGTAACTGTTGATTGAGAACAACGTGATTTATCTAGATAAGCCTTTCAACTGGGTGACATTTGACTTTTTATTATATCAGTTTATTTCCCTTTCCTCTCATAGCTTTCAATCCCCTCTGCATATCCGCACATTATCAATGGTGCAACCAGATAAAACGAGAGGAAGGGGCGAGGGAGGGAGGGAGGGAGGGAGAGGGGGATGCCTGTATCTGTCTTTGTGAACAGCGAGGACAGGTCGTTTCTCAAGATGAAGCGTTGTGGAGGAGATGGGAGGGGAGTGTTGATGGAGGACATTGTTTAGGACTACAGTCAGCAACATGAATGTTATGGTCTATTGAGCCAATCTCTGTTCTCTCTGTCATCCACTCAACATTTGTTTTATCTGAGGGAGGCTTCAGTAGGCACAAAAGGGGAAAATTACTGTCCTTATTGGACAATATTTATCCTTTTCAAAATGTTTTTCCTCCCCGATTTGTGTCTCTGATTGGTTGGAAAAGGGGCCACAGTGTAATGCCAACCTAAATTACCTTATATGAATTGAACGAATCCAGTAAAGTACCAGAGCCTCCTGAAAGATGAGCCCAAGGACAGAACACCTGTTATTTCTGACATGGGGCTGTCATCATGATGCAGATTGATTACAGTACCTTGAGCAACGTCCTTGTGTCCAGACTTACAGTAAAATACAGTACAGATAGTAGTTTACTAAAGTTCATCTTCCATATAATCTGAAATGCCACTGATGTAGGATAGACAGTGAGGCAAGGTGTGATGGTAAACGTGGAACTCTCCATCAAGCCCTCTGCCATTAATATGACAATTGGAAGTGGGGTTGGATGACTTCCGCTCTCTAAAAGGCCAGATTAAAGTTAATAAAAACACATTTTGAATATTGTTCAAAAACAGGATTTCTGCATCATTTCCTGATTGTTAGACTAGTCTGTGTGTGAGAGAGTGTGATTATTTATGTGCGCATGCTTGCACGTTGTTTACTTGCAGCTAATCAGATATGGCTATGTTGCAGTGGCGGCTCCTGAAAAAATTCTCAGGAGGGGCAATTTTTCTGATGATTTAGGTGACCTACACACATTTTAAAAAAGATATGTCCAGCAACAACATGAACATACTCTCAGACACATTATTCAGTCTCCATTTTAAGAGCCCTTAAGTAGCACAAGAGTCAGGTAATTGGTTGTGAAAATGTATTTAATTTGCATTTCCATTTGCTAATTGCTTTGTTTATTTCCTCTGTTTAACATGTAATTCAATCAAACTGTGAGCTGGATCTCATTTCGCTGCCCCATCCAATATCTGACATCTAGATGCCAATCAAATTCATGAGGCTTATGACATGAGGAAGTCACTAAGGCCAGCCCACTTGGACTCTAGATAATAAAACTTAGAATATAGAGCACTTGTAAAAATGGCAGAGGGAGGAAAAGCAATACATTCCAATTAGAATAATTTTTGGGTGGCTCATGACAAAGGATTCCATTATTCCACTCAATCACAGTAAATCTCCACGGATGCTTGATTTTATTGGCACTTTTATTAAGCGCTCCTGTCATAAATTAATGGACCTCCCTTGCCTGAGATAAATTATTTGGGCAGGAGGAGTGAAGGAGGAATGAGAGAGTAGCGAAAGAGGAGTGAGAGAGGAGTGAGAGAGAAGTGAGAGAGGGGTGAGACAGGGTGAGAGAGGGATGAGAAGGGAGTGAGAGAGAAGTGAGAGAGGAACGAGAGAGCAGGATAGGACTGGTACGATAGGAATCACAGCGTTTGACCCAGCTCAGCGGTAGCAGGGCCAAGCTATAGGAAATGTTTGGTTGGGACACTCTCAGCTGTCACCTATATCAATGGAATTTGTGGCTTAAGGTTTCAATATTCCTTCTAGTTGATTCCGTAGTGCACTGTAGCTGACATTGCAATGTTATGATAGACTTCTGTTATGATATACTTCTGTTATGATAGACTTCTGTTATGATAGATTTATATTATTGTATCCAAGATGGCATAGCAGTGCGGTCATGTTTTCTGTAGTGTCTTCATGTAAACAGCCTGTTTTTATTTTATTTTATATATTTCTCAATCTCACATTCCATCCTTTAACTAAATATACTTTCCTGCAACCCGCCTCACCCAATGTGGAACGGATTCTATTATTTCTTCATACATTTTTATCCAGAACCTCTGGCTGAAACTAGTCAGCTAGCCAGCTAACTAGCTACTTGCTATTAGCCACCGTTAGCGGTCTTCACCATTGTCCGTGGCCGTGGCCTGCACTACCTACCAGCCAGCTCTAGCCTGGACAATTATCGGCCAGTCTGCACAGTCTGCACGCTATTGAGCCAGAGCATATCGGATTTTCTGCAGGAATCACTGAATCACTGGACCTTAACACCGGATCATCGCAACTAGCTAGCTGCAACCGAATGGCTGTTGTCGTTGTTGGCTAATCACCACTAATCACCACTGGCCTGAAGCTAACCTCAGTTAGCCTTGAGCTAGCCTCGAGCCAGGCCCATCTCCCGGCTATCTACCTCTCTGTCAACCGGACGGGACCTCCTAGTGTTGACACGGAGCCCCGCCGATCCATCATGACTGGTCTGCTGACGTAATCGTCTGATGTGGTTTCAACAGGCTTCCCGTTGCGACGACCACGAAGATCCATCTGCTAGCCCCTGCCCGCTAGCACACGCAATCAACAGCCGTGCCTCCAGCTCGCCTGTAGCGTAGCAGCCACTGAACTGCTCCCAGACTTACTTATTGCTGTTCACTGGACCTTATGATCACTCAGCTATACAGCTGATGCCTGTTGGACTGTTCCTTTATACGGTACCCCATCCTGTTGATCTGCCTCAGCTCAAACTTTCATCGCCATTACCAGCTGTTGTCTTAGCTCTCTCGAATAACACCTGTGACTGCTTTATGCCTATCTCCCATGTCAATATGCCTTGCCTATTGCTGTTTCGGTTGGTTCTAACTGTACTTTTTCAATGTAGAGACCCCAGTCCTGCTCAACCTGTCTCAGATAGATCCTTTGTCCCACCCCCCACACACGCGGAGACCGGCTCAATAGGTGCCTTCAGTGATGCTATCTCTTTAATCTTTACCCAATGCTTAGGTTTACCTCCACTGTACTCATATCCTTCCATATCCTTGTCTGTACATAGTCCCTAAATCTGCCTCTAAATCTGCCTTTTTTCTCTGTACCCAACACACTAGAAGACCAGTTCTTAAAGCCTTTAGCCGTATCCTTATTCTACTCCTCCTCTGTTCCTCTGGTGATGTAGAGCTTAACCCAGGCCCTGTAGTCCCCAGTATCACTCCTGCTCCCCAGGCGCTATCATTTGTTGACTTCTGTAATCGCAAAAGCCTTGGTTTCTTGCATGTTAACATCAGAAGCCTCCTCCCTAAATTTGAGTTATTCACTGCGTTAGCACACTCAGCCAACCCTGATGTTCTAGCAGTGTCTGAATCCTGGCTTAGGAAGGCCACCAAAGATTCTGAAATGTCCATTCCCGACTACAACATTTTCCATCTAGATAGAACTGCCAAAGGGGGCGGAGTTGCAATCTACTGTAGAGATAGCCTGCAGAGCTCTATCATACTATCCAGGTCTGTGCCCAAACATTTTGAGCTTCTACTTCTAAAAATCCACCTTTCCAGAAATAAGTCTCTCACTGTTGCCACTTGCTACAGACCCCTCTCAGCCCCCAGCTGTGCCCTGAACACCATATGTGAATTGATGCCATACAACACTCCTTCCGTGGCCTCCAACTGCTCTTAAACGTTAGTAAAACTAAATGCATGCTCTTCAATCGAATGCTGCTTGCACCCGCCTGCCCGACTAGAATCACTACTCTTGGCGGGTCTGACTTAGAATATGTGGACAACTACAAATACCTAGGTGTCTGGTTAGACTGTAAACTCTCTTTACAGACTCAAATTAAGCATCTCCAATCCAAAGTTAAATCTAGAATTGGCTTCCTACTTCGCAACAAAGCCTCCTTCACTCATGCTGCTAAACATGCCCTTGTAAAACGGCCTATCCTACCGATCCTTGACTTCGGCGATGTCATTTACAAAATAGCTTCCAACACTCTACTCAGCGAATTGGATTTAGCCTATCACAGTGCCATCCGTTTTGTCACCAAAGCCCCATATACTACCCACCATTGTGACCTGTACGCTCTTGTTGTCTGGCCCTCACTACATATTCGTCGCCAAACTCCAGGTCATCTATAATTCCCTTCTAGGCAAATCCCCGCCTTATCTTAGCTCATTGGTCACCATAGCAACACCCACCCGTAGTATGTGTTCCAGCAGGTATATCTCACTGGTCATCCCCAAAGCCAACACCTCCTTTGGTCACCATTCCTTCCAGTTCTCTGCTGCAAATGACTGGAACAAACTGCAAAAATCTCTGAAGCTGGAGACACATCTCCCTCACTATCTTTTTATTTTGCTCATTTGCACCCTAGTATCTCTATTTGCACATCATCTTCTGCACATCTATCACTCCAGTGTTAATACTAAATTATAATTGTAATTATTTTGCACTATGGCCTATTTATTGCCTTACATCCATAACTTACTACATTTGCACACACTGTATATAGATGTTCTATTGTGTTATTGACTGTACGTTTTGTTTATTCCATATGTAACTCTGTGTTGTTGTTGTTTTTCCCGCACTGCTTTGCTTTATCTTGGCCAGGTCGCAGTTGTAAATGAGAACTTGTTCTCAACTGGCTTACCTGGTTAAATAAAGGTGAAGAAAATATATACAAAAATATTATGATAGACTTCTGTTATGATAGACTTCTATTATGATAGACTTCTGTTATGATAGACTTCTGTTATGATAGACTTCTGTTGTGATAGACTTCTGTTGTGATAGACTTCTATTATGATAGACTTCTGTTATGATAGATTTATGTTGGCAAAGACCAGCAGCTGTGTATGAGTTGTATGATTTATGCTCTCCCTGCAGAAATATTCAATAGTCTTGTTATGTTAACAGTGCTTTGAGTGTGTGTCTGACGGTCTGAGTGGTAATATAGTGAATTTGTCTGTGACTGCATCGTTTTAGCACTACAGTATGTGTTTGTGTGTATGGGGATGTCTATGTTCATGTATGTCCGTGGTCATTCGTTCTATTGGTTTGGTTGCCAGAGACACGACCCAGTCGTTCGTTCTAAATGTTCCATTGCCATACTGGCTGGCAACATTCTTATCCCTTGCTTGCTAGCTAGCCAACTACAGCTAACTTACAGTCACGTCAAACAGTGCAGACAGAATAACAACAGTAGCTACGTTTGTTTAAGATGTTTTCTAGTGACATTTATTTGGATACATCCATAACAATGAGCTAATGAGGCACGATTTCGCCTGGCCTAGAAAATGTGCTCTCTCGTTAGGACACTGTTGTTCAGGGGAGCTAGCCAACAACACAGCTAACACAATCACTTCAAAATGAAGCTGGAAAGACTGCAAACTAGCTGCGCTTCGTTTCGTTTTAAATTTTTTCAATTGACAATTCTTTGTATATATCCAAAAAAATGATGCCAACTGATTCATGATTTCGACTGGCTGAGAAACGCTGCCGGTCTCTCTCTTTCGTCCCGACTCCCGACCACTACATGTTCATTACTATGGGACAGTTGGAGATCGAATTTGAATATTGAAACAATGTTGCACATGTCGGAGATACAGACATTAAGGTTTATACAAATCTCCGCTATTGAAAACTAAATGTTAGTCTAAAAGAAATGTGAGATAATGTCTAGATGCTTTTTAGAGTGGAGATCAAGTTTATCACTTCCCTGCCTGGGCTGATGAGACAGTGGATTGAGCAGTCAGATGGAACAGAGTATATAGGCATTTTGACGTCATAGATTTAGCCGGTGGTAATTTGTGGAATAGACACCGGCTGGAATGCACTTTTAACCAATCAGCATTCAGGATTAGACCCACCCGTTGTACAAAACAATACAACATTTTATTTATTCACTACTCCACTAATGAGTGAGAGAATGAATCTCCAGTACAGTGAGGGGATAAGACATATCACACTCTTGGCATTCTCTCAACCAGCTTCATGAGGAAGTCACCTGGAATGCATTTCAATTAACAGGTGTGCCTTCTTAAAAGTTAATTTGTGGAATTTATTTCCTTCTTAATGCGTTTGAGCCAATCAGTTGTGTTGTGACAAGGTAGGGGGGGTATACAGAAGATAGCCCTATTTGGTAAAAGACCAAGTCCATATTATGGCAAGAACAGCTCAAATAAGCAAAGAGAAACGACAGTCCATCATTACTTTAAGACATGAAGGTCAGTCAATACGGAACATTTCAAGAACTTTGAAAGTTTCTTCAAGAGCAGTTGCAAAAACCCTCAAGCGCTATAATGAAACAGGCTCTCATGAGGACCGCCACAGATTGGAAGACCCAGAGTTACCTCTGCTGCAGAGGATAAGTTCATTAGAGTTAACTGCACCTCAGAAATTGCAGCCAAATAAATGCTTCACTTACAGACACATCTCAACATGAACTGTTCAGAAGGGACTGTCTGAATCAGGCCTTCATGGTCGAATTGCTGCAAAGAAACCACTACTAAAGGACACCAATAAGAAGAAGAGACCTGCTTGGGCCAAGAAACACGAGCAATGGACATTAGACTGGTGGAAATTTGTCCTTCGGTCTAGTGCTCAGACTGGTCCTTCGGTGTGTAAAGCGGGGAGGGGGGGGGTTACTGTGCTCAGACTGGTCCTTCGGTGTGTACAGCGGGGGGGTTTATTGTGCTCAACTGGTCCTTCGGTGTGCAGCGGGGGGGTTTATTGTGCTCAGACTCGTCTTTCAGTGTGTACAGTCATAGTCAAAAGTTTTAAGAATGACACAAATATTAATTTTCACAAAGTCTGCTGCCTCAGTTTTTATGATGGCAATTTGCATGTACTCCAGAATGTTATGAAGAGTGATCAGATGAATTGCAATTAATTGCAAAGTCCCTCTTTGCCATGAAAATGAACTTAATCCCCAAAAAACATTTCCACTGCATTTCAGCCCTGCCACAAAAGGACCAGCTGACATCATGTCAGTGATTCTCTCGTTAACACAGGTGAAAGTGTTGACGAGGACAAGGCTGGAGATCACTCTGTCATGCTGATTGAGTTAGAATAACAGACTGGAAGCTTTAAAAGGAGGGTGGTGCTTGAAATCATTGTTCCTCCTCTGTTAACCATGGTTACCTGCAAGGAAACACGTGCCGTCATCATTGCTTTCCACAAAAAGGGCTTCACAGGCAAGGATATTGCTGCTAGTAAGATTGCACCTAAATCAACCATTTATCGGATCATCAAGAACTTCAAGGAGAGAGGTTCAATTGTTGTGAAGAAGGCTTCAGTGTGTTGATTCAGCTGCGGGATCGGGGCACCACCAGTGCAGAGCTTGCTCAGGAATGGCAGCAGGCAGGTGTGAGTGCATCTGCACGCACAGTGAGGCAAAGACTTTTGGAGGATGGCCTGGAGTCAAGAAGGGCAGCGAGGAAGCCACTTCTCTCCAGGAAAAACATCAGGGACAGACTGATATTCTGCAAAAGTTACAGGGATTGGACTGCTGAGGACTGGGGTAAAGTCATTTTCTCTGATGAATCCCCTTTCCGATTGTTTGGGGCATCCGGAAAAAAGCTTGTCCGGAGAAGACAAGGTGAGCGCTACCATCAGTCCTGTGTCATGCCAACAGTAAAGCATCCTGAGACCATTCATGTGTGGGGTTGCTTCTCAGCCAAGGGAGTGGGCTCACTCACAATTTTGCCTAAGAACACAGCCATGAATAAAGAATGGTACCAACACATCCTCCGAGAGCAACTTCTCCCAACCATCCAAGAACAGTTTGGTGACGAACATAAGGCAAAAGTGATAATTAAGTGGCTCTGGGAACAAAACATCGGAATTTTGGGTCCATGGCCAGAAAACTCCCCAGACTTGAATCCCATTGAGAACTTGTGGTCAATCCTCAAGAGGCGGGTGGACAAACAAAAACCCACAAATCCTAACAAACTCCAAGCATTGATTATGCAAGAATGGGCTGCCATAAGTCAGGATGTGGCCCAGAAGTTAATTGACAGCATGCCAGGGCGGATTGCAGAGGTCTTGAAAAAGAAGGGTCAACACTGCAAATATTGACTCTTTGCATAAACTTAATGTAATTGTCAATAAAAGCCTTTGACACTTATGGAATGCTTGTAATTATACTTCAGTATACCATAGTAACATCTGAAAATATCTAAAAACACTGAAGCAGCAAACTTTGTAAAGACCAATACTTGTGTCATTCTCTAAAGTTCTGACCACGACTGTAGAACAGGGGGGGGTTATTACGCTCAGACTGGTCCTTCAGTGTGTACAGCAGGGGGGTTTATTGTGCTCAGGCAGCACTCAGAAGGACCCCTGTTTGCACACTATGCTCCCTGGATTCAGCTTATTTATCACTGCAAAGCAGAACAACTTCTAAAGCTACTGTGTGTACACCGAAGACCTACACTGAACTGGACTGTGTCGAGAGAGAGAGAGAGAGAGAGAGTGTGTGCAAATTGAGTGAAAGAGGGGAGGGGAGGGGCAGCGAAAGAGGGGAGGGGCAGTGACAGAGGGAGTGAGAGAGAGGCTGTGAAACAGGGAAGGAGAGAAAGGTGCATGGAGAGGGGAACAGAACAGAGAAAGTGTGTGAGAGAGCGAGAGAGAGAGAGAGTGTGAGGCACGGAGAGCTTATGTGAGTGTGTGTGAGAAAGCAGAAACAGCACACAGTGGAATGCTGCTCTGTAACTGACGGCTGAGGTGGGGACTTCCTAATAATCAGGGGACCTGGAGAACCTTTCACTTGTCAAATAGGAAAGAAAACAATGTAGGAATAAGGAAGAAAAAATGAAAAATTGAAGAAAAGTAGAGGAATGTTTTTAGGACTGTAATTCCCAAACCAGGATTTTCCATCCATCACATCTGGCAAAACTCGCCTCCCTCCCAGCTTAGAGGACGGACCTGGCTGGAAGTGTGTGTGTGTATGTGTGTGAATGTGTGTGTGTGACAGTGAGAAAGATAGAGAGAGTGTGTGTGATACCTGTCGTCACTCATCATGCTTCTGATCCATCTACATAGCACTCACACACACAGCTCTACACCCTAGCAGGAGCAGCAAAGACACCTGAGGATTCTCTGACACACACACATCTCATCGTTAAGACGACGTCAGGATTAAACCAAGCAATCGGTGCCATCTGACAGTGTGGATACCTTTCTCACCAAACTGACACGCTGGAGTTGAGCACATTCTAATGATTCTACTTTCCTTATTTCAAATGGATTCAACCTCTGATCAAAAGGTGATAATGTGGACCTGAGAAAAGGTTTGAATGTGAGAATAGAGTTTAGGGTAATTGCTCTCTGGTTTGGAATACTTGCAACAGACCGAAAGTCATAGACCTCTCTATTGTTCTGTGGCGTTTTTTGACACGTTGCTCTGAGCACGATGATGGAGACCATGTGGAGACTCTTAAGGACCAGATGTATCCCTTTTGCTCCTCTCTTGTAAGAGACCTGTAGGAGTAAGTGTGTTGTTGTAAGGAACGTGCTGGAGGTGTATGGGAACTGACATAATGAACCTGCATGGGAACGTATCGGAGTTGATCTCTTCTGCCGTCAAAGCTGTAACGCTTCCACCCTTTGACCCTGAACCTTGGCCTCCCGGGTCAGAAGGACTTCTGGGAAATGGAGGCAGGAATTTTTCAAATGGGTGTAGCAGGAATGTAGGTGCCGATGTGAATTACTTTCCGTCAGGCAATTGGACTCATGGCGGTGTGGGTTACGGTGAGGAAGGGAGGATCCTGGCATCATCGCGGTGTGCAACGGGGATGATGGCGGTAGACAAGAACTGGGCAGCATTGCTGATCCTGGCGGTCATTGCCATTACGGTGACGGGTAACATCCTGGTCATCATGGCTGTGTCTCTGGAGAAGAAGCTCCAGAACGCCACCAACTATTTCCTGATGTCGCTGGCCGTCGCCGACATGCTTCTGGGCATCCTGGTCATGCCCGTCTCCATGGTGACCATTCTCTATGGTGAGTGAGTTCCAGCTCAAGTTCAAAAAAACGTAATTGTCCCATCATTTGGTTAACAATGGAAATGTGTCTTTGGCTTGCAGACATACAGGCTCAGACACAGCATGCAGACATGCAGAAAACACAAAACAGAGCATGATATCATAATAAATACAAATTCTATAAACAAGACTGTGTTTTGTATATTTATGCTGGGGATGACACATTCATTGTTGTGTTGTACAGAATTACTTGGTAGTTTTACATTATTATTAAAATTGTTTGAATGATTAAGTCATGCATGGAAACTCCAGCTGTTTGGTTTCATGTGTGACTGGACAAGAGCCAGGAAAATATTTGGAGTATTTGAACTGTAATAATTAAATGCATATTTTTTCCATTGTATTGCTATTTTGGTTAGATTTAAATGTTGCCTATATACAGTACATACACTGCTCAAAAAAATAAAGGGAACACTTAAACAACACAATGTAACTCCAAGTCAATCACACTTCTGTGAAATCAAACTGTCCACTTAGGAAGCAACACTGATTGACAATACATTTCACATGCTGTTGTGCAAATGGAATAGACAACAGGTGGAAATTATAGGCAATTAGCAAGACACCCCCAATAAAGGACTGGTTTTGCAGGTGGTGACCACAGACCACTTCTCAGTTCCTATGCTTCCTGGCTGATGTTTTGGTCACTTTTGAATGCTGGCGGTGCTTTCACTCTAGTGGTAGCATGAGACGGAGTCTACAACCCACACAAGTGGCTCAGGTAGTGCAGCTCATCCAGGATGGCACATCAATGCGAGCTGTGGCAAGAAGGTTTGCTGTGTCTGTCAGCGTAGTGTCCAGAGCATGGAGGCGCTACCAGGAGACAGGCCAGTACATCAGGAGACGTGGAGGAGGCCGTAGGAGGGCAACAACCCAGCAGCAAGACTGCTACCTCCGCCTTTGTGCAAGGAGGAGCAGGAGGAGCACTGCCAGAGCCCTGCAAAATGACCTCCAGCAGGCCACAAATGTGCATGTGTCTGCTCAAATGGTCAGAAACAGACTCCATGAGGGTGGTATGAGGCCCCAACGTCCACAGGTGGGGGTTGTGCTTACAGCCCAACACTGCGCAGTTTGTTTGGCATTTGCCAGAGAACACCAAGATTGGCAAATTCGCCACTGGCGCCCTGTGCTCTTCACAGATGAAAGCAGGTTCACACTGAGCACATGTGACAGACGTGACAGAGTCTGGAGACGCCGTGGAGAACGTTCTGCTGCCTGCAACATCCTCCAGCATGACCGGTTTGGCGGTGGGTCTGTCATGGTGTGGGGTGGCATTTCTTTGGGGGGCCGCACAGCCCTCCATGTGCTCGCCAGAGGTAGCCTGACTGCCATTAGGTACCGAGATGAGATCCTCAGACCCCTTGTGAGACCATATGCTGGTGCGGTTGGCCCTGGGTTCCTCCTAATGCAAGACAATGCTAGACCTCATGTGGCTGGAGTGTGTCAGCAGTTCCTGCAAGAGGAAGGCATTTATGCTATGGACTGGCCTGCCCGTTCCCCAGACCTGAATCCAATTGAGCACATCTGGGACATCATGTCTCGCTCCATCCACCAACGCCACGTTGCACCACAGACTGTCCAGGAGTTGGCGGATGCTTTAGTCCAGCTCTGGGAGGAGATCCCTCAGGAGACCATCCGCCACCTCATCAGGAGCATGCCCAGGCGTTGTAGGGAGGTCATACAGGCACGTGGAGGCCACACACACTACTGAGCCTCATTTTGACTTGTTTTAAGGACATTACATCAAAGTTGGATCAGCCTGTAGTGTGGTTTTCCACTTTAATTTTGAGGGTGACTCCAAATCCAGACCTCCATGGGTTGATACATTTGATTTCCATTGATAATTTTTGTGTGATTTTGTTGTCAGCACATTCAACTATGTAAAGAAAAAAGTATTTAATAAGATTATTTCATTCATTCAGATCTAGGATGTGTTATTTGAGTGTTCCCTTAATTTTTTTGAGCAGTGTATTATACAGATTGATCATGGTTTACTCATATAAAGTATTTTTGGGAATACCATTGAACCGTACCAATTACTGGAATTGTTATTGACTATGGGCTATATTGAGAGCATCCCTTCGAGAGAGAGATCTTTATTCTGAAGCTGCATAGACACATACAGTCATACTATGAAAGCTGTCAGATGTGTGCCTATATGGCTTTAGATTTTGATTTATGGCCCGCCCCCATCTGGTCTAGTACCCACAATGCTTTGTGCTAGTAATACATTCACGAATTTCAGGCATGTCACCATCCTTTTTGTAACCTGAAGTTGTAGTAAAATGTTATAAATGTCGACAGATAATTTGTTTGTTCGACATGGTGGGACATTTTTGTGTCGTTAAAAGTAATTATCGAGAAATGGCAGTGGAAACTCCTTTATGCGCAAATATTTACATAATAACCATCATATTGAAATAAACTGTCACACGATGACATGGTGTGTGTTCCTCCTACTATGTGTTCCTCCCACTACGACTCGGGAAACCATGCAGTTTATTAGGCTACAGATGAAATAAGTTATGATGAACTTCACAGTGTGGTGAAAGTGCATGGTTTGAGCTTAATGCTTCTTTCCAATAAATATTGAGGGTCTTATTCTGGTGACATGATGATCGATGCTTGACTACCATTTTGACAAATAAAAACATTCTCGCTCTTATCCATAATCTTATCTTGTAGACTAGCCTACCCACAGAGACTACCTGCACTGTATCTGCGAGCTGTTGGCTAGCGCGCACGTGCCAAGACCAGAGTAGGCACAGTTGCTATTTAAAGCAACCGTTTTTGTGAAAAAACTATCCGTAGAGTTGAAAATGCGATGGAAACACATTGAACATTAGATTTATATGCAGTACATGAAAACTTAAGCGAAAAAGTACATGTCATCATGCACTGATGTTTATCTGCAACAAGTCAGTTTGGTGGAAACACCACTGGTTGGAAAATGCGTATTGTCTTTATGCAGATTTTTGAATATTCGGATGAAAATATGTCGCCAATTGGATAGAAACCTATCTACAGCTCTAGTTTCTTGGTTTTGCTTAGATCATGAGATGGAGAACATACAGCCGTCTTATGACAACTGCTAAACTAGGGGACGATGTGTTTCATACAATCCCCTTAAATCCTCAGACACTCACTATTTAGACTGTCTTTATGAGAGAAGAAGATTGCCCCCTTGAACTAATCCCCTGGGTTTTGGACTAGAGACATGTAAAGAGAGAGAGAGAGAGAGAGAGAGAGAGAGAGAGAGAGAGAGAGAGAGAGAGAGAGAGAGAGAGAGAGAGAGAGAGAGAGAGAGAGAGAGAGAGAGAGAGAGAGAGAGAGAGAGAGAGAGATAGAGATAGAGACAGAGGGAGCACGACAGAAAGAGAAGGAGAGAAAGAGACAGATACAGTAGGCAGAGAGAGAGGGGAGAGAGAGCGACACACAGACAGAGACAAAGAGAGAGAGCGAACGAGGGGGGGTGGACTGTGTGGAGGGGTTGTGCGGTTAGGGTCAGAAACGTGGTTTGTGCTCAGCTGTTTAGCCAGACGGGTAGATTTCATGTCAATCCAGCAGCAGAAAAACAAGTCAGCCGGCATGAGAATGAGCCTCAGCAGCTTCCTCTCAGACACGACCACACACAGAACAAAACAAAGCCATGTCATTATCTGCTGTCAGAGAACCACATGTGCGATAGCAGGGCAACAGGTCATTCACAGACGGAGAGAGACAAGAGGAGGAAAATAAACAAGTGGTTTCGAGAGGCAAAAGACAAGAGATGGGAATGACAGAGTTCCTGATGCTTCAATCAAGGGAGGGACTGGGAGAGAAACATCAGAGAGAGAGGCAGAGAGAAGAGAGGGAAGAGACATGGTGAAGAGAGGGACGAAACCTCGTTTATTTTTTTTTTTTATTTTTTTTTTTTTAGTCATTTAGCAGACGCTCTTATCCAGAGCGACTTACAGGAGCAATTAGGGTTAAGTGCCTTGCTCAAGGGCACATCGACAGATTTTTCACCTAGTTGGCTCGGGGATTAGAACCAGCGACCTTTCGGTTACTGGCACAACGCTCTTACCCACTAAGCTACCTGCCGCCCTGCAAAAATACCTGGCGCCAACAAGCGTCCTGTGTCCTGATCTTTTATACATTCAGATTGTGCCCAAAGTTTAAGAAGTGCATCTACACATGGTATGAAAATGTATCTCTTATCTGTCCACTGTGTCCGCATTGTGACCAGATTTCCTGGTCGCCCCCTGTATGCAAATTATTTGACCGATATTCTTTCAAAATAATGTTTATTTTATTGAATTCACATATTGATGCCATAAGTCAATGGTGCCACCTGTCAATGATTTAGAGAGGGGATAATTATGGTTTAAATGGTTTCACTGTCCAGATCGGTCAGCACAATGCGTGCCTGACTACCTGCTGAGGTGGGCAGGAAGATCTGATCACAATCAGATCACAATGTGTCTTTTGATTGTCTACACCGGTCTAAAAATGTGGGCACAATCAGAATGTGGACAAGATCAGGACAAAGGATGCATGTTAGAACCAGGTTTAAATGGGGCTAGAGAGAAGAGTGGCACGAGACAGGGGGGCAGTTTGAAAAAAAGATTTAGAAAACGGACAGATACTTTTGATTACGTGATTTTATGTGAAGTTAATGTGATAACGTGCCACATGTGATAACAGGAATCTACACATGACATTTAAGCACGTGGAAACATGATCTCATGTGAAATAAATGTGACAACATGGGGATGCACATTTTTTATATGTGATTCCATGGAACTACACGTGACAAAATGTTTGTACATGTGAAGACCCAGGTGTCAAAATGTAATTTAGAATATTTTACCTTAAAAGGCATAATTGACATTAATTCAATTTAAACAGTCATGGTCCCCTGAAGTTTTTGTCTTGTTCCCGGTTGGTTCCAGGAATGTCCCAAAGATCATTTTTATAATGTTCTTTGAACGTTGTGTCATGGTCCCTTGGAGGTTTTTGTCTAGTTGCAATGAAAATACAGTAAGTCTACAACAAGTTCTGTATTTTTACAGTTAAATTGAGGTGTTAATGTTAAAGGACAGTATGGTTAGTTAGTGTTGTTCCCTAGGGTAAAAAAAAAGTCAAAAGGTACACTTCACAGGTACACATACACTATATATACAAAAGTATTTGGACACTCATTCAAATTAGTGGATTCCACTATTTCAGCCATACCCGTTGCTGACAGGTGTATAAAATCGAGCACACAGCCATGTAATCTCCATAGACAAACATTGGCAGTAGAATGGCCTTTCTGAAGAGCTCAGAGTCTTTCAATGTGGAAGCATCACAGGATGCCACCTTTCCTATAAGTCAGTTCGTCAAATGTTTGCCCTGCTAGAGCTGCCCCGGTCAACTGTAAGTGCTGTTATTGTGAAGTGGAAAGGTCTAGGAGCAACAACGGCTCAGCCGTGAAGTGGTAGGCCACACAAGCTCATAGAACGGGACTGCCGAGTGCTGAAGCGTGCAGCGCGTAGCGTGTAAAAATCATCTGTCCTCAGTTGCAACACTCACTACCGAGTTCTAAACTGCCTCTGGAAGCAACGTCAGCACAATAACTGTTCCTCTGGATTTTCATGAAATGGGTTTCCATGGCCGAGTAGCTGCACACAAGCCTAAGAACACCATGCGCAATACCAAGCGTTGGCTGGAGTTGTGTAAATCTTGCCGCTATTGAACTCTGGAGCAGTGGAAACGCGTTCTCTGGAGTGATGAATCATACTTCACCATCTGGCAGTCCGACAGAGGTCCGTACAGAAATGGTTTTTTCGAGATTGGTGTGGAAGAACTTGACTGGCCCGCAAAGAACCCTGACCTCAACCCCATCGAACACCTTTGGGATGAATTGGAACACTGACTGCGAGCCAGGCCTAATCGCCTAGCATCAGTGTCCGACCTCACTAATGCTCTTGTGGCTGAATGGAAACAAGTCCCCGCAGCAATGTTCCAACATCTAGTGGAAAGCCTTCCCAGAAGAGTGGAGGCTGTTATAGCAGCAAAGGGGGGACTAACTCCATATGAATGCCCATGATTTTGGAATGAGATGTTCGACGAGTAGGTGTCCACATACTTTTGGTCATGTAGTGTATGAACTCACATGGTACAGTTCGGTACCTTGAAGGTATAATGGGACATTTTTCTGCCCAATATTTGTAATATAAGGTACGATCATCACAGCGCTTTGATGGGTGGGGGCAATGTACTCGTGGGATATTTGTGCCAACCGTATGTATATTTGTGCCAACCATCA
This sequence comes from Coregonus lavaretus, assembly GCF_964263955.1. Lineage (NCBI taxonomy): Eukaryota > Metazoa > Chordata > Actinopteri > Salmoniformes > Salmonidae > Coregonus > Coregonus lavaretus. The sequence goes on from NC_139992.1 coordinate 20,284,350, forward strand.
GTGAAAGTGTTTGATGGTTATGCAAATGAAAGTTCAGCTCCTCCTTTGACACTGTCTGTTCTGCAAACTTTGTAAGAGCATGTGTCTCTAATGAGTTGCACTGTAAAGAGGTTATTGTGCATTTTCCAGTAACTCAATGGCAACTTGTTACCAGAAGTTAGTGTGAATTTGTAATTTCTTAACTGAAAACCATTTGTCAGTAAGTTATTGGAAAATTCACAATAACTTACTGACAAAATGTTAACAGTAACCTACAGGCAACTTGCTGTCACAAGCAATACATGCCAGTAACCTACTGTGCCTTCACTGACTCTTCTGTTGATAACATGCAACATTACTTGCTGATTGGCAGCATACTGTAGCAGCGGCAGCCTATCAGAATATTGCAGGTGTTGCTTATTGGAGGCATCACTTTCAGTTAGCTCTTTTTGGTCATTAGAGGGAATGTCATCCTAGTTAATGTGCTCTGTTGTACTCTGTTCATAAACATGAAGCTTGAAAGTAGTGCTCATGAGCCAAAAGCGGTCCCTGAAAATTGCGTACTATGTCACATTTGTGCAGATTTGTGCACCACGTCATTGCTCTTGCTCTGCTGTGGGTGCAAGATGTGCCGCTTGCTAACTGTCACTCATATGGCGAGGGGCTGAAGCTCAAAGGTTGAACTCGACTGGCACTGGCCCACGTAGGGGGAAAACAGTTGCTTTCAAACTAGGGATTTCGTGGCTAATTGAGGTAGGACAGTAATTCTGCTCATAGATTATGCATGTATGAACTACACATTTACACATCCAGCCCAAAGTGGGAGGTTTAAAAAATACTTATTAGTCGCTAAAAGTTCAGGAGCATGTCTTTAAAGCCTGACATAGGTGCATGTGATACCAAAGAGCCATACAATATTTCATTTATAGGAAGTCAGCATGTCATTGTACTCACTTCCCTGCTACACCATCAGGTCAGAGAGTGTGACAGATTAGCCACAGTAAATTACTGTGAATTGTACAATAACCCTCTTGCAGCTAGTTGAAAGTAAGTTAATGAAAATTAAACATGAACTTTCTGTGAGCCAGCTGGAATTAAGCTACTGAAAAATGCACAGTAAGCTCATAAAGGTGACGCACGTGATACTCACAAGACTTACACAGATTGCAGCACTGACCGTGACAAAAGAGGTGCTCAATTACTTCAACATTACAATAAACCCCTTAAACTGGTGCTACATTTCCACTGACGGTTGGCACAAATACAACATATTTTCGATCATTCTCCCAAATATGCTAATGAGTCCCCGCCAATACATTGCTCCCACCTACATTTGAAATTGCAGTAATGATTGTAACTTAAATTGAATATACTGTGTAGAAAAACATTCCATTATACTACATTATCCTCACAGTCACATGTACCCTAAAAGATACCGACCAGTAAGATGTGAGTTCCTATGTGTACCTCTGAAGGTACCTTATGTGCACCTTTGACCTTTTTGTAAACCAGGGAGCAATATTGTACCCTAACCGTACTCTTATTTTTGAGAGTATGTGAACATACAGTGCCTTGCAAAAGTATTCATCCGCCTTGGCGTTTTTCCTATTTTGTTGCATTACAACCTGTAATTTTAATTTATTTTAATTTGGATTTCATGTAATGGACACACACAAAATAGTCAAAATTGGTGAAGTGAAATGAAAACAATAACTTGTTTCAAAAAATTCTAAAAAATACATAACGGAAAAGCGGTGGGTGCATATGTATTCACCCCTTTGCTATGAAGCCCCTAAATAAGATCTGGTGCAACCAATTACCTTCAGAAGTCACATAATTAGTTAAATAAAGTCCACCTGTGTGCAATCTAAGTGTCACATGATCTGTCACATGATCTCACCTGTTCTGAAAGGCCCCAGAGTCTGCAACACCACTAAGCAAGGGGCACCACCAACCAAGCGGCCCCATGAAGACCAAGGAGCTCTCCAAACAGGTCAGGGACAAAGTTGTGGAGAAGTACAGATCAGGGTTGGGTTATAAAACAATATCCGAAACTTTGAACATCCCACGGAGCACCATTAAATCCATTATTTAAAAATTGAAAGAATATGACACCACAACAAACCTGCCAAGAGAGGACTGCCCACCAAAACTCATGGACCAGGCAAGGAGGGCATTAATCAGAGAGGCAACAAAGAGACCAAATATAACCCTGAAGGAGCTGCAAAGCTCCACAGCGGAGATTGGAGTATCTGTCCATAGGACCCCTTTAAGCCATACACTCCACAGAGATGGGCTTTACAGAAGAGTGGCCAGAAAAAAGCCATTGCTTAAAGAAAAAAATAAGCAAACACATTTGGTGTTTGCCAAAAGGCATGTGGTAGACTCCCCAAACATATGGAAGAAGGTACTCTGGTCAAGGAAAACACTATGTCTGGCGCAAACCCAACACCTCTCATCACCCCGAGAACACCATCCCCACAGTGAAGCATGGTGGTGGCAGCATCATGCTGTGGGGATGTTTTTCATCGGCAGGGACTGGGAAACTGGTCAGAATTGAAGGAATGATGGATGGCGCTAAATACAGGGAAATTCTTGAGGGAAGCCTGTTTCAGTCTTCCAGAGATTTGAAACTGGGACAGAGGTTCACCTTCCAGCAGGACAATGACCCTAAGCATACTGCTAAAACAACACTTGAGTGGTTTAAGGGGAAACATTTAAATGTTTTGGAATGGCCTAGTCAAAGCCCAGACCTCAATCCAATTGAGAATCTGTTGTATGACTTAAAGAATGCTGTACAACAGCGGAACCCATCCAACTTGAAGGAGCTGGAGCAGTTTTGCCTTGAAGAATGAGCAAAAATCCCAGTGGCTAGATGTGCCAAGCTTATACAGACATACAGTTGAAGTCGGAAGTTTACATACACCTTAGCCAAATACATTTATACTCAGTTTTTCACAATTCCTGACATTTAATCCTAGTAAAAATTCCCTGTCTTAGGTCAGTTAGGATCACCACTTTATTTTAAGAATGTGACATTTTTCGAATAATAGTAGAGAATTATTTATTTCAGCTTTTATTTCTTTCATCACATTCCCAGTGGGTCAGAAGTTTACATACACTCAATTAGTAGTATTGACTTCCACAAGCTTCCCACAATAAGTTGGGTGAATTTTGGCCCATTCCTCCTGACAGAGCTGGTGTAACTGAGTCAGGTTTGTAGGCCTCCTTGCTCGCACACGCTTTTTCAGTTCTGCCCACACATTTTTCTATAGCATTGAGGTCAGGGCTTTGTGATGGCCACTCCAATACCTTGACTTTGTTGTCCTTAAGCCCTTTTGCCACAACTTTGGAAGTATGTTTGGGGTCATTGTCCATTTGGAAGACACATTTGCGACCAAGCTTTAACTTCCTGACTGATGTGTTGAGATGTTGCCAATATATCCACATAATTTTCCTTCCTCATGATGTCATCTATTTTGTGCAGTGCACCAGTCCCTCCTGCAGCAAAGCACCCCCACAGCATGATGCTGCCACCCCCGTGCTTCACGGTTGGGATGGTGTTCTTCACCTTGCAAGCGTCTCCCTTTCTCCTTCAAACATAACGATGGTCATTATGGCCAAACAGTTCAATTTTTGTTTAATCAGACCAGAGGACATTTCTCCAAAAAGTACGATCTTTGTCCCCATGTGCAGTTGCAAACCGTAGTCTGGCTTTTTTATGGCGGTTTTGGAGCAGTGGCTTCTTCCTTGCTGAGCGGCCTTTCAGGTTATGTCGATATAGGACTAGTTTTTACTGTGGATATAGATACTTTTGTACCTGTTTCCTCCAGCATCTTCACAAGGTCCTTTGCTGTTGTTCTGGGATTGATTTGCACTTTTCGGACCAAAGTACGTTCATCTCTAGGAGACAGAACGCGTCTCCTTCCTGAGCGGTATGACGGCTGCGTGGTCCCATGGTGTTTATACTTGCGTACTATTGTTTGTACAGATGAACGTGGTACCTTCAGTCGTTTGGAAATTGCTCCCAAGGATGAACCAGACTTGTGGAGGTCTACAAATTATTTTCTGAGGTCTTGGCTGATTTCTTTTGATTTTCCCATGATGTCAAGCAAAGAGGCACTGAGTTTGAAGGTAGGCCTTGAAATACATCCACAGGTACACCTCCAATTGACTCAAATGATGTCATTTAGCCTATCAGAAGCTTCTAAAGCCATGACATCATTTTCTGGAATTTTCCAAGCTGTTTAAAGGTACAGTCAACTTAGTGCATGTCAACTTCTGACCCACTGGAATTGTGATACAGTGAATTATAAGTGAAATAATCTGTCTGTAAACAATTGTTGGAAAAAATACTTGTGTCATGCACATAGTAGATGTCCTAACCGACTTGCCAAAACTATAGTTTGTTAAAAATAAATGTGTTGAGTGGTTGAAAAACGAGTTTTAATGATTCCAACCTAAGTGTATGTAAACTTCCGACTTCAACTATTTTAATACAGATCTCAGTAATAAACTACTTTTTAAAACTATTTGAATACAGATCTGAGAAACCAACTACTTTCTTTTTAAACATTTGAATACAAAATCTCAGGAAGTGACTACTTTTCTGAAACTATTGGATTGGAATGCTTTCAACTAATGGCAGGGCTGTATCTGGAACTGCATGTTGACTATAGAAATAGAATGAATAAAGCACACACAATCTTCTATACTATTCCAATCTATCTGACAGACATCTACACAATACATTTCTATCTGAACATTCTGCAAATGCACAGCAAAGTGTTAATATTTGAATAAGGCTTAACACTAAGCAGTGTGTTAATTTAACACTGTTCCGGTGTCTATATAGGTCCACAGACTCAACACTGAAAGTGTTGAGTCTGTGGACCTATATAGACACCGGAACAGTGTTAAATTAACACACTGCTTAGTGTTAAGCCTTATTCAAATATTTCCCAGAGAGCCTTGCCTTTTCGAGTAAATTGTAGAGTTACCACCCATGACTGTATTTGTTAGTTAGAGACATGGTTGTTTCATTCATCAATTGTTGGTCCTATTGAGTTCACCAAGTGAGCTCCTAAGCTAATATATTATCAACAAACCAAAATAAAAATATATATACAGTAACAGTCAATATGTTGGACACACCTACTCATTCAAGGGTTTTTCTTTATTTTTTTACTATTTTCTACATTGTAGAATAATAGTGAAGACATCAAAACTATGAAATAACACATATGGAATCATATAGTAACCAAGAAAGTGTTAAACAAATCAAAACATATTTTATATTTGAGATTCTTCAAATAGCCACCCTTTGCCTTTATGACAGCTTTGCACACTCTTTGCATTCTCTCAACCAGCTTCACCTGGAATGCATTTCCAACAGTCTTGAAGGAGTTCCCACATATGCTGAGCACATGTTGGCTGCTTTTCCTTCACTCTGCCGTCCGACTCATCCCAAACCATCTCAATTGGGTTGAGGTCGGGGGAATGTGGAGGCCAGGTCATCTGATGCAGCACTCCATCACTCTCCTTCTTGGTAAAATAGCCCTTACAAAGCCTAGAGGTGTGTTGGGTCATTGTCCTGTTGAAAAACAAATGATAATCCCACTAAGCCCAAACCAGATGGGATGGCGTTTCACTGCAGAATGCTGTGGTAGCCATGCTGGTTAAGTGTGTCTTGAATTCTAAATAAATCACAGACAGTGTCACCAGCAGAGCACCCCCACACCATAACACCTCCTCCATGCTTTACGGTGGGAACTACACATGTCTGGTTAGTATGCAGGCCATGGAAGAACTGGGACATTTTCAGCTTTCAGGAATTGTGTACAGATCCTTGCAACATGGGGTCGTGCATTATCATGCTGAAACATAAGGTGATGGCGGCGGATGAATGGCACGACAATGGGCCTCAGGATCTCATCACAGTATCTCTGTGCATTAAAATTGCCATCGATAAAATGTACACTTTATATGTTGCGTTTATATTTTTGTTCAGTGGATATAATCAGAGTTAGCTACATGCACTGAACTGTCGATGAAGATCATAAAATAGATTGTCTGATACAAGGTGTGGGAAGAGATGGTTTGATTTTTCACCCCATCAGACCTCATGTTCATCATTTAAATAAAATGAAATCCACGTGGGTACAGTAACTTAATTTGCATCTGAGTTATGCCCACACATCTCAAGTTTGGATTCAGACCATAGAAAATATATTTTTTTCATAGGATCTCATAAGAAATACTAGAGTATATGGTTTTATTATAGTATCTCATACAGGCAGTATGAGGTTGAGTTATTGGATAGACAGCAGACGTGTTCCCATGGCGCCAGACGTCTGAGGGTCAAATGGACCGTCACTCATCAGACAGGTGAGAGACGAGAGAACCCAACCAACTAGAGAGGACAACGTGAGGTATGAGTTACTGTACCTCTATGCTCTAACTCTCCCTCCCCACTCACTGTCTCCGGTCTCTCGCCTGGGTGTATTCATTATCGAAAAAGTTTACAGTTTAAGAACCAAACAGAAGCCAATAGAGCAAAACCAGCGTTTCCAGTTGGAGAAATTTAGGTACAGTGCATTCGGAAAGTATTCAGACCCGTCACTTTTTTTTTTACGTTACAGCCTTATTCTAAAATGGATTAAATTAATTTTTTCTTCATCAATCTACACACAATACCCCGTAATTAAAAAGCCAAAACAGGTTTAGACATTTTTTTTTTATAGATATTTTTTTTAACAACATAAATACTTTATTTACATAATTATTCAGACCCTTTGCTATGATACTCGAAATTGAGTTCAGGTTTATCCTATTTCCATTGATCATCCTTGAGATGTTTCTACAACTTGATTGGCGTCCACCTGTGGTAAATTCAATTGATTGGACATGATTTGGAAAGGCACACACCTGTCTATATAAGGTCCCACAGTTGACAGTGCATGTCAGAGCAAAAACCAAGCCATGAGGTCGAAGGAATTGTCCGTTGAGCGCCGAGACAGGATTGTGTCGAGGCACAGATCTGGGGAGGGGTACAAAAACATTTCTGCAGCATTGAAAGTCTCCAAGAACACAGTGGCCTCCATCATTTCTTAAATGGAAGAAGTTTGGAACCACCAAGACTCTTCCTAGAGCTGGCCGCCCGGCCAAACTGAGCAATCAGGGGAGAAGGGCCTTGGTCAGGGAGGTGACCAAGAACCCAATGGTCACTCTGACAAAGCTCCTCTGTGGAGATGGGAGAACCTTCCAGAAGGACAACCTGCAGCACTCCACCAATCAGGCCTTTATGGTAGAGTGGTGTCATGACTCTCCCTGGGTGCCGGTCTTGACACCTTAATACTGCCATAATTTAGAGATAGCTTCTCCTATCTCTGGCCCTCTAGTATTGTGAAAGGAATGTCCTTTGTTTCAGAGACTTTTGCCGCCAAAAACTTCATCATCCAACAATGAACATTGGGACAATATATTTCAACATCCAAACGTTGGGAATGATGAGAAATGGAATATGGAAAATTAATGTATATTTTGATGAATTGTAAAAATGCGTTATAACGAAAACATTGTAACTTGAAGAGCTTTTACACTGTGTATATCAGGTTTCCATCCTTTACGTTGTGTAGAAAATATCAAGGAGGAAGACAATGTTTTCGTGAAGACAGGAATGTGATTTTAGCTTTCTAACAAAATCATAGTGATAATAATACTTTTGCCTCGTAACTAGCCACGCCCGAGGGAGCTCAGAGAGCGTGTCAGTATGACGGAAACGCCCCTCTCTACCAGAGTGCATAAAAGACTGAGATAAGAATGATCAGATCAGACGGACCTCAAGCTGCAGCTGTTGTCCATATTGGAGCCCCCGTGCGAGGAGTCTAAGATAGAACTAGGCCTTACTGTTGAATTCAGTCTATAGGAATTGTGTAGCAAGATACATTGTACACCAACAGCGCTGTAGGCAGGATTGTTGTTGAGAGTGGTGTGTGTGTGGTCCCTTTTCATCCAGATACTAGTCAATTAAAGACATTTGAGAAGATATAGTTATTGGCCGAAGCAAAGCATTGTCTCTCTGTCTATCACGCTTCAGTAGCGTTAGTAAGACCAACGGCAAAAACATGTATTTTATGTTTTTGTGTGTTCCGGTAAAACATTGCTAGCAAAATAATCACTGAAAGGGTTAACGTGAGACGTAATTTATAAACCCCTTCCCTTGTTAAAGGGGACCCTATGTAAAAAAAAATTAAAAACGTGTGCGTGGAAATTAGATTCCCTGTAGGGTAGCTTTGCACTAGATGCTAAGCTAACAAAGGGAGAGCAGCCATTTTTATTTATCCCTTCGTTCCAATGGAAGTTCCGCCCCTTGGGACTCCCGTTTGATTTCAGCTTTCTACGATCAGCGATCTCTGGTAGTGAAGCGACCTCGCCAGTAATTATTTTTGAAACAATTAATGTGAGGGCACACTCTTAACCCACTGTTACAGCGGGTTACACTGTATGATATCAATCCAATCTCAACTGGTTGGATATCATTGTCTCATTCGATTTAACAGCGAAGGCGAATTGCCAAACAAACCTTTTTCAGGGTTGGTCATTTGGATAAGGTCAAAATGTATTTCTTCAAACCAATGAGACATTTTAAACTTTCTCCACATTAACCTAGATACAGCAACACTTTTCGGGTTAATTAAAGTTTAATTCCCAGATAGCCTATACAGGTATGATTGATCATGATCATTGATTAATCCATTCAATTTCCTTTTGCAAAGCTTATTGAGCCAACTCCAACAGCACTGGTCCAGTATTGACGGAAGTCCCGCCTTCACAGGAATCCCACGTTGTTCCAGCCCTTAGGAAAAAGTACCCCGGTGGTGAATCTATACTCACATTTGAACTACTGGTTACACTTAGGATATCCAGCAAATCTCAAATGATTGGATATCATTGTCTCATTCAATTTAATAAGTTAAATTGCCGAACATACCTTTTCAGGTTGAGCATCTGGCAAACACTTATGACGAAGAACGAGCACAAACTCTCAAACAAATCCGTTTTCTACAAGAACAACTCAATTTAGCCAAAAGTAAATACGACGAGGTCCACGCAAAACTAGATGAATCTGACGAACTAGCTAAAAACAAGGGCGACTAACTTGATGCCCTGCAAGCAGTTTTAAATGACACCACTCAAAGTAATAATTTTTTATTCCAAAAGCTGCAGACCTAAGAAGATCAGTTAATGAACACCTTGACCAAATTGGATGACAAAACAGCGGAACTCATTGAAGTCGCTGACCGAATGAACGATGAGAGAACCCAGGTGAGGAAGTTGGAAAACTTGACCTCTAAGCAAGCGGAGGACATCTCATCACTGAATCTCTCGCTCCGTACTCGAGACCTCTCCCTGAAAACCATGACAGATAAGTATGAGGCCGAACGGAGCAACTGCGACACTCACGCGTCTAAAATAAATACCCTCAGCTCCCAAGTGGACTTTGTGATGCAGCAGAACACCACCCTTAGGTACCATCTGGAGGAACTCCAAAACAGCCATGCGCTACAGTGTGACTACCCAACCGAGCAACCAAGCTCGCAACCGGAGCCTGGGGAATGAAGGAGTGTAGACGACAGACTCTCTTAGGGGTCCCTCAGTCTTTTCATCTTGGTCATTCGGCCCAGAGTAAAATGGCGCCTCTTCGCCAACAACATTTCAATTTGGCTCTTCCTCTTGGCTCTTCGGTCAAAAACTCCCCACGGAAGGAAGCAGACGCTCCTTCGCACTTGGCGCAGAACGCCTTGACAAAATCGTCAAAAACCTCTGCATCTTTGACCCTGTTCCAGGTAAGCCAAACGACACTGAGACGTTCTTAGCAGACATAGAGGACGCCTTAGATGGCTACCCGAACGCTACGAATACTGACAGGCTTTACCTGTTGAAGCGAACGTCCAACAGACACCTGACATGGTTCATCCGTCTACAACAGCAACACGTGCAAAACGACTACGCTAAACTTGCCACAGCTTTGAAAATATAATTCAGTGGTTCTGCGACTCGCAAACACGACAACTCGCTGGCTAACACTGTCAAAAAAGCTCGGAATGAACACCCACAAGCCTACTATCATAGGCTTCGTTCAGCTTACTTTGGCATGCTCACTGAAACAGAAATGGAAGAGCTATTACCATTCAAACAAATGTTTCTGTCAAACATGTATCCCAACTTCATTAACCACTTGGGCCCTACTGCCCACATTGGTTTGCCAATCTCTGCACTCCGAGAGCTTGCGAGCACAACTTTTGATGCATCCAAAGTGGGCCGGGCTAAGAGCCCGGACATCTCGGTTTTCAAGATTGGGGTGGTGCAATCACTCCAGTTGGAGGTTGTGGCATCAGGGACAGGAGCGGAAAAATATGACACACCAGGTATGCGGCTACCACGTACATACCACACTGATGACCACCGCAGTAACGATAGCTACAAAGAACGTCCCCAACCAAACAGGACCCGCAGAGGTCGATCTGGCTGCCATGTTCCTGCATCTAACCCTCACAAATGGTCAGGGAACAAGGGTAACAAGCGTAACAAAGGGTTTGATGATGACCAAAACGTAACCCAAAGCTCTCTAGAAGCACTGATAAGAGATGTACTTCAGCAAAAAAAAAAATTGAGAAAGAGGGAAAAGATAAGTCACCATGACTAGGCGTGAAATTGACGGAGAATGTGTCCCCCAAAATTAACACCATTTGCCAGGTCGGAAACGTTCACCTTAACCCCGCCCTCACTCAAATCCCAGTCCAGGACCCGCTCGATCTAGACACAAGCCATGGGCTTTGTCTAGAGACCATGATATAGAAGTCCGATAGAGGACCCACTGGGTCACGAAGTACAGCAATCTGTCTTAAAAATCGACAACAGATAACTCACCACTCCGTTCTGCCAACCCACTCCACTTTGTTGGCGATATGACAAGAAAAAACTACTCAAACAGGCCATACCTCAAAGCAGTCTTAGAGGACTGTTTGACCTGTGAGGCACTGATAGATTTGGGTTCAATTATTTCCCTTATATCTCAGACTTTGCTGGATTAACTCAAAAGGGCAGTGGACCCAGCGAAACATTGGTTAAAAACAGAACGATGCGACACTAAACTTTTAGGTTTCACTCAGGCTACCTCGCCCCTTACCAAGCGTATCCTACTTAAACTGAACTTCGAAAGCGTGTCACTTGTCCACCCTGTGTACGTGACTAGCATTGACACTGAGCAGATGCTGATTGGAATGGATTTAATAGACCGTTTGGTACCACTGATGGATTGGAAATCCAACCAAATCTGGTCACAAATCGCAATAACTCCACTGACACCACCAACTTCATCGAAGGCTACATGCAATACGTTATGCGACGACGACGGTTCGGTGTCATCAACTGACATACCCCCAGTGAACTTGGTAATGAGTCAGCAACTTGTGGCAGATGACAGGGTGATTAGTTCAACTCGGAAACTAACCGAACATAAGGTTTTCCTATGTAGCTTGGGTGAATCACCAGCCGATACATACCGCCCTCCACTGATAGGCGGCGTGTGCCTAAAAAGCACAATGGTTGAGGATGCCATACTGGCAACCTGGTCCGAAAAATCTGCAATCAGATTCCGAAAACGTTCAGATTCCCACTGGGAACGACTCCCCAGACGACACTCACCGCTTTAGGAGTATGTGCGCTATCGATCCGCATTGGAAACAAGGTAGTATTTCACTTCTTACTGGTTGTAGCGAACCTCCCGCATACAGTCTATGTGGGAGCGGACATTTTGGTGAGATTGGGTGTTAAACTCGATACATTTACATTTAAGTCATTTAGCAGACGCTCTTATCCAGAGCGACTTACAAATTGGATACCATACACCAAGTTCTTTGTTCTTTGGCGCAGCCAGCTCAACATGCCTTGTCTTTTGACCCTGTGCGAATGGCATCCGGGCAGACTATTCCAGAAGCTTGCAACATGATAACTGAGTCCGCCGTGGTGATACCGGTAAGAACCACAGAGGTTTCTATTGGACTGAACCTGGCGCCCGGCTACCAGATGGAAGGCACCACTGCGTTCTTCCAACCCTTGCCGCAATTATTCGAATTGGGGCTAACTATCAGTGGTAACCCACTGTTGGAGCTAAATGCCAGATCCACTTACCTCTTGGTGCAGAATCTGACTCAAGCGGATATCTCCATTGATTGATTTCTCATTCCATGATTTTGAACTTGTTGTTCCCGTGATTGGGCCTCTTCCTTCCTCCCTAGACCTATGTGGTGAGGAAGGGACGCTTTTTATTTGTCTGTCAAAGGCAATCGCAATAACTCCCGTATTGCCACTGGACGACACATCAACGTTCAGGCTGGATGTTGATTCTGACAACGACCTGTTGATATACTCCATCGTCACGGAGGATGATACCGCATCTTCTTCTGCACGTGAAGTACACACTGATGACATAACAGCTAATGATTCCCCCACCATTGACAAGCCGTCACCACCTGATGAAGACCTGTACAATGCTGCTGAACCATATCCGGGTTTCCGTGGTCAGGTACTATAGCTACTGACGGAGGCAGACGCACTTGTCAGTAACACTGAAAGACATCAGTTGCGGGACTTATTTAACAAACACAGAGAGATTTGGTCGAAAGACTCGCTGGATTGCAGGGTTACGGGTATTCATGTGGTGCGAATTCCTATGCCACCCAGAGCAGCTCCTACATTTGTGAGACAATACAAAATTCCGCTTGCAGCGTACTCGGCGGTACAAGAGATTATCGACTCCCTATTAGCTAAACAGATAATCAGGGAATGTAACAGTACGTACAGCGCTCCCGTGTGGCCTGTTTTGAAACCAACGGGTAAATGGCATCTTACCATTGACTATAGACAACTCAACAAGCTGGTTCCGTTGTCTTGTTGGCCTATGACACAGCTCGACCAAGAGTTGCCAAAGGTGACAAACGCAAAATACTTCTCCACTGTCGACGTGGCGAATGGTTTCTGGACCATGACAGTCGACCCTTGCGACCAACACAGGTTGGCTTTCTCTTTCTCGAACAAGCTCTTCACGTTCAATCGTTTCCTGTTCGGGTATTCGAACTCCCCCGCAGAGTTCAACATCTTCCTGCACAAGGCATTGCCAGATGCAGCCACCAGGGGAACGATAATCTATGTGGACGATTTTCTCATTAGGAGTGAGACTTGGTCACATTACTTCAATGAGATGGACCACGTTCTTAACCAACTAGGAATGGCAGGGGCTAAGCTGGCTATCATGAAAGGACAATGGTGCAGGACCAAGGTCAACTATGTTGGACCTCTGGTGGGTGCTGAGGGCATCCTGCCACAATCTAGCAGAATCCAAGCAGTCCGCAACATCAAAACGCCTGCAAACCTTCATGAGGTACGCAGCTTCTTGGGAGTATGTAATTACTCCCGTCAATTCATTGAAAATTATGCCGACTTGTCAAAACCTTTGACCCGTCTTCTTCAGAAAGACACCCTGTTCGTTTGGGATGCCACTCATGTGCTGCACCCTGCCTGGTCTACCCCAACAAAGACAAGACGTTATTTTTGGAAGTAGGGTTCTCAGAGCACTGCCTTAGTGCTGGGTTGTACCCAAAATATGACCAAGACAGACGTGCGGTTGCTTACGCGAGCAAAACACTCAACCCTACTGAACACAAGTACTCAGACTGCGAATAAGTGCTGCTGTCTTTAGTCTGGCGATCAAGCATTTCACCTCTTATGTCGACGGACAAAAGGTGATCATAGAAACATGTCACCAGCCGGTGACTTTTCTGAAAAGCCAAAGGATCTGTGAGGGTGCTGTACACAACAGCAGGATAGCGGCTTGGCTCATGACGCTACAAAGCCATGATGTGGTTGTCAACTACGCAAAAGTGAAAAACCTGCCTTTGGGTGGGGCTTTGGCGGTGTGTCAACGCTGCGGTGAAGAAGAAACCGACTTCAAACCAACCCCATGTGACGTAGCTCTGCCGTTGCCATCGAACCATCACTACTTCACAGACAACGTGTGTCTTGGCATGCCGATGGCATTTGTAGATGGCTGTTCTTACTGTCAGCTACACCACTTGCAAGCTGGTGTGGGATTGGTATGGCATAACAACATTCCATGCAAACCGCTTCAATTTCAGCTAGGCAACAAGACCAGCCAGTTCGCAGAAGTAGCTGGTGTACTTATCACACTGCAAACTGCAGTAAAACACGACTTGTCAGAACTGGCAATCTGCACTGACTCAAACTATGCCTGACTCACCTTCTTATTCCACTTGCCATTTTGGAAACAAAAGCACATGACTACTTCAAGTGGCAAAGAAGTGAAAAACAAAGAGCTCATTCTAGCTTGCGATGACCTCATAACCAAACACGACATACAGGTGTATTGGAAAAAAGTCAAGGGACACTCCAAATCACCTGGTCGTGACAAACTTGGCAGCGAACATGCTACAGCGTGGCAAAATCTGGTGCAATTCACAGCACCCCTTGGGTGTTCGATGCTTGAGACGCAATGATCACTGAGGCGCCCATGGTGTCTGCAGTAACGCATAGCCATGTAGCTCCACGGGAATCATCTTCGCACGAACATAATGTGTTGCTAACTCATTCCTTCTTGAATGGTGACCTGGTAGCAATGCAACACCAAGATGAGTCCCTCGCCACTGTCATGGCTTTTTTGTCTGATCCTATCAAACACCCAGTGTCCGAGCTGGCTTTGGCAGGCTCACACGACTTGCGTTCGCTGTACGCAACTAAACAGCACCTCACAATTTTAGATGACCTACTGGTTTATGTTTCAGAAACCGACACCACACAAAGGTGGGTGGTTCCTAAAACACAGAGGGGGATAATGATAGCTCATGCCTACGACGAGCCATGTGTGGGCCATAGGGGGGTCAAGGCTACATGTGAAACTTTGCGACAGGTGGCCCACTGGCCTCACATGGAACAAGACGTGGCAAAATATGTGAGGGGGTGTCTAGTTTGCTGCCAGTTTTAACCCTCCAAGCCACTTCACAGAGCACCCTTGCAAGGGTGTCTCTTACCCTTGGAGCTCGAACAGATCGACTGGGTCGGCCCAGTTGCCAGGTCGGCAAGAGGCAACAAGTATCTCCTCACAGTGACAAAGTGGGTGGAGTGTCTGCAGAAACCACTGCCGTTATTTTGCTCAACCACGTTTTCAGTCATTTCGGCCTACCAGGAGAAACCGTGGACAGCGACTGAGGAACCCATTTTTCGGCTGCTGTAATGACCGAACTGTGGCGGCTCCTGGGAGTCAAAGCTAAACTCCACATCGCGTACCACCCTAGGAGCTCCGGCAAGGTAGAAAGGAGCAACCAAACAATCGTCACAATCTTGAGGAAATATGTGGCAGCCAACCACAAAGATTGGGACCTCAAACTCCCACTGGTGTTGATGCCGATCAGAGCCACATGCAACAGGTCTACGGGAATAACACCATTTGAGATGATGATGGGCCGGCAAATGACACTTCCACTGCATCTCCTGTACCAACTGGGAGATGTCGCCGCGGCCACCGCGTACATGGCCCATCAATACGTGATGGACTTGCGAACCCACCTCCAGACTACCTTTGCGTACGCTCAAGGAAAGTTGGAAAGAACTGCAGAAGGTGACAAGACCCATTACGAAAAAAAGGCCTCACACTAGGAGTTTGAGGTCAGGGATACGGTGTGGTACTACGTATACACCAAACCCGTAGGCGTTGCGAAAAGGTTCCTGACCCAGTGGACAGGGCCACATGAGATTGTGTTAAAGCTGTCACCTGTTGCTTATCAAATCAGAATCAGCAAAGGTCGACAGAACATCACGTTCAAGTGGGTCCCCAGGAACCAAATCAAGTTGTACACTCCCCCCATGGGAATAGAAGGGGTGCAAGCCAGCCCCAAATAGATAGAAACCTAGCCAATCAGAGGTACTAACAACATTCTTAAGTATCCTCAGCTGATCCCTTCCGGGAGGTCAGTACATTGCACATAACATATTTTCTTCTCTTCCCAGCTACAAGACACACATTTCATTGTCATTGTTGATATTGTCCTGCGTGTGCTGTTCAAAACAGGAAAATCTGCTAAATTTGTTGTCAAAACGTTTTTCTTTCAAACAAAAAACAAAACAAAACACAACTGAAATAATCAAACAATATCTCTAATTATGCGAGTTCCTTTGGATGATCCTGACACTCTGTGCCCTGGTCAAAACCAATCCAGCAGATGTACACACAAGTGGACCCCCTACGGGAATCGTTCTCCGTGATGATCCAGGACTCCTTATAACCAACTGCAGAGTACACACGCAGAGGGTGTACGTCCACCTAGATGCAGAGAACGTGTACCGCCAACACATTTCCCCTGCGGCACATATGAGTTGGGCTGGGGCTGACTGGACCACCCAGGCAGTTAAGCACGCTCAGCTAGACACTGCCCACATGTTGGCCCAACTCCAAAAGTTCACAGTCACCTAGTCACTAGAACTAGCAGAGCCCAGGCGAGAAAAACAATTCCTCTGGGCGCTACTCTCAATAGGTGCAGCCGTAGGGTCACTATTTGCTCTAGGTACCACTGCCGTCAATGCAGTCAGTCTAGCCACGTTCAAAATAAATGTTAGGGAGATTACTGAAGAGATGCCACCTATCCACCAACAAATGCAATCACAGGCACTCAGGTTGCAGCATGTGGGAAGGTCTCTCCAGGACACTATTCAAAGTACTGAGGAAAGGGTCTGAACCATGACTATGCCCATGTCCAATTGGTTTGATTGTTGTTGGAGGATTTTCTCTGTGAAGTTAGCCCTTCGATGGACCACTTGGCCATGAATAGAATCCCCTAATATCTAGTGCCCCTCTCAATGGTGCACAACATATTGACCTCAGCTACCACAACCATGATAAAGCCATTACAGTCACACCTGGCATATAATCTGGGGTATGCAATTCCAATACACGTTGATGTTAATCGAAATGAAGTGGGATTTTTACTGACGCTGCCGGTTGTTGAACTGGAGAATATCTATAGGTTGAGAACAGTTATAAACGTAGGATTTTGGCACAACGACGTGAAAATCATCACACCTCCAGTCATAGCTTATCAGGAACACAATCCAGATTTCTATCTCACCCCTAACCTGTTAATGTGTACTCTAACCAAATACTTTTGCGTTTGTGGCCTTAAGCCTATCACCAGTGAAGAACGCTGTAGAGCCAAACTAACAGCAAGAGGTGGAGTCACCACCACGCAAGTGGAAGTGGTAGGGGATCAATGGCTGATTAGCACCCCATTCACGTCCGCCACTATGACTTACGAACGCCATGACTCAACCACCCAACTGAATCTCCCCAATCAGACAATTTTTGTTAAGGTCCCAGAGGGGGCGATTATCCACATTGACGACCTAGCCCTATACCAACTTCCTGACGACAGGATAGACTCAGATATTGAAATACCAGACGCTTTTGCTAAACGTTCCCTTGAGTTACCACCAGCTATTCAAAAACAAATTCAGTACGAGGGACCGATGACTGTTGATCTTAGCGTACTGAATGAGGCACTTTTAGTTGACCCGATTGACTATAAGCCAAAAGATTGGTCTGTCACCCGCTCTTGGATGGTGCCGGACAGTATCCTGACTGTTACCATGATCCTTGGTCTTATTGCCCTTGACGTGTGCACCTACTATGTACACAGGTGCACATGCACAATGGAAGACCTAATGAGATCTTATGCTAGGATCACATGTGGGACGCAATCCCGATTTTCGGAAAACTGGCAATAGATTCCGAAACCCCATCAAGTGACCCATCCACAGCATCCCCAGCTTCTTCCCCAGAGTTCGCTAGGTCAGCCCTGTAGTGCCACCAATGGAAGCTTTGTCATTCAGGGCGCCAATTTAGAGTGTGCCTTAACTACCACCTTCAAGTAGGATCACCCTAGATATGACATTAGACAAACGTCATGATAGAGTCATTTAGCCAAGACCATGGACGTACATAGAATAGAGTCCAAGTAGATGATTAAGGTGGGGGAACTATATTTTGTATATCTTTTGTTGTGTTTTTATTCTTTACATTTTTATTTCCTTTGACTCTAAGGAAGTGATGTTGCCACAAACGAGTTCCCCATACGACCACCAGTTAGTGCCACAGCGCCGGCCCTTTAGGGAGGAAATGTAATGATGTATTGCCTGAGTGTTGTGCGTTGTTCACGTCTGTGTAAGTTACTGCCTAGATCTACCAGCCTGGACAACCGGACGACGGGCCTGCAACGATGATCCACAACCAGGACATCCCGTGGTAATTTTTTTTAATGGTGGGTTGCAAACTTGCAGAATCCTTCCAAGGTTGAACCACTAGAGGGGGACTGTCATGACTCTCCCTGGGTGAGGATCAAAGGCCAAACCAGACCCTCTTACCTACGGGGGGGGGGGGGTGTCTTGACACCTTAATACTGCCAGAAATTAGAGATAGGATAAGCTATCTCTGGCCCTCTAGTATGGTGAAAGGAATCTCCTTTGTTTCAGAGACTTTTGCCGCCAAAGACTTCAACATCCAACAATGAACATTGGGACAATATATTTCAACATCCAAATGTTGGGAATGATGAGAAATGGAATATGGAAAATTCATGTATATTTTGTGATGTCATTAAAAATGGTATAAAGGCGTTATAACGAAAACATTGTAACTTGAAGAGCTTTTACACTGTCTATATCAGGAAAATATCTAGGAGGAAGACAATGTTTTCGTGAAGACAGGAATGTGATTTTAGCTTTCTAACAAAATCATAGTGATAATAATACTTTTGCCTTGTAACTAGCCACGCCCGAGGGAGCTCAGAGAGTGTGTCAGTATGACGGAAACACCCCTCTCTACCAGAGTGCATAAAAGACTGAGATAAGAATGATCAGATCAGACTAGACGGACATCAAGCTGCAGCGGTTGTCCATATTGGTCCCGACCCTGAAAATCAACACGAGGTGAAGATGACAAAGTTGCCTCCACTAACAATCAATGTTATGGCTGAGTAGCTGTTCTAAGTACTGTATCTAAGAAGGTGAATTTAAGTGGGACCATCCTGTTACTCTCTTCAAACCATCGTCTACTACACTGCTCTCATCACCCCACAGGGGATCATCGACACGGCTGATTAGCCATCCTCAGAAGACCACTTCCAGAACGAGTGAAAGTAAACAGACGGCTAAGAAGAAGGACATTGTGAACTCTTGTGGACAATCTGAGCCTTACATCTGAACCTTAAATCTAAAAGGCCATCCATAAAGAGAAGGCCCAATCGACCCTTCCCACGAAGGCCTGGGTCCAACAGAGACGACGAAGACAAACACGTAAATACATGCATTACTTCTTACCAAACGGGTGGCAGTGCTTGGCAAATTATTAGGATTACTATGAGTATAGGTCCATGTGTATCCAAGTGTTTTCTCTCGCTCTCTCTCTCTTTTTAAATCGCCATCTTTTGTAACAAGTGTCATATTGTGTTAGTCCGCTAGGGACCCGTTTTCATTGTATTAAGTTTCTAATCCCTACCTATACCGTGTATGTGTTTGTTTCTTGTGTTATCATTTTTAATTAGGAATGATCAGTAAGACACGACATTCAGAATGAGACTGATATGAGGTAAATTATTAATAAATGACTGTTAAATGATAAGCGATATCAAGATATCTTTAGAGTTAATTCGGGAAACGGTAACTCGTTAAACTACTTTTCCCGTGGTGCCCCAAATTCCTAATAAGTTAATTGTTACATGATTAATTTAATCTAGTAACAATTAAACATAGTAGGTAATTATTCAATAAATAATGGTCATCACAATAATGAAAGGCACGTCACGACAGTGGCTAACGGAAGCCACTCCTCAGTAAAAGGCACATGACTGTCACGTCTCCTCCCGTTGCTCCCCTCCGGCACTCTGATTCGCCGGTCTACTGAGCCACCGGTCTGAGCGCACCACCTCGGCAACACCGGAATGGAAACCCAATGCACCCTAATCACCTCCAGCACACCTGCACCTCATCATCTCATCACCACCCCTATATAGCCCTGGACTGTTCAGTGTTGTGTTGTGTGTAATTGTTAGTGTCATGTCGTGTACTCGCTCTTTGTTGTTCTCTTGCTCAGTGTTAAGTAAACTTTTACATTGTTGATTCCTGCGTCTGCATCCTGCCTCTTCGTATCCTCAGTACTCGTCACGATGACAGCCCGCTTGGAGTTTGCCAAAAGGCACCTTAAGACTCTCAGACCATGAGAAACAATATTCTCTGGTGTGATGAAACCAAGATTGAACTCTATGGCCTGAATGCCAAGTGTCACGTCTGGAGGAAACCTGGCACCATCCCTATGGTGAAGCATGGTGGTGGCAGTATCATGCTGTGGGGATGTTTTTCAGCGGCAGGGACTGGGAGACTAGTCAGGATCGATGGAAAGATTAATGGAGCAAAGTACAGAGAGATCCTTGATGAAAACCTTCTCCAGAGCGATCAGGACCTCAGACTGGGGCGAAGGTTCACCCTCCAACAGGACAATGACCCTAAGCAAACAGCCAAGACAACGCAGGAGTGGCTTCGGGACAAGTCTCTGAATGTCCTTGAGTGGCCCAGCCAGAGCCTGGACTTGAACTCGATCGAACATATTTGGAGAGACCTGAAAATAGCTGTGCAGCAACGCTCCCCATCCAACCTGACAGAGCTTGAGAGGATCTGCAGAGAAGAATGGGAGAAACCCCTCAAATACAGGTGTGCCAAGCTTGTAGCGTCATACCCAAGAAGACTCGAGGCTGTAATCGCTGCCAAATGTGCTTCAACAAAGTACTGAGGAAAGGGTCTGAATACTTATGTAAATATAATATTTCCAGGGGGGTTTTGGGATACATTTTTCACAAATTTTTCACAAACTTTGTCATTATGGGGTATTGTGTGTTGATTGATGAGAATAAGAAAAAAACGATTTAATCCATTTTAGAATAATGCTGTAACATAACAAAATGTGGAAAAAGTCAAGGGGTCTGAATACTTTCTGAATGCACTGTAGGTCTCTCCCAGCTTCGTTCCGTTTGCTTCCGTTTATGAAACATTTTGCAACAGAATTGGCGGAATGAATTCCCCCCTGCTCTCCCTCTTTCTCGCTTACTCTCTCTCTCCTCGCCTGCTCTGGCCTTCACATCTCTCTCTCAGGCAACTTGTTCGTTTGGGCTGTATTGTTCCTGTCATTGTGCCATCAGAGCTGACTCTCTTTGAGCCGTAAGATGACACATTGGCAAATTGCCTTCTACTCTCCTCTATTCTATCTCAGAGCTTACCTTATTCACCCACTCTCTCATCTCCAATTCTCTCCAGCTCTCCTTCTAAAGACACACCTGAATTAAAGCGTAGCATTATCATTACAAACGTATTTCCTGGCTGTTTCAACATACACACACTCTCATGGTCCAACGGTGTGTTTCTAGGTTCTGAACCGAATGTATTAACTGTGATTCTAGTCTTTTCATAGGAGCAGGCCTCTTGATGTTCTGAATCAGAATCACAATCTAAATGCCTTCCAGCCATTATACAGGATTGTTTTTGTCAGAACACAGACATATTGTTGAAATAACCTGTCATTGTTTCACGTTTTTTACCCATTGTATTGGCCCTGGTGGATTAGAGTTCTGTGAGCTTTCATGTCAATGAGTTGACTTCACATGTTCGTGGAGAGATAGGCTTTATTAAGTTGGATTAATTATGTATGGTAATGACCGTGTCGAGCACCTTTTTGAATTTCTACAGATGGTCTTTTCCAAGTGGATTTAAGTGGAATGCGACCAAATGAAGTGTCAAACATTCGGCCCGCGTTTCTATTTTTATTTTGGTGGGGAACAAACTCAATATACTTTAAAATGACTAAAACAAAATCTAAACTGTCTAGAAATGATATTTGGACCTACATTCATACAGTTTCTTGACTGTGTCCAGCTCGCTAATAATCACCGAAATGAAAGCTAGACAGTCAGGGAGCATCGGAAATTCCCAAAACGATGGATTTTTTGCAGCTTCTGACGGCGAGGAAATATAACACATTTTCAGTGTTGAAGACCAAATGCGGCCCCCGGTGCAAAATGAGTTTGACACCCCTGATCTAGACCTACAGAGGCAGAGAGGGAGAGGAGGAGGGGGAGAAAGGGAGAGAGAGAAATAGAGTAAAGAGAAACAAGTTAGAAATACACTATTCACCACTGACATAAGGCAGCATTGAGGAAGTACTAAACCAGATAAAGTCAGAAAAACCCAGTTCAGAATACTTTATGCCGGTTGGGTCCACATAACTGAACAAATCCTTTAGCGGTCTCTGGAGAGACTCTTTGTGTCTGAGTCGTTGATGATCATGATGACTGTGTGGTCATGCAGGTCTCTAGCTCTCCATGTCTCTTTTTTCTCTCAGTCTATTCCCCTCTCCTCTCACTTTATCTTTCACTGGTCCTCTTTCGTTCCCTTTCTCTACCACTCTCTCGCTCTCTTTCTCTCTCTCCATTTCTCACTCTGTTTGGTAGGAAATACAAATGCAGCTTTGGTCAGGGGGAAGGCAAACAAGCCTGAAGCTGTCAGCAAGTTTGAGGAGAAAAGCTCTTTCATTTGTCTCCAGTGCCCAGATTGATGCCCCTGCCAATATCTGCACGGAAATATACAGTCTCCCTCTGTGGATAAAGGCTGCTTCCCTGGATTCCCTTCCTCTGAAGTCTCTGCTCTGCTTCCGTCAGTCAATATGGTTTTGTTCCCCATTTTTACCTCCCTGGGTACAGCAGGCGGACAAGTGTAAAAAATAAGAACTTAACCGAACTTGTCCTCTTTCTTAGGGTGTTCAGATGAGCGTGTGCACTTCTCTGCCTGAGCTGTGGAATGCTGCAGTGTCAAGTGCTTTAGGGTTTCTGAAAAGTAGGAGTGAAAAGACGTTACTTTTCACTGGGGTTATTGGTCGCTCTGCGAAAAGCACTGAAGGGTAATTCACTGTGGCTGCTCTGCCTGGCCTTAAACCAGCATCAATAGGTTCTCTCTGCTTCTCTGGCTGCAGGTCAGAAATACTAATTTAAATCCTACAGAGTGGGATGGAGACAACTCAGGCAGACTCTGCTTAGAGATAAGGGTGACACATCATCATTATAAGATCCTAATCTACAAACATGGACTGCCTACATTTTATCCCCCCTACCCTATTCCCTCTATCTGCCCTCCATCCATTTCAACATTCAGATGGGCAGACCAAAATATCTTACCACAGAGAGGTGCATGCTGAGAAAGCTGGATGTCTAATGACTTTCTACCTCAGAAAGGTGACGAGGGGGAGAAAGAGAGAGAGAGAGGGAGATGAAGGAAGGAAGGAAGGAAGGAAGGAAGGAAGGGAGATAGAGGGAAGAAGAGAAAGAGACACACATAGTCAGTCCGTGACCATGGTGATGACAATGAGTCATAGAGTTCAAATAAACAGGCTTTATGTAAGGTTCTCCTTCACCTGGAGGAGAGGGGCGAGGGAGTCTGTGACTTCCCCATGGAGAGAGAGAAATAGAGGAGGATAAAATGGAGAAACAGTGTAACTGCCACATCTGACTGTGGATGTCAAAGTAGAATTCCCTATCTCCAGGCTATTACCCAGGCAGTGTGTTTGTGTTGGCCTTGTGTGGGAATGTGTCCCATACTATCAGATTCTGCTGCCTGGTCTTTATTCAGCACATTACTGTGTAACGTTTTAATTTGGAGGTTGTATTATGTTTTGTCTTTGTGGGGGATGTAGTTACAGTTTCTCAAGAGTAATATTTTATTATAAAAAGGCCTTCTACATTCTGTGAAAGGCTGCGTTGCGCTGTGTGTGTTAACCTCAGTGTGTAGGTGTTTTAAAGTAGCTTAAGTCTATGTTTTAGAGGGTTTGTTCCCACATGTCTGAGTCTTTCTATTTTACAGTGGGGAAAAAAAGTATTTAGTCAGCCACCAATTGTGCAAGTTCTCCCACTTAAAAAGATGAGAGAGGCCTGTAATTTTCATCATAGGTACACGTCAACTATGACAGACAAAATGAGAAAATAAATCCAGAAAATCACATTGTAGGATTTTTAATGAATTTATTTGCAAATTATGGTGGAAAATAAGTATTTGGTCAATAACAAAAGTTTCTCAATACTTTGTTATATACCCTTTGTTGGCAATGACACAGGTCAAACGTTTTCTGTAAGTCTTCACAAGGTTTTCACACACTGTTGCTGGTATTTTGGCCCATTCCTCCATGCAGATCTCCTCTAGAGCAGTGATGTTTTGGGGCTGTAGCTGGGCAACACGGACTTTCAACTCCCTCCAAAGATTTTCTATGGGGTTGAGATCTGGAGACTGGCTAGGCCACTCCAGGACCTTGAAATGCTTCTTACGAAGCCACTCCTTCGTTGCCCGGGCGGTGTGTTTGGGATCATTGTCATGCTGAAAGTCCCAGCAAAGTTTCATCTTCAATGCCCTTGCTGATGGAAGGAGGTTTTCACTCAAAATCTCACGATACATGGCCCCATTAATTCTTTCCTTTACACGGATCAGTCGTCCTGGTCCCTTTGCAGAAAAACAGCCCAAAGCATGATGTTTCCACCCCCATGCTTCACAGTAGGTATGGTGTTCTTTGGATGCAACTCAGCATTCTTTGTCCTCCAAACACGACGAGTTGAGTTTTTACCAAAACTTTATATTTTGGTTTCATCTGACCATTTGACATTCTCCCAATCCTCTTCTGGATCATCCAAATGCACTCTAGCAAACTTCAGACGGGCTTGGACATGTACTGGCTTAAGCAGGGGGACACGTCTGGCACTGCAGGATTTGAGTCCCTGGCGGCGTAGTGTGTTACTGATGGTAGGCTTTGTTACTTTGGTCCCAGCTCTCTGCAGATCATTCACTAGGTCCCCCCGTGTGGTTCTGGGATTGTTGCTCACCGTTCTTGTGATCATTTTGACCCCACGGGGTGAGATCTTGCGTGGAGCCCCAGATCGAGGGAGATTATCAGTGGTCTTGTATGTCTTCCATTTCCTAATAATTGCTCCCACAGTTGATTTCTTCAAACCAAGTTGCTTACCTATTGCAAATTCAGTCTTCCCAGCCTGGTGCAGGTCTACAATTTTGTTTCTGGTGTCCTTTGACAGCTCTTTGGTCTTGGCCATAGTGGAGTTTGGAGTGTGACTGTTTGAGGTTGTGGACAGGTGTCTTTTATACTGATAACAAGTTCAAACAGGTGCCATTAATACAGGTAACGAGTGGAGGACAGAGGAGCCTCTTAAAGAAGAAGTTACAGGTCTGTGAGAGCCAGAAATCTTGCTTGTTTGTAGGTGACCAAA
The DNA here is from genome assembly GCF_964263955.1 of Coregonus lavaretus. Lineage (NCBI taxonomy): Eukaryota > Metazoa > Chordata > Actinopteri > Salmoniformes > Salmonidae > Coregonus > Coregonus lavaretus. The sequence goes on from NC_139992.1 coordinate 20,309,756, forward strand.
TACTTATTTTCCACCATAATTTGCAAATAAATTCATAAAAAATCCTACTTGCACAATTGGTGGCTGACTAAATACTTTTTTTCCCCACTGTATGTGTTTTGGTCACCTCATAAGAAGCCTTTAGTGGATATCATTACCGAACAATTCTGTTAAAAACTTCACAATGCCACTGCAAATGCATTTTACAACCAATACCAATTCCATAAAAACTAATCTGTGTTAAAAGTCTCACATACTGTATATTGTGTAACTGGTATTCCCATTACAAGACAGGCTTGTGTAATCAGTGTTTAATTCCCCTGTAAAAAACAACAACAACAAAAAACTATTTTTTCCAGAGTTCATAGTTCTCTCTGTATCCCCCCCTACAGACTACTGGTGGCCCCTGCCCTCTGACCTGTGCCCTATCTGGATCTACCTGGATGTGCTGTTCTCCACAGCCTCTCCATCATGCCACTTGTGTGCCATCTCTCTGGACCGCTACATCGCCATCAGGAACCCCCTCCACCACAGCCGCTTCAACTCCCAAACAAGGCCCGCCTCAAGATCATGGCTGTCTGGACCATCTCTGTGGGTAAGGGGCAGGAAGAAAAGCCTGCACAAGTATATGCTACTCCCTTGAGAGAGGAGAGAGAGAGGAGAGAGAGGAGAGAGAGAGAGAGAGAGAGAGAGAGAGAGAGAGAGAGAGAAGGAGAGAGAGAGAGAGAGAGAGAGAGAGAGAGAGAGAGAGAGAGAGAGAGAGAGAGAGAGAGAGAGATCATATGCGAGAGAGAAGAGATCATATGCGAGAGAAAGAGAGATCATATGAAAGAGAGAAAGAGATCATGAGAGAAAGAGAGATCATATGAAGAGATCATGAGAGAGAGAGATCATGAATATGAGAGAGAGGTCATATGAGAGATAGATAATGAGAGAGATCACGAGAGAGATCATGAGAGAAAGAAAGATCATATGAGAGAGATCATGAGAGAGATCATGAGAGAAAGAGAGATCATATGAGAGAGGTCATATGCGAGAGAGAAAGAGATCATGAGAGAGAGAGAGAGAGAGAGAGAGAGAGAGAGAGAGAGAGAGAGAGAGAGAGATCATATGCGAGAGAGAAAGAGATCATGAGAGAAAGAGAGATCATATGAAAGAGATCATGAGAGAGAGAGATCATGAATATGAGAGAGAGTCAATGAGAGATAGATAATGAGAGAGATCGACGAGAGAGATCATGAGAGAAAGAAAGATCATATGAGAGAGATAATGAGAGAGATCATGAGAGAAGAGAGATCATATGAGAGAGGTCATATGCGAGAGAGAAAGAGATCATGAGAGAGTGAGAGAGAGAGAGAGATCATGAGAGAGAGAGAGAGAGAGAGAGAGAGAGAGAGAGAGAGAGAGAGAGAGAGAGAGAGAGAGAGAGAGAGGAGAGAGAGAGAGAGAGAGAGAGAGAGAGAGAGAGAGAGAGAGAGAGAGAGAGAGAGAGAGAGAGAGAGAGAGAGAGAGAGAGAGAGAGAGAGACCATGTGTGTGTATTTGTTATTATAAAGTGTGGTCATGGGGGGGGGGGTATATTTAGAAACGAGTCTTTGTAAAAATGCCAGAAACAAGTCTTTGTAAAACGCCCCCACATTGTACCGTTGGATAGGGCAAGGCACAGGCGCCATGGGAGAGAGCGAAAGAGGGAGGGAGGCAGTGAATGAGGAATGAAAGAAGGAGAATGACTCGTAAGCAGCTGTCATTTCAGTTTCATGGTCTATATTATTTAGTGTAAAAGCCAAGGCACTGAACAATCAGAAACTTTATAATGGCCTAGTTTATATCCAGCTGATCAAGTAAATGGCCTAGCATGAAAAGGAAATGATTGCGCCACTAATGCAGTCTGGTACATCAAGCCGTCAGACAGCTCCATACAGAACAGTACATGTGTCATTTATGCTGAGTGAGAGCCAGCACACCCAACTATTTATGTCTCGAAGTTGAAGCTGCTGCTAAAATGAGACATGCCCTGCTGTAGGCAAATAACCAGACGTAAATGTGTTTATAATTTAAGATTATTAGAGGGTCGATCAGATCTCATCATAAAAACAGCCTGTCAGACTTGTGTGGCTCCTTTCATTGCTTCAAACCAATGTCTCAATACCACCACCAATGATCCAGTCATGCTAGTTAATACCACCACTAATGATCCAGTCATGCTGTGTAGAGACCCAGGTATGCAGGAGAGACATTGTCATATAGAACCAGGGAAGCAGAAAGAGACATCACACAACTTGGGGAGGAATTAACTCCTGATATGACTCACCAATCCACAGGTTCCAGGCCCTAGGCGTAAAGCTAGCATATGATACGCTGCTGCCTGCAAATTAAATAAGATTATGTCACTAGTGCTTATCTTCATGTTATGTATCATCCCCCTCTCCTCTCATCCTCATCCCCCTCTCCTCTCATCCATCTGTACACGAGAGAGAGAGAGAGCGAGAGAGAGAGAGAGAAGCTTAAGTTTAGCTGATGGTACACAGAACTGAGATGATGTATGCTGTTAAACAAACCTTGGAACACAGTGCTGCTACTGCCCAGCCTATTGTACAAGACTCCTACCACAGGGAGAGATCGCTGAAGACCATACAAAATCCCACCCATACATAGAACACATGTACACACCTCATCCTGTACAATGAATGTGTGCACTCATGTACACACATTGTTAGTGCGCAAAGTCACACACTCACACCGACACACACCTCAAACCGCCATGACCAAGGAAAGTTCCTGGGCCATGACCAGGATGTAATAAACATTTCATATCAACCAATAATTTTTGTAAGACCGCAAAGCTCAATTAAATAATAATACTCTTTGGTTTTTGTAACCAGCAGTCTTCTCTTTCCATTAAATCATTGAATCCTACATCTTCCTGTATTTCTGTCATGTTGTGATGTGTCTCAGTGCTGACAGACAGAGGATGGAGGTCTTCCCCAGAGCTATATCTCTCTCTTCAGAAACACTGGGGAATAGTTTCCTAGAGCAAAGAAACACACAATTACCAAAGACGTAACAATGTACACGTTGGCATCAGCAGTTCAATGTCAATGTAACTGCCTCAGAAAGATTTTGTGCAAACATGGAGGGATAATTAGCTGAGCTGTGTTTATTGGAGTACGAGCAAATTGCTCCTACAGAGCAGAGATACTTACCTAAGGTCAGTTTAGCATTTCCTCTTCCTGAGGTTAAGCGCAAGTTTTGGGAAGGATGAACTGATCCTAGGTCTGTGTCTAGTGTGATCTCCAACCCGGAGCTCTGTGTATCTGTGGCTCTGGTGTTGATGTGTTAGTGTGGAAACATGGCAGAGATGGTTGAGATGTCTGGATCAGGTATGTGTTCTTTGGCCTGTCTCCAACTGCTGGGCCAGGGGGTGCTGCTGCTGCTCTGCTTTACAGAAACCACTGAACACACACCCAGGGCAACGTGAAGCTAGTCCAAACAACCTATAATACTAAGGAAGAATGAAGTAAAGATACAGGAACATAAACAAAGGATTACATGAAGAAATGTTGGACTTGAGTCATATGATTGATTCAGGGTTCCATGGCCATCTGGATAGCAAAAGATTGTCTTGACTATTTCAACTGCTTTCACATCCCAACCCACACACAAGAAGAAATCTCTTTCTGAACTTGCTAATGCTCTTGACGAAATTGCATTTCAAGTTTCAAGTTGGTCTTGGTTCAACCTTTAAAGCTGCCCTGGATTTCAACAAAACCAGTAGATACAGACAAACAAACTATTTTTCTAAGCCAGCCAAATATAGTGGTTAAGAAAATATCAACTCAAAGAAAAACTCCACCTTTCTCTCTCCAAGCCCCTCTATCTTTAGAGGAAGGAGATTGTCAGGGGGAAGAGAAACAGACAAAACGTATATTTAATTTCTGAATTCTGCAGGCGTGTTGATTGATGTTTGATTGACAGTTCTGTAGTAAAATGTTGATAAAACGAGGGACTATTTAATTCCTTCAGATCAAGATGCCAGACCAGACAGAACTGGGGAAATAGGCTAATGTCCTTGCAAATGTGAGGTCATAAATCATTGAATCTGTACCCAAGCCTAAAGTGATGTGATCTTAATTGGAGCTGGTTCTGGCAACCTTCCCCGTCTATTTTCCTGCTCTAAGCCCCAAAATGGCCGACAGTGTCAGGCCAGTTGCACTCCCTCCCTGAGGTTATTAGTCTTTGCCTCTCACTGTGTTGCAATGGGGATGAAACCCATAGTGAATGGCTCCAGATGCTTCTGTCCCTCTCCCTCACAAATCCAGTTATTGGCCACTAATGACACTAATGCTGGGTCTGTGAGGGGAAATGGCAGGGTTTATCTGTCCTGGTGGGCACACAATATTGATATGAGGACTATTGCATTATTGATGCAAGAGGATCCTGCCCTGGTGGATTGATTTACGGTGGGAATGAGCAACAGGTGTGCTATGCCTGTAGAACGATGTGTACATTATAGATGTGTACATTATAGAGCCAGACATTTTGATATTACTGGCACAATCTTGAAGCACCACAGTGCTATTTACCGTTTAGGCAGAGACAAGCTGTACAAAATTGCTTTTACTTTTTCAATTTGAAATCTTAAATAAGAGGTGACACACACACGCATGCACCCACCCACCCACACACACACTAAACTAACCTCTCTCTCCTCTGTCTTTCTGTAGGTATCTCCATGCCCATCCCCGTCCTAGGCCTGCGGGACCACACCAAGGTGTTTAAAGATGGCAGCTGCCTGCTGACAGATGACAGTTTTGTCCTGGTGGGCTCCTTCGTGGCCTTCTTCATCCCCCTCACCATCATGGTGGTCACCTACTTCCTCACCATCAGCGCCCTGCAGAACGAGGCTACCCTCTGTCTGGACCAGCTGGTGCCCCGGCCCAAGAGGATCGCCACCCTGACCCTGGGCTTCCTCCCGCAGGGCTCACTCTCCTCAGAGAAGCTCTTCTTCAGGCGTTCGCTCAGCCGTGACACGGGAGGGGTAGGAGGAGGGGTCGGCGGGGCCGGGGTGGACCCGCGGTACGGGCGTCGCACCATGCAGTCAATCAGCAACGAGCAGAAGGCCTCCAAGGTCCTGGGCATGGTCTTCTTCCTGTTCGTGGTCATGTGGTGTCCCTTCTTCATCACCAATGTTCTGGCGGTGGTGTGCGACCCTGTGAACTGTGATCCGGGGGTGATGGGGGGGCTGCTGAATGTGTTTGTGTGGGTGGGATACCTCTCCTCAGCCGTCAATCCTCTGGTGTACACTCTGTTCAACAAGACGTACCGTGCAGCCTTCTCCCGCTACATACGCTGCCAGTACAGCCCTACATACGCTGCCAGTACAGCCCGGAGAGGAAGCCTCTGCAGCTCATACTGGTTAACACCATCCCTCCGCTGGCCTACAACTCCACCCACCTGCACCTGGAGGAAATGGGGTCCCTCAGGAATGGGGTCCACAGCAGTGGAGGACCCAGGGACTCCCTACGAAATCTTGTGAAGACCAAATCAAACTCAGACAAAGACAAGGCAACCAGGGACAAAGATGAGAGCATCAGCTGTGTGTGAGGCTGTGATCCTGTAAGGTCTCAATCTCCCATAATCCTAGTGGAATGTGCTGGTTTTTATTAGATTTCCCATCTTGATCTCGTTTTGGGAGGAAAACACTGGGAACAGGTGTTCCTATGCTGGAGCATGCCCAGTAGCTCCATGGTGAGACTCATGTTGCCAGGAAACAGGGAAATAGGAAACAGGAAGTACCGAGAGAGGAGGGACAATACCTGCCTCACAAACACTTAAACTAGTAACACCAGAATAGAACAACTGAGCTAATGCTATATTATCAGCAACAGCCAGGGGGCACGAGGAGATGAGTCCCCCCCCCCCCAGAAAACATACATCATATACAAATCTATATTTGTGTATACATTGTGCACATACGTAAATTAATACCTGTATGTTCTGTTTTTGTTGTCATTAACCAAAGAGACAGAGCTATCTTGTGATCTTGTGTTTTCCTTGACGCAGTATTAAAATACAGAAATGTGTAATGGTGGGATGTAGGCTAATAAAGATATGTTGAGGGATTCCTAGGCATAGCACAATGGACTAAACGACCTTACTTTTAAAGGCATGGGACTCATTTGAACTAAGTGTTGTTGTACCTACAGTATGATTGATGTGATCTGTTGTTATAACCCCTCCCTCTTATTCATGGAGAACCCACCATCGCCACTTTACTACGAGGTCCTCTGAACTCAACCCTACTCAAGCCTTGTTTTTTTTTTAAACTTACAAAAAAATATATCTTCAATATAATGTTGATGTTGCCTGGGTAATTACTTCTAACTCCAGCGGAAAGAGTTTTGTGTTATTTGATGGAGTCTATTGTGGCATCTAAATTACCATGGTGACAGCCAACATACCATTTTTTTCTTGACACAAATGAAATTATTTCTGTTTTTGATCAAAGTAAAATTGAAGCCTTTATGAGTGTGTGGTAGTCATTTTCTTAGTGCGTATGTCTGACTGGTAAAAGCAGACCTATTTTTTAACTGCAGACCAAGGAGAAGCAAAGTTTTTAAGTGTTAGGGCAAAGTTAATTTTCTTCACATAAAAACTAACGGTAACACTTTTAATAATAAACCATTTATAAGGCATTTATAAACCATTTATAAGGCATTACAAACCATTTAAGGCATTTACAAAAAGTATGCTCACCATTTATTAATCATTACACCCACATTTGTCAATCTTAGTAAGCTAATTGTTCACAAATGTATATATATTTCCTTAAACATCCTGTGTTGTGTGTTTATTCTTTTACCAGGTACTGCAGGAATGTCTACCAATGGCATGCCCATCTTTTTGTGAGAAGCTTTAACCTGATCTCATAGTTTCAATTACACTGGTCACTCAAAACATGTATAACGTATTTATCAAGCATAAATAGCGCTCACTTTAGATTAGGGGCTGCAACAATACTTTACTGATGATTAGTAAATGGCGTAAATGTAAATGTAAATGACGTAAATGTAAATGTTTATAAACGTGGGAGTAATGATTAATAAATGGTGAACACACACTTAATAAATGGTTTATTACAGAACCTTAATATAAAGTGTCACCAAACTAACATCTCATTTAGGATGTACCCGTACCCTTACCCTAACCCTAACCTTAAACTGAAAACCTAACCTTAACCCTAAACCTAACTCCTAACCCTAAAACTAACCCTAGCTCCTAACCCTAAACCCCCTAGAAATATAATTTGACCTTGTGGGGACTAGCATAATGTCCCCAGTTGGTCAAATTTTTGTTAGTTCTCTATTCTTGAGGGGACTTCTGGTCCCCACAAGTATAGTTAAATACGTTCACACACACACACACACACACACACCCACACACTCACAATTACCCATCTCTTAACCCACCTTTCATGCTCCCCGATCCTTCTTCATTGAAGTTACCCCACTCACCACTACATTATTCACAAAGGCTGTCATCCTGATCATTATAACTTCTTCACCATTTAACAACATACAGTACCTGGATGATTCACCAACAAGACGTAAGAACAGGTCATTCGCCATCAAGAAAATAGCAAATGTCCCAAATGTCACTGGGATCATTAGTATATTCTCACAGGGACATAAAAAGCCAAAAAATTGCCCAATCAGCATAACTTAAAACCCAACATAAGTACATAATAGATACATTATAGTTACAACATAAAGACCATTCCCAGCCTGGAGACTGTGGTCAGATTCTCCTCCCTCTCTTACATCATAAAATGACAAAGTCACCTATGGTAATGTCATGAGGAATAGAGGATAGAGCTGCAGGGGTTTCATTAAGGTCACATTCATTAAAGAATTCCTCTGGAATCCCTTCAGAGCTGGGTTTGGGAGAAGGGATGAATTAATTCAAAATATGAGGAAAGAGGGAAGGAGGGAGGTAGGAAGGGAGAAGGACAGAGGAGATAGGCACCTATTCCATTCTCCATGGTTTCTTTTAGGGACTGAGCTTGTGTCAGTCTATGAAATTATTAAGTGAGAGATAGAGTGGGACTGAATAATGGGGAGAAAGGAGCGTAGGAGACCCAAAGAAACTGAAAGGGGATAAAAGAGAGGCATAGAGGGAAGAGAGAGAGAGAGAGAGAGAGAGAGAGAGAGAGAGAGAGAGAGAGAGAGAGAGAGAGAGAGAGAGAGAGAGAGAGAGAGAGAGAGAGAGAGAGAGAGAGAGAGAGAGAGGAGAGGGAGAGAGAGACATGCTTTTAAAGTACTGGCTACAGTGACCCTAGTTTCAATCATAAAGGTGAACAGGTGATGGGTTTTTTAACAAGGCTGAGGTGTTTATCCTTTACTTCAACAAGCCTTTGAAAATGTTCTCACAGAAGAGGAATGATTACCGTTTCTATCAAGGGCTTTAATCTCTAATTAATCTCATTCAAGCTGTTTTCCTGAAAACAGTTTTTGTGTATTTGGCTGATTTTCACAGCAGCAGAGCAGTTTAATCGATTCCTTTTAATCGCTCGCTATATACAAATGACTCATATTTGATATCAATTAAAGTGAAAACATAGTAAAATGGAAAATAAATAGGGATATAAAGTGCTTGGAGGGGGGATTCATATTAGAATAGATTTTATACTGAAAAAATATCAATATGCATTTTAATACACATCCATGAACGGTGTTATATCTCAGCAATGAGATACTGTATAACTGAAAAACAGAGTGGGATTTCAAACAGCCTTATTTCAAACAAAACATTTCAGACCAGATTCATAGTTGTGACATTTACATTATCGGTAGGAATTTCAATCACCTGGTACTCTCTATATTCACTTCGCACTCTCTACGCACGGCACATCTAGTATCTTGAGTTCCACGGCTGTCATAATAAGAACAATTTAATACCCACTTCACTCTCTGGCCTATCGCAGTCATTGACCGGCAGTCAAACATCATGAAGTGGTTATGAGGCACAAAGTGAGGTACATAGTGAGGCACACAGTGGTTATGAGGCACAAGTGTGTGCCTTCATTCGGAGAAACTATCTGGCTCTGTAAATACTATATGACTGAGCTGTCTTAAATCTGATGGTTCGCAGATAAAGGCACAGCATCTCAATGTGGCAACAACCAATGAAGTCATTGTCAGTGGAGTGTATTCATGGAGGGCAAAGGAAGCCAGTCTTCCCCAATAAATGTACCAATAATTTTTTTGAAATAATGTATCTTTCGTCTCTCTGTGGTTTCATAATTTTCCTTCAATTCACAAAAGGCTGAATGTATCTCACCGGAGAAGTAATCCGATCGAGTGAAACAGTCCCTCGACTTCTTGGCGCTGACAGAAACATGGATTACCACTGAAAACACTGCTACTCCTACTGCTCTCTCCTCGTCTGACCATGTGTTCTCGCATACCCCGAGAGCATCTGGTCAGCGGGGTGGTGGCACAGGAATCCTCATCTCTCCCAAGTGGACATTCCCTCTTTTTCCCCTGACCCATCTGTCTATCTCCTTATTTTAATTCCATGCTGTCACAGTCACTAGCCCATTCAAGCTTAACATCCTTGTCATTTATCGCCCTCCAGGTTCCCTTGGAGAGTTCATCAATGAGCTTGACGCCTTGATGTCACGATCGTCGTAATAAGTGGACCAAGGCGCAGCGTGATATGCGTACATACTTTTAATAGTACTTAATACACGATACAACAAAACAACAAAACGAAACGTGAAGTCCTCGGTTAACAAACACAAACCTACACGGAACAAGATCCCACAAATGACAAGTGCACAACAGGCTGCCTAAGTATGGTTCCCAATCAGAGACAACAAGACACAGCTGCCTCCGTTTGGGAACCACCCCGGCCAACACAGAAACACACGATCTAGAAAAGAACACATAGAAAACAAAACATAGACACTACACATATAAACTAACACCCTGGCTCAACATATAAGAGTCCCCAGAGCCAGGGCGTGACAGTACCCCCCCCCCCCCCAAAGGCGCGGACTGCGACCGCGGCAACTAAACCCAACAGGGGAGGGGCCGGGTGGGCATTCCGCCTCGGAGGCGGATCCGGCTCCGGGCGTGACCACCACTCTCTAACTACCCCCCCGTAGCGCCCCTGGTCTGGTCCCGCTGGCTGGAGCTGGACTGGACATCGGTGGAGCGGATTGCTTAGGCTCCGGTGTGGAGCAGCTGACCGGTACCTGATAAGGCACTGGTGAAACAGGCACGGGCTGTGCCGGACTGATGCTTGGTGCGAGGGGCAGGGCCGGGCCGGGCTGGCGACGCGCACCACAGGCTTGGTGCGGGGAGCAGAAACAGGCCGGGCCGGGCTGGCGACGCGCACCACAGGCTAGGTGCGGGGAGCAGGAACAGGCCGGGCCGGGCTGGGCTGGCGACGCGAACCACAGGCTTGGTGCGAGTGCAGGAACAGGCCGGACCGGGCTGTGGAGACGGACTGGAGGTCTGGAGCGAAGAGCTGACACAACCCGTCCTGGCTGAATGCCTATTTTTACACACTCTGTGTGAGGCATCAGCACAGGACGTACAGGGCTGTGTACTCGTACTGGCACTTCAGCACGTGGCACTGGCGCAGGATATCCGGGACCGAGGAGGGGTACTGGAGGCCACGAGCGTTGAGCCGGCACACTCCGTCCTGGCTTTATGCCCACCTTAGCATGACACGTACGTAGTGATAGCACAGGACGTACAGGACTGTGCCGGACCACTCGCGGCACAGTACGCAGCTCCGCATACCTCGGAACCTGCCCAGTCTCACGCTGCCTAGCCTGAGTACGGGGAGTTGGCTCTGCTCTACCTCTAGGCTCCGCCAACCTCCCTTCCAGCCCCCCAAACCCGGTGGCCTCCTCTCCTAATCCACAAACTCGCCCTGTAGTTGCCTCCAGCAGCCCCGTCGTCCATGCCGTGTGCCCCCCCCCCAAAAAATTATTGGGGTTGCCTCTTAGGTGCCCGACGTCGGCATGGTTGGCGCCGCTGCTCCTCTCTATGGCGCGCCTCCACCGTCTCCTCCCACGGACGGCGATCCATTCGCAGCCCGTCTGGTGTTCAACCTTCCGAAGTTCTCTCACGTCACCCCGCTCCTCCGCACACTCCACTGGCTTCCAGTTGAAGCTCGCATCTGCTACAAGACCATGGTGCTTGCCTACGGAGCTGTGAGGGGAACGGCACCTCCGTACCTTCAGGCTCTCATCAGTCCCTACACCCAAACGAGGGCATTGCGTTCATCCACCTCTGGCCTGCTGGCCCCCCTACCTCTGCGGAAGCACAGTTCCCGCTCAGCCCAGTCAAAACTGTTCGCTGCTCTGGCACCCCAATGGTGGAACAAGCTCCCTCACGACGCCATGACAGCGGAGTCACTCACCACCTTCCGGAGACACTTGAAACCCCACCTCTTTAAGGAATACCTGGGATAGGATAAAGTAATCCTTCTACCCCACCTTACCCCACCCCCCCAAAAAAATAAAAAAATAACACTGGCTATAAGGTGAATGCACCAATTTGTAAGTTGCTCTGGATAAGAGTGTCTGCTAAATGACGTAAATGTAATCAATGCCCCTCTGTCTCAGTATGTGTAGCCCATTTATCTGATGATGTCTAGTCAAAAAGAGTATGATATTTTTGCCGCCCGTAGCGTTGAATGCAAGGGAAGCCAGCGAGCATTTGGCCTCTGTTGATAATATATATATATATATATATATATATATACAGTGAAAGAAAAAAGTATTTGATCTCCTGCTGATTTTGTACGTTTGCCAACTGACAAAGAAATGATCAGTCTATAATTTTAATGGTAGGTTTATTTGAACAATGAGAGACAGAATAACAACAAAAAAATCCAGAAAAACGCATGTCAAAAATTTTATAAATTGATTTGCATTTTAATGAGGGAAATAAGTACAGTTGGGATTTTATTTTTTTATGATGAATTTATTTGCAAATTATGGTGGAAAATAAGTATTTGGTCACCTACAAACAAGCAAGATTTCTGGCTCTCACAGACCTGTAACTTCTTCTTTAAGAGGCTCCTCTGTCCTCCACTCGTTACCTGTATTAATGGCACCTGTTTGAACTTGTTATCAGTATAAAAGACACCTGTCCACAACCTCAAACAGTCACACTCCAAACTCCACTATGGCCAAGACCAAAGAGCTGTCAAAGGACACCAGAAACAAAATTGTAGACCTGCACCAGGCTGGGAAGACTGAATCTGCAATAGGTAAGCAGCTTGGTTTGAAGAAATCAACTGTGGGAGCAATTATTAGGAAATGGAAGACATACAAGACCACTGATAATCTCCCTCGATCTGGGGCTCCACGCAAGATCTCACCCCGTGGGGTCAAAATGATCACAAGAACGGTGAGCAAAAATCCCAGAACCACACGGGGGGACCTAGTGAATGACCTGCAGAGAGCTGGGACCAAAGTAACAAAGCCTACCATCAGTAACACACTACGCTGCCAGGGACTCAAATCCTGCAGTGCCAGACGTGTCCCCCTGCTTAAGCCAGTACATGTCCAGGCCCGTCTGAAGTTAGCTAGAGTGCATTTGGATGATCCAGAAGAGGATTGGGAGAATGTCATATGGTCAGATGAAACCAAAATAGAACTTTTTGGTAAAAACTCAACTCGTCGTGTTTGGAGGACAAAGAATGCTGAGTTGCATCCAAAGAACACCATACCTACTGTGAAGCATGGGGGTGGAAACATCATGCTTTGGGGCTGTTTTTCTGCAAAGGGACCAGGACGACTGATCCGTGTAAAGGAAAGAATGAATGGGGCCATGTATCGTGAGATTTTGAGTGAAAACCTCCTTCCATCAGCAAGGGCATTGAAGATATAACGTGGCTGGGACTTTCAGCATGACAATGATCCCAAACACACCGCCCGGGCAACGAAGGAGTGGCTTCGTAAGAAGCATTTCAAGGTCCTGGAGTGGCCTAGCCAGTCTCCAGATCTCAACCCCATAGAAAATCTTTGGAGGGAGTTGAAAGTCCGTGTTGCCCAGCGACAGCCCCAAAACATCACTGCTCTAGAGGAGATCTGCATGGAGGAATGGGCCAAAATACCAGCAACAGTGTGTGAAAACCTTGTGAAGACTTACAGAAAACGTTTGACCCGTGTCATTGCCAACAAAGGGTATATAACAAAGTATTGAGAAACTTTTGTTATTGACCAAATACTTATTTTCCACCATAATTTGCAAATAAATTCATTAAAAATCCTACAATGTGATTTTCTGGATTTTTTTTCTCATTTTGTCTGTCATAGTTGACGTGTACCTATGATGAAAATTACAGGCCTCTCTCATCTTTTTAAGTGGGAGAACTTGCACAATTGGTGGCTGACTAAATACTTTTTTCCCCCACTGTATTTGACCCCCTCGCAATCAGAAAGATTTCTGGCTCCAAGGTGTCTTTTATACAGGTAACGAGCTGAGATTAGGAGCAAACTCTTAAAGGGAGTGCTCCTAATCTCAGCTTGTTACCTGTATAAAAAAGACACCTGTCCACAGAAGCAATCAATCAGATTCCAAACTCTCCACCATGCCCAATAACAAAGAGCTCTCCAGGGATGTCAGGGACAAGATTGTAGACCTACACAAGGCTGGAATGAGCTACAAGACCATCGCCAAGCAGCTTGGTGAGAAGGTGACAACAGTTGGTGTGATTATTCGCAAATGGAAGAAACACAAAATAACTGTCAATCTCCCTCGGCCTGGGGCTCCATGCAAGATCTCACCTCGTGGAGTTGCAATGATCATGAGAACGGTGAGGAATCAGCCCAGAACTACATGGGAGGATCTTGTCAATGATCTCAAGGCAGCTGGGACCACAGTCACCAAGAAAACAATTGGTAACACACTACGCCGTGAAGGACTGAAATCCTACAGCGCCCACAAGGTCCCCCTGCTCAAGAAAGCACATATACAGGCCCGTCTGAAGTTTGCCAATGAACATCTGAATGATTCAGAGGAGAACTGGGTGAAAGTGTTTTGGTCAGATAAGACCAAAGTCAAGCACTTTGGCATCAACTCAACTCGCCGTGTTTGGAGGAGTAGGAATTCTGCCTATGACCCCAAGAACACCATCCCCACCGACAAAAATGGAGGTGGAAACATTATGCTTTGGGGTGTTTTTCTGCTAAGGGGACAGGACAACATCACCGCATCAAAGGGACGATGGACGGGGCCATGTACCGTCAAATCTTGTGTGAGAACCTCCTTCCCTCAGCCAGGGCATTGAAAATGGGTCGTGGATGGGTATTCCAGCATGACAATGACCCAAAACACATGGCCAAGGCAACAAAGGAGTGGCTCAAGAAGAAGCACATTAAGGTCCTGGAGTGGCCTACCCAGTCTCCAGACCTTAATCCCATAAAAAATCTGTGGAGGGAGCTGAAGGTTCGAGTTGCCAAACGTCAGCCTCGAAACCTTAATGACTTGGAGAAGATCTGCAGAGGAGTGAAACAGAATCCCTCCTGAGATGTGTGCAAACCTGGTGGCCAACTACAAGAAACGTCTGACCTCTGTGATCGCCACAAGGGTTTTGACCTTGTTGGCAAAACAGTCATGTCAAGTCATGTTTTGAAGAGAGGTCAAATACTTATTTCCCTCATTAAAATGCAAATCAATTGATAACATTTTTGACATGCTTTTTTCTGGATTTTTTTGTTGTTATTCTGTCTCTCACTGTTCAAATAAACCTACCATTAAAATTATAGACTGATCATGTCTTTGTCAGTGGGCAAACGTACTAAATCAGCAGGGGATCAAATACTTTTTTCCCTCATTGTATATATACAGTGGGGAAAAAAAGTATTTAGTCAGCCACCAATTGTGCAAGTTCTCCCACTTAAAAAGATGAGAGAGGCCTGTAATTTTCATCATAGGTACACGTCAACTATGACAGACAAATTGAGGAAAAAAAATCCAGAAAATCACATTGTAGGATTTTTTATGAATTTATTTGCAAATTATGGTGGAAAATAAGTATTTGGTCACCTACAAACAAGCAAGATTTCTGGCTCTCAAAGACCTGTAACTTCTTCTTTAAGAGGCTCCTCTGTCCTCCGCTCGTTACCTGTATTAATGGCACCTGTTTGAACTTGTTATCAGTATAAAAGACACCTGTCCACAACCTCAAACAGTCACACTCCAAACTCCACTATGGCCAAGACCAAAGAGCTTTCAAAGGACACCAGAAACAAAATTGTAGACCTGCACCAGGCTGGGAAGACTGCATCTGCAATAGGTAAGCAGCTTGGTTTGAAAAATCAACTGTGGGAGCAATTATTAGGAAATGGAAGACATACAAGACCACTGATAATCTCCCTCGATCTGGGGCTCCACGCAAGATCTCACCCTGTGGGGTCAAAATAATCACAAGAACGGTGAGCAAAAATCCCAGAACCACACGGGGGGACCTAGTGAATGACCTGCAGAGAGCTGGGACCAAAGTAACAAAGCCTACCATCAGTAACACACTACGCCGCCAGGGACTCAAATCCTGCAGTGCCAGACGTGTCCCCCTGCTTAAGCCAGTACATGTCCAGGCCCATCTGAAGTTTGCTAGAGTGCATTTTGATGATCCAGAAGAGGATTGGGAGAATGTCATATGGTCAGATGAAACCAAAATAGAACTTTTTGGTAAAAACTCAACTCGTCGTGTTTGGAGGACAAAGAATGCTGAGTTGCATCCAAAGAACACCATACCTACTGTGAAGCATGGGGGTAGAAACATCATGCTTTTGGGCTGTTTTTCTGCAAAGGGACCAGGACGACTGATCCGTGTAAAGGTAAGAATGAATGGGGCCATGTATCGTGAGATTTTGAGTGAAAACCTCCTTCCATCAGCAAGGGCATTGAAGATTAAACGTGGCTGGGTCTTTCAGCATGACAATGATCCCAAACACACCGCCCGGGCAACGAAGGAGTGGCTTCGTAAGAAGCATTTCAAGGTCCTGGAGTGGCCTAGCCAGTCTCCAGATCTCAACCCCATAGAAAATATTTGGAGGGAGTTGAAAGTCCGTGTTGCCCAGCGACAGCCCCAAAACATCACTGCTCTAGAGGAGATCTGCATGGAGGAATGGGCCAAAATACCAGCAACAGTGTGTGAAAACCTTGTGAAGACTTACAGAAAACGTTTGACCTGTGTCATTGCCAACAAAGGGTATATAACAAAGTATTGAGAAACTTTTGTTATTGACCAAATACTTATTTTCAACCATAATTTGCAAATAAATTCATTAAAAATCCTACAATGTGATTTTCTGGTTCCGTGAAATGGAACTGTTAAATGATATGTGATGGCTTCTCTACGGCCTCTGCATGATGAATCATCAACACTCAGGGTGGGGACAGACATTCCATCTCAATATGTAGACCTATCATCTCATCATGGTAACATTTTTTCTTGTGACAGGTAGGCCTATATAGTCTATGCTACAGTAATATAAAGACCGAATGTGTGTCTAATTTACCCATCTCCATCTGGCTTTCAGGGGTCACCTTATTTTTTTATTGTAAATTTCAGTTGCAGAGTTTTAAAACAGCCTATCCCTCGAATATAGTTGCATTAAATCAGTGCACGCGCGAGCACTCTCTCGCAGTCTTTCTCTCTCCATCAACTCCATTAAAATTGCATCCAAAATAGATAATAATGTTCTAGATTGATAAATATAGCCCTATATAGAGTTGACCTAGACTACCTCTTTCAGGTAATACATTCAATTCAGTATTAGCCTTATATTTAGCTAATTAATAATGGGTTATGCATAATAAGCGTTTAACTTATAGCCTCTGTCTCTAGCGCAATATGCACGCACCTGTGCTCCGCTGGCCTCTCCTTAAAAAATGCTCCTTAGCTTGGAGTGCCATGCAGGAAAAACTAGACTAGAATAGTGTAGTGTCGAGTCAATGTTGCTAATTATGCTGTAACAAAGGAGTCCGCTTATACTGAGCTTTGATCATAAGTTTTATTCATATCACAAGATTTCAGCATAAGTTTACAGATGTCATGATCACCCGGAGAGCAGTGTCCCAAAATAATATGTCTGCTCTAATGTTCTTTGTTCAAACCCAGTACTTATAATATTCTCCAAAATATGGGTGGCTCCCTCTACTGTCCAATCCCCTGTCTACAACACACACTCCCTCTCTTCTATGGGGCTTCACTCTAAAACCGTCTCCCTCTGAAACTAAATAAACATCCTCTCAGGTTCCACTTGAAAACATTAGCAAAGTCATAATCTTAATACACTACAATAGCTTGCTGGAAATTATTTTTTGTAGCATTTGTTATACCAATAGACTATTCGAAGAGGGACGCAAGCTCTTGTTTGCTGAATGTTAAATACAGCAGCCAATAAAACTCACGGGTAGTTTGAAAGATGAGCGAATGGCGGTAGGCTATAGCAGTTATTTTTTCAGACAATTACAGTAACCGTTCAATCTTCGTGAAGAGAAGTGAAAAGCATTCTGCATCTAATTCTAGTGCTACATTATTCAATGATGTCATTAGAATGATGAAGATAAGGACAACGAAACGTATTTCATTTAACTGTTGAAGGCGAGGAAGGAATGAAGCAACAATAGAGAGAGAAAGAGGAGGTAGCCTAATAACATTAGGGGAAATATTATGAACGGTATATATGCGTCAGTCTACTAATTATACAAATAGGCCCTATTATATTTCAAAATTAAAATCAAATGTGCTACCCTATACTGCACCAGAATCGACGTTCGCTCCCTGCTTTATCATGGTTTGAACGATGTGCGTAGTTCCAGTCCATATAATACAGTATAATACAATACAGTACAGTAATACAGTTCACACTCAAAAATATGTATTTACCCAAGAGATCATATAGCTAGCTATGTTTTTCTGTCGTGCGTAATGTGAAGTAGCCTATATCATATACAGTATGTATTAGATAAAGGCACAATCATTAGTTTTTTTGGGGGGCTGGGCTCATTAAATGTCTTTAATGTAGGGCTCATAAAATGTATTTAATGTATGGCTCATCAGGCTCAGGTAGAATCGGCCTTGGAATTTTCGATCAAAGCTCTAATCAAATCCAGACATAGGCCTATTTACATGCTTTATAATGCTTTTGAATTACACTTACGGTTTTGGCGGGAAATACCAGGTTACCCGGGAGAAAAATGATTTATTCTCGGGATGGAACATTTGTAAAATACCGGGAAAATATTCAACCCAAACACACACACACACACACACTTTGTGGACTTCACCAGACAGATGTTGCTCTCCGGTTTTGTGATGAAACAAAGGTGTAGTTGAATTTATTCTGCCACTGTGTCTTCTTATTGTCTCGGCCTTAGTCCGTCAAGGCATGTGAACTACCAGGTTATATGGCAAACAACGCAATTATCAAAACACATAGGTTGTAATATGGCTTTTTTTTCCTGGCTTGGCTTCCCGGGTGATTTTACCCGTGCACCACTATTGTCAGCAGTGGGCAGTTTGATTGTTTGGTTACAACTTCAAGGGAGTGCATGCGAGTTTGCGGACACACATCTCAGGACACACACACACACACACACACACACAGGTGCTAATGTAACATATCACACACGCATGTCAGTCCAGTTATTAGGTCATTGGTGTGTTTGCCTGGGAAGTAATGAACACAAACCTTTAATCAGGACAGGGTTTTCCTCTCTAATGTCTTCAGTGCTCAACCGTTAGAAGAGAAGAAAAATAGTAAAAATTTACTCTGGGCCCAGATTCAAGGATCTACTGGATGCTTTTCAGAAAGCAAAACAGGATAATAATTCCAATGTGCTTACATGGATAATGCTTTTACTCCTTCACAAACACAATTTATATATGGTATCCAGTAAACCCAGTATAAACAGTATGTACAGTATATCCAGTTAAACATCTAGGGAGCCATTTGACATGTTATAAATCATGCACTTTGGCTAAGCAGTAGTGGAGGTTATACAGAATTACTGGTATAACCGTTAAGGTAGAGCAGAGCTGGGGAGAGTTTACAATGCTGTCTTTGCTCCAAGGTCCCTCGGTACAGCCTATTGAGGAGCCCAGCACCATTCCAGTGACAGTCTTAAATGTCAAGAGGTTTATGAGCCCAGAGGCTATCATCAGAGATCTGACTGGTTATTCGCTGCCGTATATGTTCAATAAGCTTTGATTCTCTGAATGCTCTCTTCAAAGCAGTGTTACACAACCGGTGGGTCACAGCTAGTTCCAGCATCTGTCACACAGCTCAATTCTGGGGGATATATTCCTAGAAATATTGTTTTCTTTATCAGTAAATTTTAAAGTAATTGAGAAGGATGGTTGCAGCTTCAAAGGTTTAGGAGACCCTGCTTTAGGGGTGTCTCTTAACCAAGGTCGGTGGTTCAGGAGGACTCAGCCCGTTTCATTTGTGAATCTTTTACTTGTGTGCAATCACTATGGTAATTTAAGGGATAGTTCACCCAAATTACAAAATGACACATTGGTTTCCTTACCCTGTAAGCAGTCTATGGACACGGTATGACAGCAATCCATGCTTTGGTTTAGTTTCCCTGGCACTGTTTCCACATGCTAACACTAAACTAAACCAATTCATGGATTGCTGTCATATTTTGTCCATAGACTGCTTAAAGGGTAAGGAAACCAATGTGTAATTTTGTAATTTGGGTGAACTATCCCTTTAAAGAGTCTCAAATGTTCCACCCTAAACCTTCAAATCAACATTTCTTTAAGTCTTAAATAGTTAATCAAAAAGGAATATGTTCACATATAATTATTTGATCCAAGGAGAGGATGGTTAACCATAATGAGAGTTTACCACAGCTGCGGCCCATCAAAAGCTACAACAACTGAACCAAACAGACACCTACATCACAAGGACCAATAGTACTGAGTGGGGAGTCCTAAGTGGTTTAAAAGTGTAAACAGGCTTCCTCTGTCATTGTCTCCTTTCCTCCATTTTCACTGACCTGAAAACCCAGCCTCAGTTAAAGCAATATGGAGGCTGATGCTTGTTAAAAGGAAACTATTTGGGGTGTTTTTCCAGTCTGCCTACATAATTGTGTGATGATAGGGTGTTTCAGGCATAATTATGCATTATAGTTGTATTTTAGAATTTTCACGCCGGGAGAGTTTAGCTAGCTAGCTGTGTTTGCTATTCCTAAAATGTACTGTAGTCTAACGTTATAGCTAGCTAGCTAACTTTCCTGGCTAGCCTCAGTGCCTCTCATTAGGAGCAAAACTGGATAAACTGTTTGATGATGATTACATAAAGGAATGGCTTTGGCTTGATGACTCATATTAGTCTTGGAGTAACTATACCTGTATGTTGTAGCTAGCTAGTTAACGTGTGTCTGTGAGATGTCTCATATTCTACACCATGCTGCTACAGTAGGAATAAAGACAGTGCACAACGTTTGCCCATGAATGTGTAATAGCGTTTTTGTCTTCCTCTCAGAGACAATATCGCTTAAGTACAAAGAAGGTGATGACTCTCAAGAGGAGATGTAAAAGGTCCCATAACAACAATCTCCCCTTGTATCAAAGTGACTCCGAACACCTCACTGCACCATCCAAACACACCATATGCAAGCATTCCCTTATAGAACTGTAGTATTTATTATAAGCGTTAGCAGTATATTTTTATTCTACTGTATACAGTGGGGGAAAAAAGTATTTAGTCAGCCACCAATTGTGCAAGTTCTCCCACTTAAAAAGATGAGAGAGGCCTGTAATTTTCATCATAGGTACACGTCAACTATAACAGACAAAATGAGAAAGAAAAATCCAGAAAATCACATTGTAGGATTTTTAATGAATTTATTTGCAAATGATGGTGGAAAATAAGTATTTGGTCAATAACAAAAATTTCTCAATACTTTGTTATATACCCTTTGTTGGCAATGACACAGGTCAAACGTTTTCTGTAAGTCTTCACAAGGTTTTCACACACTGTTGCTGGTATTTTGGCCCATTCCTCCATGCAGATCTCCTCTAGAGCAGTGATGTTTTGGGGCTGTCGCTGGGCAACACGGACTTTCAACTCCCTCCAAAAATGTTCTATGGGGTTGAGATCTGGAGACTGGCTAGGCCACTCCAAGACCTTGAAATGCTTCTTACGAAGCCACTCCTTCGTTGCCCGGGCGGTGTGTTTGGGATCATTGTCATGCTGAAAGACCCAGCCACGTTTCATCTTCAATGCCCTTGCTGATGGAAGGAGGTTTTCACTCAAAATCTCACGATACATGGCCCCATTCATTCTTTCCTTTACACGGATCAGTCGTCCTGGTCCCTTTGCAGAAAAACAGCCCCAAAGCATGATGTTTCCACCCCCATGCTTCACAGTAGGTATGGTGTTCTTTGGATGCAACTCAGCATTCTTTGTCCTCCAAACACGACAAGTTGAGTTTTTACCAAAAAGTTCTATTTTGGTTTCATCTGACATTCTCCCAATCCTCTTCTGGATCATCCAAATGCACTCTAGCAAACTTCAGACGGGCCTGAACATGTACTGGCTTAAGCAGGGGGACACGTCTGGCACTGCAGGATTTGAGTCCCTGGCGGCGTAGTGTGTTACTGATGGTAGGCTTTGTTACTTTGGTCCCAGCTCTCTGCAGGTCATTCACTAGGTCCCCCCGTGTGGTTCTGGGATTTTTGCTTGTGATCATTTTGACCCCACGGGGTGAGATCTTGCGTGGAGCCCCAGATCGAGGGAGATTATCAGTGGTCTTGTATGTCTTCCATTTCCTAATAATTGCTCCCACAGTTGATTTCTTCAAACCAAGCTGCTTACCTATTGCAGATTCAGTCTTCCCAGCCTGGTGCAGGTCTACAATTTTGTTTCTGGTGTCCTTTGACAGCTCTTTGGTATTGGCCATAGTGGAGTTTGGAGTGTGACTGTTTGAGGTTGTGGACAGGTGTATTTTATACTGATAACAAGTTCAAACAGGTGCCATTAATACAGGTAACGAGTGGAGGACAGAGGAGCCTCTTAAAGAAGAAGTTACAGGTCTGTGAGAGCCAGAAATCTTGCTTGTTTGTAGGTGACCAAATACTTATTTTCCACCATAATTTGCAAATAAATTCATTAAAAATCCTACAATGTGATTTTCTGGAGAAAAAAAATCTCAATTTGTCTGTCATAGTTGACGTGTACCTATGATGAAAATTACAGGCCTCTCTCATCTTTTTAAGTGGGAGAACTTGCACAATTGGTGGATGACTAAATACTTTTTTCCCCCCACTGTATATACTCACCGGCCATTTTATTAGGTATACACATCTGTTCTGGAGGCAAAGGTCTGACCCCCCTTTGCCTCCAGAACAACCTGAATTATTCAGGGAATTCTGAAAGTGTTGGAAACGTTCCACAGGGATGTTGGTCCATGCTGACACGATGGCATCACAGTTGCTGCAGGTTGGACGGAGGTACAATCATGCTGCGAACAGCCCATTCCATCTCATCCCAAAGACGCTCTTTTGGGTTGAGGTCTGGGGACTGTGCAGGCCACTCAAGTAAACTGAACTCACTGTCATGTTCCAGGCGATGTTTTCCACTCCTCAATTGTCCAGAGTTGGTGATCGCATGCCGACTGGAGCCACTTCTTCTTGTTTTTAGCTGATAGGAGTGGAACCCGGTGTGGTCGTCTACTGCAATAGCAATAGCCCATCTGTGATAAGGATCGGCAAGTTGTGCATTCCAAGATGCCGTTTTGCACACCACTGTTGAGCATTATTCAGCATCCACAGCAGCGAGACGGCTGATGGCTTCTTCAAACTAGACTGCACCCGAGCAAGGTTTATTTTGAGCTGATTAGCGTTTCCATTTTGATTAGGCTGCAACAACACTGTAAAACATTTTCTGTAAAATGTACAGTAATTTACTGGCAGCAATTGGCCAGTCAATTACTCTAACTTATTTTACAGTACAGTTACTGTAATTAATTTTACAGTAATCCTTTTTAAAGTACCAAAAATGTTACTGTAATCTAATGTACAGTATATTATTGGAATTGCCCATGCAGCAACATATTATCTAGTGTTCTTTGCACATTTTCATTTTTACATTTTGGTAATCTAGCAGGCGCTCTTGTCCTTAGCAATTTACAGTCAGTGCATTCAACCAAGGTTGATTAAAAAAACGCACATTTCTGTAACCATTACTGAAAATGCTGTTGTAGTTAAGGATACATTGGTCTTCAAAATAATCGTAATTACAAGAGATCTTATATGTCTCTGACTATCTCTGGATAGTGCCACTACAATACTAAGATATTCACGGTAACTTGATGAAACACAGTACAATACAGCAAAAGTGACTATTAAACTGTATGAACATTATTTCACTGTAATTACAAAGGATTAGAGAAAGCAGGTTGGCTGTGTGCATTTGCATATTAAAGATTACTACAGTGAGGGAAAAAAGTATTTGATCCCCTGCTGATTTTGTACGTTTGCCCACTGACAAAGACATGATCAGTCTAGAATTTTAATGGTAGGTTTATTTGAACAGTGAGAGACAGAATAACAACAAAAAAATCCAGAAAAACGCATGTCAAAAATGTTATAAATTGATTTGCATTTTAATGAGGGAAATAAGTATTTGGTGGCAAAACCCTTGGTGGCAATCACAGAGGTCAGACGTTTCTTGTAGTTGGCCACCAGGTTTGCACACATCTCAGGAGGGATTTTGTCCCACTCCTCTTTGCAGATCTTCTCCAAGTCATTAAGGTTTCGAGGCGGACGTTTGGCAACTCGAACCTTCAGCTCCCTCCACAGATTTTTTATGGGATTAAGGTCTGGAGACTGGCTAGGCCACTCCAGGACCTTAATGTGCGTCTTCTTGAGCCACTCCTTTGTTGCCTTGGCCGTGTGTTTTGGGTCATTGTCATGCTGGAATACCCATCCACGACGCATTTTCAATGCCCTGGCTGAGGGAAGGAGGTTCTCACCCAAGATTTGAAGGTACATGGCCCCGTCCATCGTCCCTTTGATGCGGTGAAGTTGTCCTGTCCCCTTAGCAGAAAAACACCCCCAAAGCATAATGTTTCCACCTCCATGTTTGACAGTGGGGATGGTGTTCTTGGGGTCATAGGCAGCATTCCTCCTCCTCCAAACACGGCGAGTTGAGTTGATGCCAAAGAGCTCGATTTTGGTCTCATCTGACCACAACACTTTCACCCAGTTCTCCTCTGAATCATTCAGATGTTCATTGGCAAACTTCAGACGGGCCTGTATATGTGCTTTCTTGAGCAGGGGGACCTTGCGGGCGCTGCAGGATTTCAGTCCTTCACGGAGTAGTGTGTTACCAATTGTTTTCTTGGTGACTATGGTCCCAGCTGCCTTGAGATCATTGACAAGATCCTCCCGTGTAGTTCTGGGCTGATTCCTCACGTTCTCATGATCATTGCAACTCCACGAGGTGAGATCTTGCGTGGAGCCCCAGGCCGAGGGAGATTGACAGTTCTTTTGTGTTTCTTCCATTTGCGAATATTCACACCAACTGTTGTCACCTTCTCACCAAGCTGCTTGGCGATGGTCTTGTAGCCCATTCCAGCCTTGTGTAGGTCTAGAATCTTGTCCCTGACATCCTTGGAGAGCTCTTTGGTCTTGGCCATGGTGGAGAGTTTGGAATCTGATTGATTGATTGCTTCTGTGGACAGGTGTCTTTTATACAGGTAACAAACTGAGATTAGGAGCACTCCCTTTAAGAGTGTGCTCCTAATCTCAGCTCGTTACCTGTATAAAAGACACCTGGGAGCCAGAAATCTTTCTGATTGAGAGGGGGTCAAATACTTATTTCCCTCATTAAAATGCAAATCAATTTATAACATTTTTGACATGCGATTTTCTGGATTTTTGTTGTTGTTATTCTGTCTCTCACTGTTCAAATAAACCTACCATTAAAATTATAGACTGATCATTTCTTTGTCAGTGGGCAAACATACAAAATCAGCAGGGGATCAAATACTTTTTTCCCTCACTGTAGCCTCTTACAAGATAAGCCTCAATATGTTAATAAGTGAGAAGCAACAATACCATGCGCATATGGCAAAATATGGTGTAATTGCAGACCGCAATTGGGGGTGTTTCTTGATGTGGGTGTTACCTGATATCAGGAAATACCCATTGATACCTGCAAGTTTGGTCAGTTCCGGTGTTATGAGACTGATGGTTTCTCGACACAGATGATTTGTTTACATAGCAGGTTAGGATAACTAACTAGGCAGGTTCAATTCAAATCAAATTTTATTTGTCACATGCGCCGAATACACCTTACCGTGAAATGCTTACTTACAAGCCCTTAACCAACAATGCAGTTCAAGAAATAGAGTTAAGAAAATATTTACTAAATAAACTAAGGTAAAAAATAAAAAATAAAAGTAACACAATAAAATAACAATAACGAGGCTATATCCAGGGGTACCGGTACCAAGTCAATGTGCGGGGGTACAGGTTAGTCGAGGTAATTTGTACATGTAGGTAGGGGTAAAGTGACTATGCATAGATAATAAACAGCGAATAGCAGCAGTTTAAAAACAAAAGGAGGGGGGGGGGGGGGGGGGGGGGGGTCAATGTAAATAGTCCGGGTGGCCATTTGATAATTGTTCAGCAGTCTTATGGCTTGGCGGTAGAAGCTGTTAAGGAGCCTTTTGGACCTAGACTTGGCGCTCCAGTACCGCTTGCCATGCGGTAGCAGAGAGAACAGTCTATGACTTGGGTGACTGGAGTCTTTGACAATTTTTGGGGCCTTCATCTGACACCGCCTAGTATATAGGTCCTGGATGGCAGGAAGCTTGACCCCAGTGATGTACTGGGCCGTACCCACTACCCTCTGTAGTGCCTTATGGTCGGATGCCGAGCAGTTGCCTTACCAGGTGGTGATGCAACCGGTCAGGATGCTCTCAATGGGGTGGCTGTAGAACTTTTTGAGGATCTGGGGACCCATGACAAATCTTTTCAGTCTCCTGAGGGGGAAAAGGTGTTGTCATGCCCTCTTCACAACTGTCTTGGTGTGTTTGGACCATGATAGTTTGTTGGTGATGTGGACACCAAGGAACTTGAAACTCTCGACCCGCTCCACTACAGCCCCTTTGATGTGAAGGGAGGGGACTAAGCACCTACCCCTGAGGGGCCCCCGTGTTGAGGATCAGTGTGGCAGATGTGTTGTTGCCTACCCTTACCACCTGGGGGCGGCCCATCAGGAAGTCCAGGATCCAGTTGCAGAGGGCGGTGTTTAGTCCCAGGGTCCTTAGCTTAGTGATGAGCTTTGTGGGCACTATGGTGTTTAACGCTGAGCTGTAGTCACATAGGTGTTCCTTTTGTCCAGGTGGGAAAGGGCAGTTTTGAGTGCGATTGAGATTGCATCACCAGTTGGTCCGCGCATGCTCTGAGTACACGTCCTGGTAATCCGTCTGGCCCCACAGCTTTGTGAATGTTGACCTGTTTAAAGGTCTTGCACACATCGGCTATGGAGAGCGTGATCACACAGTCGTCCGGAACAGCTGGTGCGCTCATGCATGCTTCAGTGTTGCTTGCCTCGAAGTGAGCATAAAAGGCATTTTGCTCGTCTGGTAGGCTCGCGTCACTGGGCAGCTCGTGGCAGGGTTTCCCTTTGTAGTCCATAATAGTTTGCAAGCTCTGCCACATCTGACAAGCGTCACTGAATCACTGGACCTTAACACCGGATCATCGCAACTAGCTAGCTGCAACCAAATGGCTGTTGTTGGCTAATTCACCACTTTCCCGATGCACCAGTTAGCCTTGAGCTTACCTCGAGCCAGGCCCATCTCCCGGCTATCTACATCTCTGTCAACCGAACGGGACCTCCTAGTATCGACACGGAGCCCCGCCGATCCATCACGACTGGTCTGCCTACGTAATCATCTGATGAAGTTTCAACAGGCTTCCCGTTGCGACGACCACGAAGATCCATCTGCTAGCCCCGGCCCGCTAGCACGCGCAATCAACAGCCGTGCCTCCTGCTCGCCTATGCTGTAGCAGCCTACAAACTGCTCCTGGACTTAGCTATTGCTGTTCACTGGAACTTATGATCACTCAGCTACACAGCTGATGCCTGCTGGACTGTACCTTTACACGGTACCCTATCCTGTTTATCTGTTTAGCCTCAGCCCAAAATTTCATCGCCATTACCAGTTGTTGTCTTAGCCCTCTCGAATAACACCTGTGATTGCGTTATGCCTCTCTCCCATGTCAATATGCCTAGCCTATTGCTGTTTGGGCTAGTTCTTATTGTACTATTTCACTGTAGAACCTCCAGTCCCACTCAACCAGCCTCAGAGAGCTCCTTTGTCCCACCCCCCTATACGCGGAGACCGGCTCAATCGGTATCTCCAGTGATGCTACCTCTTTCATCGTTACCCAATGCTTAGGTGTACCTCCACTGTACTCATATCCTTCCATATCCTTGTCTGTACATAATGCCCTGAATCTATTCTACAAAGCCCGGAAATCTGCCCCTTTTATTCTCTGTACCCAACGCACTAGAAGACCAGTTCTTAAAGCCTTTAGCCGTATCCTTATTCTATTCCTCCTCTGTTCCTCTGGTGATGTAGAGGTTAACCCAGGCCCTGTAGCCCCCAGTATCACTCCTACTCCCCAGGCGCTATCATTTATTGTAATCCTGAGTGGCACAGTGGTCTAAGGCACTGCATCGCAGTGCTAACTGTGCCACTAGAGATCCTGGTTCGAATCCATGCTCTGTCGCAGCCGGCCGCGACCAGGAGACTCATGGGCGGCGCACAATTGGCCCAGCGTCGTCTAGGGTAGGGGAGGGAATGGCCGGCAGGGATGTAGCTCAGTTGATAGAGCATGGCGTTTGCAACGCCAGGGTTGTGGGTTCGATTCCCACGGGGGGCCAGTATAAAAAATAAAAAATGTAATCACTAACTGTAAGTCGCTCTGGATAAGAGCGTCTGCTAAATGACTGTAAATTTAAATTTCTTGACTTCTGTAACCGTAAAAGCCTTGGATTTTGTATGTCAACATCAGAAGCCTCCTACCCAAGTTTGAGTTATTCACTGCGTTAGCACACTCTGCCAACCCTGATGTTCTAGCAGTGTCTGAATCCTGGCTTAGGAAGGCCACCAAAAATTCAGAAATATCCATCCCGAATTACAACATTTACCGTCTAGATAGAACTGCCAAAGGGGGCGGAGTTGCAATCTACTGTAGAGATAGACTGCAGAGCTCTTTCATACTATCCAGGTCTGTGCCCAAACAGTTTGAGCTTCTACTTCTAAAAATCCACCTTTCCAGAAATAAGTCTCTCACTGTTACCGCTTGCCACAGCCCCCCCCCCCCCCCAGCCCCCAGTTGTGCCCTGGACACCATATGTGAATTGCTTGCCCCCCATCTATCCTCAGAGATCGTACTGCTTGGTGACCTAAACTGGGATATGCTTAACACCCCAGCCGTCCTACAATCTAAACTAGATGCCCTCAATCTCACACAAATTATCAAGGAACCTACCAGGTACAACCCTAAATTCGTTAACATGAGCACCCTCATAGATATCATCCTGACTAATTTACCCTCTAAATACACCTCCGCTGTCTTCAACCAGGATCTCAGCGATCACTGCCTCATTGCCTGCGTCCATAATGGGTCCGTGGTCAAGCGACCACCCCTCATCACTGTCAAACGCTCCCTAAAACACGACAGCGAGCAGGCCTTTCTAATTGACCTGGCCCGGGTATCCTGGATGGATATTGACCTCATTCCGTCAGTAGAGGATGCCTGGATGTTCTTCAAAAGTGCTTTCCTCTCTATCTTAAATAAGCATGCCCCATTCAAAAAATGCAGAACTAAGAACAGATATAGCCCCTGGTTCACCCCAGACTTGACTGCCCTTGACCAGCACAAAAACATCCTGTGGCGTACTGCATTAGTTTTGAACAGCCCCCTCGATATGCAACTTTTCAGGGAAGTCAGGAACCAAATATACACAATCAGTTAGGAAAGCAAAGGCAAGCTTTTTTAAACAGAAATTTGCATCCTGTAGCACTAACTCCAAAAAGTTTTGGGACACTGTAAAGTCCATGGAGAATAAGAGCACCTCCTCCCAGCTACCCACTGCACTGAGGCTAGGAAACACTGTCACCACCGATAAATCTACGATAATCGAGAATTTCATTAAGTATTTTGCTACGGCTGGCCATGCTTTCCACCTGGCTACCCCTACCTCGGCCACCAGCTCTGCACCCTCCGCTGCAACTTGCCCATCACCGCATTCTTATTGGCAGACTAAATAGCCTTGGTTTCTCATATGACTGCCTCGCCTGGATCACCAACTACTTCTCAGATAGAGTTCAATGTGTCAAATCGGAGGGCCTGTTGTCTGGACCTCTGGCAGTCTCTATGGGGGTGCCACAGGGTTCAATTCTCGGGCCGACTCTATTCTCTGTGTATATCAATGATGTCGCTCTTGCTGCTGGTGACTCTCAGATCCACCTCTACGCAGACGACACCATTTTGTATACATCTGGCCCTTCATTGGACACTGTGTTAACAAACCTCCAAACGAGCTTCAATGCCATACAACACTCCTTCCGTGGCCTCCAACTGCTCTTAAACGCTAGTAAAACTAAATGCATGCTCTTCAATCGAACGCTGCTTGCACCCGCCCGCCCGACTAGAATCACTACTCTTGGCGGGTCTGACTTAGAATATGTGGACAACTACAAATACCTAGGTGTCTGGTTAGACCGTAAACTCTCCTTCCAGACTCACATTAAGCATCTTCAATCCAAAGTTAAATCTAGAATTGGCTTCCTATTTCGCAACAAAGCCTCCTTCACACATGCTGCTAAACATGCCCACGTAAAACTGACTATCCTACCGATACTTGACTTCGGCGATGTCATTTACAAAATAGCTTCCAATACTCTACTCAGCAAATTGGATGTAGTCTATCACAGTGCCATCCGTTTTGTCCCCAAAGCCCCATATACTACCCACCATTGTGACCTGTACGCACTCGTTGGCTGGCCCTCACTACATATTCGTCGCCAAACCCACTGGCTCCAGGTCATCTATAAATCTCTTCTAGGCAAATCCCCGCCTTATCTTAGCTCATTGGTCACCATAGCAACACCCACCCGTAGTATGCGTTCCAGCAGGTATATCTCACTGGTCATCCCCAAAGCCAACACCTGCTTTGGCCGCCATTCCTTCCAGTTCTCTGCTGCAAATGACTGGAACAAACTGCAAAAATCTCTGAAGCTGGAGACACTTATCTCCCTCACTATCTTTAAGCATCAGTTGTCAGAGCAGCTTACCGATCACTGCACCTGTACACAGCCCATCTGTAATTAGCCCACCCAACTACCTCATCCCCATAATGGTATTTACATTGTTATTTATTTTGCTAATTTGCACCCCAGTATCTCTATTTGCACATAATCTTCTGCAAATCTATCACTCCAGTGTTAATACTAAATTATAATTGTAATTATTTGCACTATGGCCTATTTATTGCATTACCTCCATAACTTACTACATTTGCACACACTGCATATAGATTTTCTATTGTGTTATTGACTGTACGTTGTGTTTATTCCATATGTAACTCTGTGTTTGTTGTTTTTAATCGCACTGCTTTGCTTTATCTTGGCCAGGTCGCAGTTGTAAATGAGAACTTGTTCTCAACTGGCTTACCTGGTTAAATAAAGGTGAAATAAATAAATTAAATAAAAGAGCCAGGGTGTAGTAGGATTCAATCTTAGTCCTGTATTGGCTTTGCCTGTTTGATGGTTCGTCTGAGGGCATAGCGGGATTTTTTATAAGCGTCCGGATTAGTGTCCCGCTCATTTAATGCGGCAGCTCTTGCATTTAGCTCGGTGTGGATGTTGCCTGTAATCCATGGCTTCTGTTTGGGATATGTACGTACGGTCACTGTGGGGACAACGTCGTCGATGCACTTATTGATGAAGCCGGTGACTGAGGTGGTATATTCCTCAATGCCATTGGATGAATCCCGGAACATATTCCAGTCTGTGCTAGCAAAACAGTCCTGTAGCGTAGCATCCGCGTCATCTGACTACTTGTTAAGATAATTAACATGTCAGGTTAGGTGAACTAGCGTGGCAGGTTTGGAGATTGAGGTTAGGAAAAGAGTTAGGGTTAGTTACAGTTGTCAACAACTCATGTTTGTCCCCGACGTGATAGAAACGGCCACGGACCAATGGCGAGCATCAATGGGTGTAACTTGATATCAAGAAACGCCTTTATCAGAAAACGACCCTCTCCAAAAATGCGTTATGATACTGTATTCTGAATTAAAGTAAATTACTGGCAGCAATTGGCCAGTAAGCTACTGTAGAGTTTTAGGACAAAGTTTGTAGAATTCCTAAAATACAGTATATTACCATATTCTGTGGGGGTACAGCATTCTCATTCAGGGTTGCAACAAATATAGCTTCTTACAAGACACTCCTTAAAATATGTTAATGTCCAGAGAGCCTTTCCCCACCCACAACATTTCCCCTCAAGGCACCATAATTAGTACTGTAAAACACAATATTTTACATTTGAAATTACAGAAGGGACTTACTGTGTGCTTTAAAACAAATGTACAGTATTTTACTGTGTATTCTATGATAATCTACTGTATTCAGTTTATACAGTATCATACTGTTGATTAATACAGTAAGTTACTGATAAAATTCAAAAACCGGCTAATAGTGAACCTAAATGACCTCAGGTCTGTAAGATATTTACATTTTAGTCATTTAGCAGACGCTCTTATCCAGAGCGACTTACAGTTAGTGCATTCATCTTAAGATACAGTGGGGAGAAAAAAGTATTTAGTCAGCCACCAATTGTGCAAGTTCTCCCACTTAAAAAGATGAGAGAGGCCTGTAATTTTCATCATAGGTACACGTCAACTATGACAGACAAATTGAGAAGAAAAAAAATCCAGAAAATCACATTGTAGGATTTTTAATGAATTTATTTGCAAATTATGGTGGAAAATAAGTATTTGGTCACCTACAAACAAGCAAGATTTCTGGCTCTCACAGACCTGTAACTTCTTCTTTAAGAGGCTCCTCTGTCCTCCACTCGTTACCTGTATTAATGGCACCTGTTTGAACTTGTTATCAGTATAAAAGACACCTGTCCACAACCACAAACAGTCACACTCCAAACTCCACTATGGCCAAGACCAAAGAGCTGTCAAAGGACACCAGAAACAAAATTGTAGACCTGCACCAGGCTGGGAAGACTGAATCTGCAATAGGTAAGCAGCTTGGTTTGAAGAAATCAACTGTGGGAGCAATTATTAGGAAATGGAAGACATACAAGATCACTGATATTCTCCCTTGATCTGGGGCTCCACGCAAGATCTCACCCTGTGGGGTCAAAATGATCACAAGAACGGTGAGCAAAAATCCCAGAACAACACGGGGGGACCTAGTGAATGACCTGCTGAGAGCTGGGACCAAAGTAACAAAGCCTACCATCAGTAACACACTACGCCGCCAGGGACTCAAATCCTGCAGTGCAAGACGTGTCCCCCTGCTTAAGCCAGTACATGTCCAGGCCCGTCTGAAGTTTGCTAGAGTGCATTTGGATGATCCAGAAGAGGATTGGGAGAATGTCATATGGTCAGATGAAACCAAAATATAACTTTTTGGTAAAAACTCAACTCGTCGTGTTTGGAGGACAAAGAATGCTGAGTTGCATCCAAAGAACACCATACCTACTGTGAAGCATGGGAGTGGAAACATCATGCTTTGGGGCTGTTTTTCTGCAAAGGGACCAGGACGACTGATCCGTGTAAAGCAAAGAATGAATGGGGCCATGTATCGTGAGATTTTGAGTGAAAACCTCCTTCCATCAGCAAGGGCATTGAAGATGAAACGTGGCTGGGTCTTTCAGCATGACAATGATCCCAAACACACCGCCCGGGCAACGAAGGAGTGGCTTCGTAAGAAGCATTTCAAGGTCCTGGAGTGGCCTAGCCAGTCTCCAGATCTCAACCCCATAGAAAATCTTTGTAGGGAGTTGAAAGTCTGTGTTGCCCAGCGACAGCCCCAAAACATCACTGCTCTAGAGGAGATCTGCATGGAGGAATGGGCCAAAATACCAGCAACAGTGTGTGAAAACCTTGTGAAGACTTACAGAAAACATTTGACCTGTGTCATTGCCAACAAAGGGTATATAACAAAGTATTGAGAAACTTTTGTTATTGACCAAATACTTATTTTCCACCATATTTTGCAAATAAATTCATAAAAAATCCTACAATGTGATTTTCTGGATTTTTTTTCCTCATTTTGTCTGTCATAGTTGACGTGTACCTATGATGAAAATTACAGGCCTCTCTTATCTTTTTAAGTGGGAGAACTTGCACAATTGGTGGCTGACTAAATACTTTTTTTCCCCCACTGTAGCTAGGTGAGGTTCCCATCACAAGCATAGTAAGTACACTTTTCCTCAATAAAGTAGTTATTAGCAAAGCCTGAGCTTTTTTTTTGGGGGGGGGGGGGGGGGGGGGTGTCCATGCTGTTATAGTCATACTGAATGGTTTTTTAACAGTGAGCTTGTGAGCCAAAGCTATGGTTTTGTTCAAATTCATTAATTTCAGGACCTCTCAACTTTTCTTTGACAACAACGCCACCTTTCGGTTGCATATCGACATACATTTGAAGATGCAAGGGGAGGTATCTCCATGACAGCAGCAGTATGTTGGAGGGAGGTACCAAGGTGTGAGAAGTGTGCAGAATGGCATGAGACAAAGGAATGTGTAGCATTGGGGAAAGTAGTGGTATGTGCTAATTGTAGAGGTGGCCATGGGGCTGTGGATCAGAAATGTCCCGTGCGAGAGAAGCAGTTTGAGGTTTCCAGGGTAAGTAAGTTTTTATATGCTGAGGCAGTGAAGAAAGTAGAGGAAGAAGGGTTGGGAGTGGTGATAGTAGATATGTACCAGTTCAGAGGGCTAGGCCAACAAGTGATATATATTTAAGTAAGATTGGATTTTTAGCGTTTATAGCAATGGTTATTAATTGTACTGCAGGGATGGAACGTAAGTCGAAGAAAATTGAGGTTGTGGTGGCAGCTGCAGAGAGGTATTTGGGTGTGCAAGACTTGACATCAGAAGAGTTACAGGGAGTGTTAAGTGGTGATGTCCCATCATTTCAGGTTGAGGGCATTGAGGTAGGAATGAATATATTTAAATAATGGAGAAGGGTGGTGTTAATTATTAATAATATTTTTGAATTTGTGAGTGTAGTGTTAGATGGTAGAGTATTTCTTTATTTTAGTTTTCATGCAAAATATAAGGGAGTTGTACTCCAGTCTAGAAGGTGGCGGTAATGCAACAAATTGGATGCCAACCGCCATTAAACCTCATTGAAGAAGAAGACGAAGTATCTCCATGACGTTTCACGTTGACCCTCACGTTGGACTCTACTAGACCCAAGCAGCCGGGACGAAAGTGAAGTTATTCTCAATAATCGTTATTTAACAAGGTATGTAAAGTGTAAATTAACACTTATTATTTGCTGTGTTTCTATGATCATGAAGTAGAAGTTACTGAGTTTCTTACGTGCAGCTTGCTTGCAGGGTAGGAGTGGCTCTGGCTCGCTCGAATAAGCCAGACAGCTATACAGAAACCGATACAATGTGGCAAGTTCTGCATTCTCTTGCTCTGAAGGCCTTATAGCATTCATCGATTGATCATCTAGCGATTTACAGAGGCCGCATTGTGCATGCTTTCAAGTTGGTGCTTTTTGAAGATGTTACAGTTAATAAGTTAGCACAGCTGTGTTTTGGGCCTATCTTCTTGTTCGGGTCTTCTGCCCTGTCCAACGACATTCGACCAACTTGGCATTCTATTTTTGCATGCATCTGTGGACTGTAGACCCCTTTTTGTGTTTGCAAACATTGCCGCACGAGGGCGATGCGCGCAAGTTGGTGGGGGAGTTATAGAACGCCAGCAAAAAAATGCCTGTATTTACATGTTACTTATGAGTGCATTTCTCACTACTTATGGGTTATAATATAATTTAAGGCTCGTATGAATGTCCTGCTTAAAGTTATGTTCGTCATCATCGCAAATCAACTGCATTATACTTATAAAACACTTAAACTTCAACCAGTAAAATGGCTCTTTGGCTAGCTTTTGCTACAGCCTAGCCTATCAATAAGCGTTAGCATTCTAGCTAGTTGCTGCATCCAAAAGTTATTTTGCAAAGATCACAACCAAATAATCTTAGCAACTGTTCAAGCAACAATTAAAACATAATTGTAAACGTACAGGAACCCAAAAAAAGTAATTTCGTTTAGAAATAATAAAAATGTAAGGGCTTTGTTAAATGGGCGCAGATGGCGATGGCTTTCTTACACGAATCTGTGCGTGACGTCAGTGTACTGGAAAAGGGTCTATGCAACTTAGTTTTAGCATGCATAACATGCTAGTAGTTGCTAGCTAAGAAGGATAATTTTACAAATGCAATGTTGTCTGGTCTACGCAAAACTGTAGCAGCAAGATTTCTGAAAGAATGTCCCATACAATACAACTCTTTCCCTCGTGGACTTGCCAAAGGTAACCGAACTATGGCCCTCGCCCAAGTGTCATCCAACAAGTGCAGTGGCGGCTACCAGAAGGTGTTCGAGCATGACAGGTGAGCTAGCCTCGTGAAACCAGACTAACTAACCTCCCGAGAGCTCATTCTGTTTTAGCTAGCAGATTGTAACGGCTAATGTGATGCCCCATTAGCCATTACAGGATAGGTACTGTTTGGCATATCACAGAGAATGTTCGACCAACCTTAACTTGGCAATACGATCTTTGTCCTCAATTCGGCGAAACATGTATCTTCCAAAATATCCGTGTTCAGTTGCAGGTGGTTCGTTTGAATTTAGAAAATGCTCTTTTTAAATAAATAAAAGTTTTACTCCATGAAATAATCCAAAAATGTGTTCGCCACCATCTTGTCTATTTCTAATCTTCTCTCATTGATCGAGAGCTCTGTCTACCTGCTACTCTACACAAACATGTTTAGAAGATATGTTTGGCCGAATCGAGAACGAAGATAGTATCGCCAAGTTAAGGTTAGTCGAAAAATTCTGTGCAACGCCAAACAGTACCTATCCTGTAACGGCGAATGGAGCATCTCAGTAGCCAGTCTGCTAGCTAATTCTGTTTCACTGTTATACATCAATGCAACACACTGCTGTATTTGCCATTGGAATACACAAATTATAGTTTTCCAAATTCTATTATTTCCAATCTGCCCATATGGCTTGGGTGGAAACATGCAGTATGCCAGAAACGTGATGTAATGCATTTTCTTTTCTCAGCACTGAGCTGAAGTGTAAAATGAAAGTCGCTGTCTACCTGCCTCCTAAAGCAGAGAATGAGAAGTGCCCCGTCTTCTACTGGCTCTCTGGTGAGTTCTCACAGTCCATTGTCTCTCATATGTTACATAAAGACAGTGGTCACCATCCCTGCCCAGAATGTGTAGGTTTTTGTTCTATCCCAACACACCTGATTCAACTAATCATCAAGATCTTAATTGCCTGTACACTTGCACTGGTCTAGAATAAACATCTGCACACGATGACCACTGAATTATTCTGATCAACTACTTAGATTTTTCCTATGTGTGTTGAAAATGTTGTCCTTCACGTTTCACTGTGTGCTTCTAGGGTTGACATGCACAGAGCAGAACTTCATCACCAAGGCTGGCAGTCAGCAGGCGGCTTCTGAGCACGGAATCATCATCGTAGCCCCAGACACCAGCCCACGTACGCACGCACACACTTTACTCATTGCATAACATTCACCCTTCACTTCAATGCTCATGCCCACCTTTTAATAGTAATTATAGCTCCCACCCTACCTTCTTCCTACTATTTTCTGTGGTGTTCAGGTGGTTGTAACATCGAGGGTGAAGATGAGAGCTGGGACTTTGGCACGGGGGCTGGTTTCTATGTCAACGCCACCCAGGAGCCCTGGAAGACCAACTACTGCATGTACACCTATGTCACTGAGGAGGTGTGTCGGTCACATGATAATAGTAGTCGTGATGGTAGCATTTCCTATTACTATTTTGAATCCCCCAATACTGCTATGCGCTGATAATCACCACCTCCCACCTCTCTCTCTCTTTATTTTTTTCTCTCTCTCAGCTCCCTCGTTTGATTAATGCTAACTTCCCCACTGACCCAGAGAAGATGTCCATCTCCGGCCACTCCATGGGGGGACATGGAGCCCTCATCTGCGCCCTGAAGAACCCTGGAAAATACAAGGCATGGCAATATGGCAGTCCTTTCATTATGATATCATATATTACCATCATCTTTTGAATATATGAATGAAGCCCTTTCTCTTCATCCCATTCTCACTGCAGGCTGTTTCTGCATTCGCCCCCATCTGTAACCCCATCCAGTGTGCCTGGGGGCAGAAGGCCTTCTCTGGGTACCTAGGAGAAGACAAGAAGACCTGGGAGGTACAGTAAGGGGTTACAGGAGGACCAAATCAACGGGATCACAACAAACAAAGTAGAATTCCAGAACAACACCAAGAGTTTCTAATCACTCTTCCTCCTCTCCTTTTCCTCCTTTCCAGGCGTATGACGCCACGGTGCTGGCAGCATCATACTCTGGCCCACAGCTGGACATCCTGATCGACCAGGGCCGTGATGACCAGTTCCTGTCGGCCAGCCAGCTGCTTCCTGACAACCTGATCGCCGCCTGCTCAGAAAAGAAGATTCCTGTTGTGTTCAGGCTGCAGCCGGTGAGTGCTGCCACCCAGTGGCCAACTATAGCAACTGTTTGATCTTGAAATACCTACTATGTGTACTGAACTAGGGTTGGTGACTTTGCTGTATGATTTTCCCTGCTGCCAGTTGTTCATCTCAGTAGTTATATACAATATGTGCTTGTTTACTGATGTAAAATGCAGTGAGTATCATCATATTGCTATGTCATCAGACTAACAGTGCCATTAATGTCTCCATCAGGGCTACGACCACAGCTACTTCTTCATCTATTCCTTCATCACCGACCACATCAAGCACCACGCCAAGTTCCTCAATGCTTAAGACTGACTGCTGGACCAGAACCCAACCAGGCTTTCTCCTCTGTGCCTTCTACTCAAACTGTGCACCTGCTACTGTCCACATGTCCCATCCAGAGAGACCTAGTGCCTGGTGAGCTAAAATTAACCTGATGCGCCTGTTGAGCTGAAATGAACACACCTGCTATGTTGAGTCAAACTGAGAACAGACAATAGTGGGGCCAGGATGTTTGGTGTTAAGAGGAGCTTGCTTGCTAATCATGTGGTCACTCCAACTGTATTTCTTTCAAAATAAAGGTTCAGTTATTACTTTTGATTACATTTGTTTCCATCTTATGACCTTAGGCTTATACACTCTGACATCTCTGAGACAATACAAAATACATGTAGGTGGACTATAGATCAAACATAAGACAATGTGCTTTTTACAGATAAGTGCTTTACTGATAAAGTGATGAGAAATATATACAGTATTCACAGCAGTTAAGGCAACATTAAAGGGGTGTTTCATGCAATAAAATCCAAATTGCTGTACAACAAATACACCAATATGACAAGAGGTACAAAATTGTATAATATGATACGTCAATTTTAAGAAACCTAAACATATTTTTTTTTTTTACATTTCCTCCCAATCAAAGTACAAAACTGAGTACAAGCTTTCAGGACTATATACAGAGAAAGGTAGAAAAGGGCAACACAGCTAAACTCAGCAGTCAACAGTTATACTGTGGTAAAAACATTTCGCACATTTGTATAGTTCAAATAAATGTCATTGTCATACACACATTTCTAATTTAAAATGGAGCTCTGAGATTTGTCAGTTGCCAAAACAAACTATAAAAACGTCTCTTTAAAGTGCTGATAATTTCAGGCCCATAGGCAGCCATACAGCCACTCATAAAGGCCCAAGGGATTGACTGACTAATCAATGAACTAAAAGTAATGACCTCTTTAAAAAAAAAAATGTAAGTCCCCTCTTTAGGTTTCTAAACTGTCAGGTTTGCAGCACACGGCCCAAACCTCCATAAGGAAACGATAAGCTACACAGTCACTTTCTCCTACTAAGCAAATATCCTTGTCATATTTCCCTTTAGTTTCCACATATCTCTTTTCTATCATCAAAATAGGAGGAAATGTTAGAACTGGGAGAAGGGATACTGGTAGTCAAATGTTAGCACCTGAGTAGTTCTATTTAGCTAGGTGGAAAGGACATTACTTTGAGTATTAAAGTAGGATTACTGTGCATAATGGTTGTTTTTACTATATATAATGTATTGTAAATTATTAAATATTAGCTACATTATATACATAAATAGTAGTAGTGTTGTAATTGTTGTTACTTTGAATTCTACATTAGCAATGAGATCACTCAAGATCCTGATTCTAAGAGATTGTTCACTTTGCCTCAGGAGTGTGGCTGATTTTATGTGTGGTGGTGACTGTTAAAATATTCAAATTACTCTTAAAGATGCACTATTCAGAAATCGCTCCGCCATTTCCTGGTTGCTAAAATTCCAATTGTTCGTAATTTCAGTTTGTGACAAAACAAGCAAGTATAGTGTAGAGAATCATTGTACCATCTAAACCGCTGTGAAAAATATTTTCCATAACCAGAACTATTGTATTTTCAGCTGTTTGAAGCTGGTGTACGAAACCGAAAGTAAACTATATATAAAACGGAACTGAACGGGATGCATAGAAATAGCGTAGATAGAACAGATCTACCACTTAGACTTGCTTTCAATGAGTGACAGAGCTATACCTCACATTTCTATGTGAATTTGGTCGTCGCCCAAAAAGTTATTGCAGCTTTAATAAAGTAATAAATACAATTCATTTGGAAAGTATTCACTTTTTCCACGTTTTGTTACGTTACAGCCTTGTTCTAAAATGGATTAAATTGTTTTTTTCTTCCCCTCATTAATCTACACAATACCCCATAATGACAAAGCAAAAACAGGTTTTTAGAAATTTTTGCAAAAAACTGATGACATTTACATAAGTATTCAGACTCTTTACTCAGTACTTTGTTGAAGCACCTTGGCAGCGATTACAGCCTCAAGTCTTCTTGGGTATGACACTACAAGCTTGGCACACCTGTATTTGGGGAGTTTCTTCCATTCTTCTCTGCAGATCCTCTCAAACTCTGTCAGGTTGGATGGGGAGCGTCGCTGCAGAGCTATTTTCAGGTCTCTCCAGAGATGTTCGATCAGGTTCAAGTCAGGGCTCTGGCTGGGCCACTCAAGGACATTCAGAGACTTGTCCCGAAGCCACTCCTGCGTTTTCTTGGCTGTGTGCTTAGTCGTTGTCCTGTTGGAAGGTGAACCTTCACCCCAGTCTGAGGTCCTGAGCACTCTGGAGCAGGTTTTCATCAACGATCTCTCTGTACTTTGCTCCGTTCATCTTTCCCTCGGTCCTGACTAGTCTCACAGTCCATGCTGCTGAAAAACATCCCCACAACATGATGCTG
This sequence comes from Coregonus lavaretus, assembly GCF_964263955.1. Taxonomy (NCBI): domain Eukaryota; kingdom Metazoa; phylum Chordata; class Actinopteri; order Salmoniformes; family Salmonidae; genus Coregonus; species Coregonus lavaretus. The sequence continues at coordinate 20,350,329 of NC_139992.1, forward strand.
CCATCACCATGCTTCACCATAGGGATGGTGCCAGGATTCCTCCAGACGTGACACTTGGCATTCAGGCCAAAGAGTTCAATCTTGGTTTCATCAGACCAGATAATCTTTTTTCTCATGGTCTGCCTTTTGGCAAACTCCAAGCGGGCTGTCATGTGCCTTTTACAGAGGAGTGGCTTCCGTCTGGCCACTCTAAAATAAAGGCCAGATTGTTGGAGTGCTGCAGAGATGGTTGTCCTTCTGGAATGTTCTCCTATCTCCACAGAGGAACTCTGGAGCTCTGCCAGAGTGACCATAGGTTTCTTGGTCACCTCCCTCACCAAGGCCCTTCTCCCCCGATTGCTCAGTTTGGCCGGGCAGCCAGCTCTAGGAAGAGTCTTGGTGGTTCCAAACTTCTTCCATTTAAGAATGATGGAGGCCACTGTGTTCTTGGGGATCTTCAATGGTGCAAACTTTTTTTGGTACCCTTCCCCAGATCTGTGCCTCAACACAATCCTGTCTCGGAGGTCTACGGTCAATTCCTTTGACCTCATGGCTTGGTTTATGCTCTGAGATGCACTGTCAACTGTGGGACCTTATATAGACAGGTGTGCCTTTCCAAATCATGTCCAATAAATTGAATTTACCACAGGTGAACTCCCAAGTTGCAGAAACATCTCAAGGATGATCAATGGAAACAGGATCCACCTGAGCTCAATTTCAAGTCTCATAGCAAAGGGTCTGAATACTTGTGTAAATAAGGTATGTTTTTTTATTTTGAATACATTCGCTAAAATTTCTAAACCTGTTTTCGCTTTGTCATTATAGGGTATTGTGTGTAGATTGATTAATTTTCTATTTATTTAATCAATTTCAGAATCGGGCTATAACGCAACAAAATGTGGGAAAAGTGAAGGGGTCTGAATACTTTCCGAATGCACTGTGTATACTTTCTAAATACAAAACCCACTTGCACAAACCATCACATTGACGCTTATCACCACTTCTCATAAAAACATTACCACACGTCTAAAGACAATTAGATCATTGGAATAGTACAAACCATATATTCAAAAACATTAAAGCTGGAATCATTAGTTGATACATCCATTTTTGGACTTATAAATTAATGATATATACCCATTGATTCTTGAAGAATATAACTTACAAATGCCTCACGAGCTCAGTTAAACTGTCGTACCCCATTAGAACCCAGAATAAAAACGTGTTTTACTCCTGTTTGTAAACAATGTAAATGTAAACAAACACGGTATAGCCTCAAAACATATTTAAAACTATACTTTTGTTATCATGGATGGTCAGTCCTTTCATTCATAGCTCTATGAATTTGAGTGGTTACATTTCTCCAGGCCCATCCCTCAGCTTTTTACCAAAACACAGGCTGGGTGGCCTCTTGATATTGTTTCAATTAAGGATTCTAGCTTTAATTACATTTTACATTTTAGTCATTTAGCAGACTCTTATCCAGAGCGTTAATGAATTGCTGTCTCATACGTAGCTCTGAAAAAACAGTTTAGATGTTTTGGCAACTGTCAAATCTATCCAGTGGAACATTGTTTGATTTTACTGCTAAATCTTAAGCTTTGGATACCAAGCTGTATAAAATGCATATCTGTACAATAAAAACCCAACACCATTGCTCACACACCTAGTATGCTTATTTCAGAGTGTTCTGCTGTTTGTGTAGTAGTGGGATATTGGGCACTCAGGCATCAACTCTTCATATACTGCTAACAGTGTCTCTAAATCAGTGAATGCATCTGTTACTTTTAAATGCTAACGTTGTAGGTCCTACATGACCACCTAGCATGGGCAGCATCACCCCACACTTCACGAGAGGTTATTTAGCAGTAAATCAAATCAAATTGTATTTGTCACATACACGTGTTTAGCAGATGTTATAGCGGGTGTAGCGAAATGCTTGTAAAGCCGTATACAATGTACTAGGGCAGGGGTGTCCAACCCTATTCCTGGAGAGCTACCTTCCTGTATGTTTTCACTCCAACCCCAGTTGTAACTAGCCTGGTTCAGCTTATCAACCAGCTAATTATTAGAATCAGGCTAGATTAGGGTTGGAGTGAAAACCTACAGGTGGTAGCTCTTCAGGAACAGGGTTGGAGAGCCCAGTACTAGGGCATGCAAACCCTCTCCTCTCTTTTTCATTGTCTAACTATGACTCCTGTCACTCTCTTTGACAAGCACGCAGTCAGGCATGCGCGCGCACACACACACACACAATGTTAGAGTAATACCATTGACCGAGAAGCAGGCTACGGAATGAAGCATGAGTGTAGTAAGCCCACACCTCCCCTGAGTTACATACCCACAACCACTCCCGATTCAACAACCAAAACACAATGTTCCCATAATGTTAGGACAACACTTCTACCCCTACAGAGGTGGTGAGAGATCAATTTAAAGTAAAACATAATACAATATACAGAACTATACCTAAAATATATTACCTATTAGAGAAAAATATTTGCGGGATTCTTTTCAATGTATACAACTCTCAGCCACTTGGCCATGTCCATTGTAAATATCTTGAAATAGGGAAGCGGTAGCAGAGAGAGCGCTACGTTGGAGTGTCTGGTGTTTAGTCTCAGAATACTGAAGGTGATTATAATAATACCTGTCCTTAGGAATAGAGGGGTGAAAACTGACAGCCTGTGAAATGCATAGTCAAACGTACACAGTGCAGCATGCTAGAAGCTGTTGTAGGCAGGGTTCAAGCTACAGGAGTGTCCAAGGGTGCTGGATGCTGCCACAACAAAGCAGGGCACTCGCGTCAGAATTAAACACCATCAACGTGGACACCCCTGTCAGCTTTTAATATCATATCCACTATGTAATTTAGGGCACCGCACGCATCAATGTGCAACTTCAAACCCCTGGTTGTAAGAAACACGAAAGGAAGACAGATATAGGCTACAGTCCCTTGGAAAAGGCTATTTCAGGAGGTACAATGGCAACTTGTGTTCGTTCACTTTGACAAAGTGGTGTGTGTGTGGGTCTTCCCTCTCACGTGAAGAGAGCCTGCTTGGTTGAAGTCTCATCCACCAGCGCCTGGACTGTCATGCTCACCTTTATCATACCCTTCTCCTCTAGTATGTGATGAGGCAGACACAGCTTATCCTGTGAAGGTTCCACAGAGAAAGAGAAGGAAGAGACAGAGAGAGTGGGGGGGAGGAGGGAGAGGAGATCGGGAATGAGTGGGACAGAAATAGGGAGATGGACAAGAAAGGAGGCAGCAAAAACAAGTAAATAAAAACCCCTCAATACAACTATGGTGATGAGTGAACATACAGACAGTACAGGTGTGTGTAGGAGTATGTTGGATAACCATTATGAGGAATCTGAACAGCACTGGACTCATCATCCTTCAGAGAACAGCAACACAGAATAGAAGAGAGAACTGTACATTTATTACCAGTTCCATTCACACCATCAGATATACAAGTCATATAAAGCCTCACAGCACTGGCTGAATTAAAACAAACAGAACTATTAGTAGTCGCTGGGTAAAATAAACTTCCTTCCAATGTATCTTGAGGTTTTGAAAAGAAGAAAATAAGTCTACGGTCTGAACCACGACAGAATAGTACAATAGTAGGCCTAAAACTTCTACATACTGTAGTCATGTAACCCCCCCAGGGTAAATCAACTATAGCGATATGAGAGTTATGTACAGGTAACTTACAAAATAAAGGAAACTCCAACAAAGTGTCTTAATGGGGTGTTGGGCCACCATGAGCCAGAACAACTTCAGTGCACCTTGGCATAGATTCTACATGTGTCTGGAACTCTATTGGAGGGATATGACACCATTCTTCCACGAAGAACTTCATAATTTGGTGTTTTGTTGATGGTGGTGGAAAACGCTGTCTCAGGTGCCGCTCCAGAATCTCCCATAAGTGTTCAATTGGGTTGAGATCTGGTGACTGAGACGGCCATGGCATATGGTTTACATCATTTTCATGCTCATCAAACCATTCAGTGATCACTCGTGCCCTGTGGATTGGGGCATTGTCATCTTATCGGGGCATCGGCATGGTAGCCAAAATAATGGCCTGCCCAGCATCTTTATACATGACCCTAGGCATGATGGGATGTTAATTGCTTAATTAACTCAGGAACCATACCTGTGTGGAAGCACCCGCTTTCAATATACTTTATATCTGTCATTTACTCAAGTGTTTCCATTATTTTGGCAGTTATCTGTACATGGTCGAGATGTGCAGTAGTGACGTGATTATTGAACTTAATTTAGTGACAGTGTTCTGTAGTGACATTCTACAGTCTAGTCATAAGTGGTGTGTTTATTAGGTCCAAACCTATACACTGTGTTGTATCTTTGTCATAGATGGCATCACTATTGAGCTTTACTATTTACTTTGAACAGACAGTATAATAACAACTGTATTGTACCTGTATCTGATGTGTCTTGAAGAGAGAGATCAATGCAACAAAAAAGCTCCAAGATCCAGCTTGATAGAGGAACCCTATTAATGGTCTGTGCTTACCTGGACCCAAACTAGACAGGCTGTATGGAACCAAGAGACAGTGTATGACCCCATGGGGAGTGGGTATACTGTATGACCCCATACAACAGGTCTGTGACCCCAGAGGGCATTAATAAAGAGAACAGTCCAACATGACAGGCTTGATTTGAGACATTGGCCAAAGAGTTGTAGAGAGTCTTCCGGTAACCCCTTGTGTACAAGTTCCAGGCTTCTTTTTAACAGTTGGAATGTGCAGTATTGATGGGGACAGTATATGAATGCATGTGTGTGAGGTTGTGAGTCGGTATTTATTGGAGTTTAATGGTGCGCATCTGTAATGTGTGCATGAATACAAGTGTGTATGAGAGACACACTGTTGTGTGAGTCAGCAGTTTTCCCAGACAGAGGAGAAGAGCACAGAAACGAGGTTGAAGAAAAAGAGGAGGAGGATTGCGGACAGAGACGTGTTGGCACATGCGGGGGGCAGGGCTGAGAGGAGGGTGGGCTTTGACAGGAGATTGACAGGTGGCATTACGTCAGCTCGCTCCAGCTATAGGCCACAAACAGCAGGAGGAGACAGAACACATGTACTAGGCTCGAGCCAATCAGGTCCCAGGGCTGCCAGGCGGGAGGCGGAGCCTGGGCGACCTGTGTAGACGCCTCGGGGGCGGGGCTTGGGTTTGGACTCGGGCCCTTCCCCTGTCTGTCTGAATTCCTCCCCTTTGTGGGGGTCTCCATGGCGACCAGGGCGCACACGGTGACACGGATCGGCCGCAGGTGACACTGGATGATGTCATATGCTGAGCAGAGGGACGACTGAGGACCCAAAGAGGAGCGGAGGTGGTAACATACAATGTGAATGAAGGTGAAGGGAGAAGGATTGGAAATAGGAAAAGGAGTTGAAGGGATGAATGGAGAAGAATGGAAAACAGGGAAAATAATGATACAGATAGAAGGAAAGGGCTCACATAGGAACGTCAAAGGATTTTACGAATGAAGAAGAGAAATACAGGCATATAGAAGTGGAGGAGAATGATGAGCGAGGGAAGAACAACACATAGGAGAGAAAATACCAGAACAAAGAAGAGGAAGAAATGGGAAGGGAGTGCCAGGAAAAGAGAAATAAGGGGAGGGGATTCAGCGGAGAAGAAGAGAAGATAGACGGTGGTCCAGCAGGAAAACAGAACAGAGAGAAACAAGGCAGGATGTTAACCAGTGGGAACAAGAGGTCAGGGGTCAAGGTATGTGTTTCTGTGCAGGGCTGCGCAGGCGTGGGTTACCAGGGCAATGTGCAGGGCTGCTTTTTGAGAGAGAGTATGTGACTTACTACATTTATAAATCTGAGACTGAACTGTCTCTTTCAGAAAGCAGCCCATGCCGGGGTGTGGAGCGTTAGGAGCAATGAGGGTGCAGTCGGTGTTAGCCAGCTACATCTTCACATGCATTTGCTAGCAATAGCTTTCTATCCAGCGCAAAGCACCTGTTTCAGCGAGGCAGCAACATTTCAGCCAGCAAGCAGCAGGATTACAAGATGGCTAGGGCCAGGTTATACAAGCAAAACCAGACTAGCAACAGCAAACAAGCAGGAGGTCTAAGGAAGCAGCCAAGAGGTCTCAGACAGTCTCACTGTTGGTAATGGTGCTACTGTGCATTCTAATGTACAGTCCCAGCAGGCTACTCAAACAGTGACTGAAAGGCAACTTTTGTAGTGTGAGGTTTCGACCAGGCTCATTGAGTGATGAGAGAATACGTTAAACACAATCACAGCAGGGCTTACTATACCAGGGTATGATCAAATAATGAGTCCCGCTACTACTGTATGTGTAACCATGGACGACAGAAATAGTGGTCATAATTACTGAATATATTTACTAAAGGAGCAATCACACAGCAACGAGGAGCCAGGGTCACTGGGCCAATTTGATAGTCGAACACATCTTATTAAAGAGCGACTGCCCCTAAAAAGCAATTTATCGTTTTGAAAATGGCCTATGTGGCATCGATAGGAGTCAGAAACATTTATTATACTGTCAAAATTGACTACAAGGTGTAAATAGGATAATGCTGGTCATAAAGATGATAGGAAATAATTGTATGTCGCGGAATGAAGGGTACCGTAACAGTTGTCCGTGGGTTGGGTTTATTTTAATCCTGTCCACAGCTGACAGCACCCAAGTAATCATCAATTCGGAGCGCAGCTGCACGAGACCGATCTTAATTTGGTTCTGTTAGTTTTGACCATCAGTAAATTACACAATGTACATGGGACAATATTTTAAAAGGTCAATAGCTCCAAATTTCAATGACTTAAAAACCTCAAACCAACTATAAATTGTAGAAAGTGGTATACAAATTTTGAAAGCATTTAATGAGACAACTAAAAGATGTACAACATTAAAATATTGTCCCATTTACATTGTGTCATTTTTGATGGTCCCTAACTATCCCCAGAGATGGGCTATTCAAAGTCAAACCAATTTTGCCACGTTTGCACATCAGCTGGCTGAAGCTAATTGGCTGTGAACACAGACGAGACACCCACATCAAACCACACCCCGAAACCAACTCACGTTTGAATTCAGTCATGGCCGCTAGCGTTTCTTAATGTGCCAAATTAGGAAGTGCAATCGCCCTTTAAGTCCTATGTTGCCATCACATACACACACAACATCTTTCAGTCAAGTAAATGACATGAGAGCACAACAGCTCCTGTTAAACTCCTTTTTTTCTTTGGCACGCGCTGGGGTCAGAACCAGGCAAGAGCCAGGTCAAAGTTTAAAAGCATAGAGGAAGCCGTGATGATGACAGCATAGTCCAGTGCGATGATGATGATGATGCAGCTTTAATGCTTGCCATTATTTTCTCTCTTTCAGAGGAGGTAGTGGGGGATGGGAAGGTGATTGGCTAGATGTGTCAGTTCTGGGATCAAACTCTGTGCTCTGACTGGGCAGATTGTTTTAAGGTGATGATTATAAAGGGGTTTGGTCCCAATGTCAAATACATATCCTAGAACTGTATTCCTGTGTAAACTAAAGAAGTTGTAGACTTGTCAAATGGTCTAGTTTCATCCCAGCACTAGCACCCAGCTCTTTCTGACACTTCATGCTAGTGTGCATAGTATTGGTGTCCTCTACAGGCTGTTTGCATCACTGATCCCCAATCAGCCCACCCAGAACTAGATTCCAACCCCAATGATACTATAGCTTTTATTCAAACTCTTAACAGATCAAGGATCAGTTTCCTTCAGTCAAATCCCAACTCTAACAGGTGAATCTGAAATAGAGTGCCTGATTCAGGATCAATGAGGTGCCACTATCTAACAGACAGGAATGTCTCACCTCGGGAACGCCCATCTTCCTACAGGCATCCAGGAAGTTCTCCACGTTCCTCCGACACTTGGCCATGCTGAGTTTGGGCTACAGGGTCACACACAGAACACAGAGCTCAACACACACTATAACTGTATATAACACAAAGAATCACCCATTCCTATGTATCCCTCTTTAACCCCTCATTGACCCCCAGACGTACCACAGCGGACGAGGGCACATGGATGCTGGCCACGGAGCGTGGGCGAATGTGATTGGCCAGATGGCAGAGCACCACCCCGTCCATGAGGGAGGAGCCGAGGTCTTCAGGAAGAGCCACCTTCAGTCTGCTCTCTATGCTCTGAGGGGAGACAGAAGGGGTAAGAGGGGTCAAACCACACACCTTAATACATGCACAAACTGAGGACATAATGCTACTGGATAGGGAGTTTACTTCCAGACGAGAGTGAGGGAGGGAAAGAGATTGACAGAGAAGCTCTCACCTCTCTGAGCTGTTCCATCAGCTCCAGCTCTTCTCTCAGCTGTTCCATCTTCCTCCTCATGGTGAACTGAGGATCCACAGACTCCAGACTCTTATGGGTCCTCAGGAACACTGCCCCCAACAGGCCGGGGGAGAGAACAGGCCAGCCGTTAAACAGGGTGCTCAGCAACTAACACTTACACATACTGAACTGTACTAATACATTCAGACCCACGCACACACACACATGCATTTAACACCCATAAAAGCACACATTCTGTAGCCTACATACACTATACTGTATATACAAAAGTATGTGGACACCCCTTCAAATTATTGGATTTGGCTATTTCAGCCACACCCGTTGCTGACAGGTGTATAAAATCGAGCACACAGCCATGCAATCTCCATAGACAAACATAGGCAATAGAATGGCCTTACTGAAGAGCTCAGTGACTTTCAACGTGTGACCGTCATAGGATGCCACCTTTCCAACAAGTCAGTTCGTTAAATGTATGCCCTGCTAGAGCTGCCCCAGTCAACTGTAAGTGGTGTTATTGTGAAGTGGAAACGTCTAGGAGCAACAGCGGCTCAGCAGTGAAGTGATTGGCCACACAAGTTCACAGAACGGGACCGCCGAGTGCTGAAGCGCGTACAAATCGGCTGTCCTTGGCTGCAACACTCACTACTGCGTTCCAAAATGCATCTGGAAGCAACGTCAGCACAAGAACTGTTCTTCGGGAGCTTCATGAAATGGGTTTTTATGGCCGAACAGCCGCACACAAGCCTAAGATCACCATGCGCAATGCCAAGCGTCAGCTTGAGTGGTGTAAAGCTCGCCGCCGTTGGACTCTGGAGCAGTGGAAACACGTTCTCTGGAGTGATGTATCACGCTTAACCATCTGGCAGTCCGACGGACGAATCTGGGTTTGGCGGATGCCAGGAGAACACTACCTGCCCGAATGCATAGTACCAACTGTAAAGTTGTGGAGGATGAATAATGGTCTGGGGCTGTTTTTCATGGTTCGGGCTAGGTCCCTTAGTTCCAGTGAAGGGAAATCTTAACGTTACAGCATACAATGACATCCTAGACGATTCTGTGCTTTCTAACTTTGTGGCAACAGTTTGGGGAAGGCCCTTTCCTGTTTCAGCAGGACAATAAATAATAATAATAATATCCCATTTAGCAGACGCTTTTATCCAAAGCGACAATGCCCCTGTGCACAAAGTGAGGTCCATACAGAAATGGTTTGTCGAGATCGGTGTGGAAGAACTTGAATGGCCTGCACAGAGCCCTGACCTCAACCCATCGAACACTTTTGGGATGAATTGGAACGCTGACTGCGAGCCAGGCCTAATCTCCCAACATCAGTGCCCGAACTCACTAATGCTCTTGTGGCTGAATGGAAGCAAGTCCCCACAGCAATGTTCCAACAACTAGTGGAAAGCCTTCCCCGAAGAGTGGAGGCTGTTATCACAGCAAAGGGGGGACCATCTCCATATTAATGCCCATGAGTTTGGAATGAGATGTTCGACGAGCAGGTTTCCATATACTTTTGGTCATGTAGTGTAAATGCATACTGCAATATACACTGACACCGAAATCACACTTTCTCTTACAAACGGATACGTAGCTACTGTTATTGCATACTTGCATAACCCCTTATTCATATCCAGATGCACTCTACAGTGCTGGGCTCTGGGCTGCCTTCATTGTCATGAAGATTGGTTTTCCTAAAGAAGTTCCACTTAGTCAATCCTGCACACCAACAGATGGGATAGCATGACCCCTCCAGGATCCACAGCAACTGACAGGAGATTTGAAGAGGCTTGACGTAATGAAGCATATTTATTTGTTTTGTGTTATTGTACTCGTAAAAAGTATTCTCTGATTGGTAATATATTAATAAAACCACTTTTTAAACTGGTAAGCATACATATAACAAAGCAAACGCATTAGAGGAAATTAAGCATTTTTTTAAAGTGGGAGGAGGAAATGTATTCAGAGGAGTGTGTGTGTGTGTGTGTGTGTGAGTGAGTGAGTGAGCGAGAGAGAGAGAAACAGTCTTGGCCTCTGATCACATGTTACAGCCATCGTTCTACAACATGGGAGTGAATCATTTACAAAGTCTGTGGCCTATATTGTAGTCATAAATCTCTCTTGCAACAGCCTCCATATAGAGGTCAGTGACACACCACCACATGGAACACATTCAGTAGCTCTGCCTTGTGGTACAAAGTCCCACCACATGGGGGAGCCCAAGGGTCACTGGACACTTCAACCCACACTTGGGGAAAAGGAAAGGAGAATGCATTTCTAAAGTATTCACACTAGACCTTAATAACATCGGCCTTATCTGACCATCTCTCACAGGGGCAATGGCTCCTTGAGGGGCTATCCCAGTAGGACGTTAGAGATAAACACACACAGGCCTCATTCAGAAGCATGACAGGCTGATATCTACCAGAGTAGGTAGAGAGGGGCAGCGAGGGGCCATCACTCCCCCATCGCCATAGAGAGAACAGGATGTTGACTATTATAGAGGGTGTGAATATGGTTAGGGAGGGGAAAGAGTAACATTCAACACCAGAATGTGACATGACCATGTAGAGAGGAAGCACAGATATGTCAATTATTGTAAACACAAACTCTGTGTGAAATAGCTTACAGAAGTCTCATACTAGGGCCTATCAATAACCAAGGCAGCACAAGAGGGGTTTCGTAGTTACAGCCAGTCACAATATAGCATGGGGGAATGATTTAACTCAACCCCCCTTCACTGTGGCTGGACTCATCTTAAAGCTGGTTACATGGTAATAAAACACAGAAGGAGTTAATTAATTAGGACATTATAAGCCCCTCCCCCTTTCTCCCCTTCCTTCCTTCCCTCTGTGATAATGGTGGGTCCCTAGAGGCCATACTGATAGGCTGTCAGTCACTTTTACACAGATGGAGAAACAGAGACTTCCTGGCATTCACTGACTACCCCATCACCAACTCACGCACCATACACACACACACACCAGGATTGTGCTAATTTCAGAATCTCTGAATTGACTCCCATTCAACTCACGAGTTGAAAATCGAATTGAATCAATGTGAATTTGAGTGACGGGAAGTAGAATTTAATTCAGTGCAATTCAATATAATGACATGTTTTATGTACAAAACATTAAGAACACCTGCTCTTTCCATGACAGACTGACCAGGTGAATCCAGGTGAAAGCTATGACACCTTATTGATGTCACTGTTTAAATCCACTTCAATCAGTGTAGATGAAGGGGAGGAGACAGGTTAAAGAATGAATTTTAAGCCTTGAGACATGGATTGTGTATGTGTGCCATTCAGAGGGTGAATGGGCAAGACAAAAGATTTAAGTGCCTTTGAACGGGGTATGGTAGTAGGTGCCAGGCGCACTGGTTTGTGTCAAGAACCGAAACAATGCTGGGTTTTTCACGATCAACAGTTTACCGTGTGTATGAAGAATGGTCCACCACCCAAAGTACATCCAGCCAACTTGACATAACTGTGGGAAGCATTGGAGTCAACATGGGCCAGCATCCCTGAGGAATGCTTTTGACAACTTGTAGAGTCCATGCCCCGACGAATTGAGGCTGTTCTAAGGGCAAAGGGGGGTGCAACTCAATATTAGGAAGGTGTTGCTAATGTTTGGTATACTCTGTGTATATTTGTATAGACTACACCTAATATAGAATAGAAGAGGAAGTAGAATTTCACTGAATTCAATTATGTTTCCTTTAATTCAAATGTGCAATTCTGTATCCTGTTTACTACCTCAGTTGAAATTCAATTCAAATTCAAGAATTGAATTGGAATTTGAGGCATTCTCAATTAAATTCTGAATTGAGCACAGCCCTGACACACACACACACGCGAGTGCCCATGATGCGGGCCCCTCAGGGCTGCGTGCTTAGTCCCCTCCTGTACGCCCTGTTCACCCACGACTGCGTGGCCAAGCACGACTCCAACACCATCATTAAGTTTGATGACGACACGCCGATAAGACAGCCTTTAGGGAGGAGGTCAGAGACCTGGCAGTGTGGTGCCAGAACAACAACCTCTCCCTTAACGTAAGCAAGACAAAGGAGCTGATCGTGGACTACAGAAAAAGGAGGGCCGAACACGCCCCCATTCAAATCGACGGGGCTGTAGTGGAGCGGGTCGAGAGTTTCAAGTTCCTTGGTGTCCACATCACCAACAAGCGGGTCGAGAGTTTCAAGTTCCTTGGTGTCCACATCACCAACAAACTATCATATTCCAAACACACCAAGACAGTTGTGAAGAGGGCACGACAACACCTTTTCCACCTCAGGAGACAGAAAAGATTTGGCATGGGTCCCCAGATCCTCAAAGTTCTACAGCCGCACCATCGAGAGCATCCTGACCGGTTGCATCACCGCCTGGTATGGCAACTGCCCGGCATCCGACCATAAGGCACTACAGAGGGTAGTGCGTATGGCCCAGTACATCACTGGGGCCAAGCTTCCTGCCATCCAGGACCTATATACTGGGCAGTATCAGAGGAAGGCCCCAAAAATTGTCAAAGACTCCAGTCACCCAAGTCATAGACTGTTCTCTCTGCTACCGCATGGCAAGCAGTACCGGAGTGCCAAGTCTAGGTCCAAAAGGCTCCTTAACAGCTTCTACCCCCTAGCCATAAGACTGCTGAACAATTAATCAAATGGCCACCCGGACTATTTACATTGACACCCCCCCGTTTGTTTTTACACTGCTGCTACTCACTGTTTATTATCTATGCATAGTCACTTTACCCCCACCTACATGTACAAATTACCTCGACTAACCTGTACCCCCGCACATTGACTCGGTACCGGTACCCCCTGTATATAGTTTATTTAGTAAATATTTTCTTAACTCTATTTCTTGAACTGCATTGTTGGTTAAGGGCTCGTAAGTAAGCGTTTCACGGTAAGGTCTACACCTGTTGTATTCGGCGCATTTGACAAATCAAAATTTGATTTGATTTTAAAGTTGTGCATTTTGAATGAACTGAATGAACAGCATAGAGAGAGGGCGAGAGAGAGAAAGAGGGAGAGATTGGGAAAGCGTGGAGAAGGAGCCATTGCCTCCTCTTAGCTCATTTCAAAACGTATCACTCTGGGCTCACTCACAGGCACAGCACAGACTTTCAGAACATTCTGGAAGGACACAGCACAGACTCTCAGAACATTCTGGAAGGGCACAGCACAGACTCAGAACATTATGGAAAGACACAGCACAGACTCTCAGAACATTCTGGAAGGCCACAGCACAGACTCTCAGAACATTCTGGAAGGGCACAGCACAGACTCTCAGAACATTCTGGAAGGGCACAGCACAGACTCTCAGAACATTCTGGAAGGACACAGCACAGAATCTCAGAACATTCTGGAAGGACACAGCACAGAATCTCAGAACATTCTGGAAGGACACATCACAGACTCTCAGAACATTCTGGAAGGACACAGCACAGACTCTCCGAACATTCTGGAAGGACACAGCACAGACTCTCAGAACATTCTGTAAGGGCACAGCAGGACTGTGCTATAAAGTACAGGCTGACATCTCCTTCTCTCTCACTTTCACTCTCTCTCTTTCTAAGGGCACAGCATGACTGTATCCTACAGGGTGACATCTCTCTCTTTCTCTCTCCCTCCCTCCCTCTCATGTTCAGGCAAGCAGACCATCTGGACAGCTTTAGCACCAAACAACGCTTCCGAATATTTCTTCACCAAACAGACTGGTCCCACTGCAATGACACAGCAAGATCCTGTCATTGGTCCAGACAGTGTAGTCATGAAGACTACAGTCATAAAGTTAAAAACGTATACAGTCTGTAACTGGTCCTTCATAATAATAATGATAATGACTGCAGTTATAAAGCACTTTTTCACATCGTCTCAAAGCAGTCAGTGAGCCAGCCAGCCTCAGCATGTATTTCTCTCAGTAAACTGGCACTGTTCAACCCTGCTCAGTCCAGTCTAAACAACTAGCGGTGCCATGGATGGTGGATGGATACTAAATCAAAACAGGCAGAAGCTGTGACCCGGTCACCATTTACTGCATACTGTGTACCCCATTCATACCCAGGCAGACTGGGCAGTCTAGGAGTCTGAATTCACCTCACACCCCTAGTGTTATCACAGTCCAGTTCTTTCTCCTTCTTTCCCTGCGTCTGCTGTCTGCTCTGTCTACATTTTCGTTTTCATCCTCTCTGTTTCTCTTCCTCTGTGTTTAAATTTCTCTCTATGTCCCTCCTCTCTAATTTATTTCACTCTCTCCCTCTAGGAGATTTAGGATGTAGCCTCTCAGTTGAACAGGGACATTCAGCCATAAAGTGTTCTGACAAATGAAATACATTCTGGAGACTGAGAATATTCCTCATCCTGCTGACAGGACTGCATTGCTCAAAGAGGGAGAGGGAGAGAGAGAAAGAGGGAGAATAGAGAGAGGAAAATGTAATCCAAGGTGAACTTCCTAGTGTAAACAAATGTGTTTCAGTAAATATGTAAATAAAGGCAAGAGTCAGAAAACAGGAAGCTAGAGCATAGCTACTACCCATCTCTGGCTCCAGTTTAAAAACGACCTACTCCATTACAGTTCTTTAGAGAGAGAACGGGAGAAAGGAATATGAAAAAGAGAGAGATGATTTGTGTGAGAGATGGCCTGTCAGGTCTTGACTGAGTCTTGGCAGTGCAACAAAGCTCTGGGGCATGCTTGTTGGCATTTCCCCGGTCTTCTCTTTCAGAAGGCTAGACTGGCATGTTGGACCCTGGCCTCCCCTGTACCCAGCCAGGCTGGGCACTGCCAAGGAAGACCCCTGGCCACAAAGCCCAGCTGGAGAAGGAAGAGGCGAGGGTCAGGGGGAGAGGGTAAAGGGGTGAGGGTAAAAGGGGTGAGGTGGAGGATTTTTTGTCTTTATTTATTTTTGTCATTTAGCAGACGCTCTTATCCAGAGCGACTTACAGGAGCAATTAGGGTTAAGTGCCTTGCTCAAGGGCACATTGACAGATTTTTCACCTAGTCGGCTCGGGGATTAGAACCAGCGACCTTTCAGTTACTGGCACAACGCTCTTAACCACTAAGCTACCTGGATTGAGTGCAGGGCAGCATTCCTCTCAGGGGCAAAGCCAACTCTCCCAAGGTCCATTTAGCTTCAGTGGAGTGGAGTGGAGACGCTTTCTCTCCACCCCCCTCTCCCAGTGAAACTATTCTCTATATTTCTCCCCCCCCCCCCTCCCTCCCAGCAATATATAGCATCTCCTCTAAAAT